>NC_134951.1:41360316-41696745 GCF_965638725.1 Aptenodytes patagonicus | reverse complement strand
TTGCTGCAGGAAGCCCCAAGGCTGGCTGCTGAAGTTTTGGATTGTTTCCTCTAAAAGGAATTATCAGCTTGAAAATAAGCACAAAAGCAGTGGGATTTGGGGAGTAGGATTAGACAGTTTCATCCATACCTGCCTACGGCCCCAATTTTAGATAGGATCATCAGAAGTTTTACAAACAGGTTCTGAGAAATCCAGCATCCCAAGATTATTGGCACCTTTTTTACTGATGCCACAGGCTGCTCACCTCTATACTTTCTGGTAACTCTGAAAGATGCCTCCTCTTCCTCAGCGCAATGTCCCTGCAGCCTCCAACCACCACTGCTGCCGTCCTGGTCACCTTACTGTGGTGCCCAGCATGGGGACGAAAGCAGCCCACACACATAATTCCCATCTTGCAAGGGGGTGAGGGCTCTTCCGCGTGGGCTGGAGGGCGGTCGGGTGGATGCAGCTGGGACCTCCTGCCCTGCCCTGCTCCCCCGGCGCAGCCTGCCCCAGCCACCCGAGCTGCCCGGCTCTGCTGAGCCCAAATACCAGGGGGAAAGGCAAGCCTGGAGCAGAGGATTTTGTGGGGAGTTGGCGGGGAGCTGCACACAGCAGTTGCATGTTTTCTTTGCCTGGAGGCCTGAAGCAGCTCTCATGGCCTGCACAACCCCTTCTGGTCATAGTACTCATACGCTGTGCTGGTTTGAAGGAAATTTATTTCCTCGACTTGTGCGTCACATAAATAAAAGAGGGGGTAGCGCTGCTGAGTTTCCTAAGGTCTTTGTTTAGCATTTCTTGAGCGGTAAATTGTGGATTGCTGCTGATGGGAAAGCTGCTCCAGAAAAGTCGAAGCTTCCAGAAAAAATGCAAGAAATGTTGTGCAAAACGATGGGAGTTTCAGATGAGTGCAATAGCTGTCTTGCTCTGAAACACTACATGCATTTCATCACATTTCCTTAGCTCTCTGCCTTTTCTCTTGTTTGGGGTTTCCTCCCCCCACCTCACCCTCCCCCTCACACAGCTTTAAGGACACATTTTGTCCTTTCACAAAAAGTCACTTGCTGTATTAACAAAGATGAAAACAGTGCCAGTATGTCAATACGTGTTGCAGTGGACAAGCTGAAATCCGGCTCTGGCAGCAAAGCCGTAGGCAGCCTTGGTCCCACAGGCAGAGTCCAGGAAGCTTGGGCAGGAGAGGTGCAGCCTGTACCTGCCCCACACAAGCAAAACCCGCCCAGAGAAAATGGCTTTCCCTAAGAAGAAATGACTGCAGGTTGGCACAGGAGGGAGGAGAGAGAGAGATCCTGGGTTAGGCCAGATTCGCTGCTGTGAGAAGGGGTAACAGTCCATTTTTTTCCCTGTATTCAGAAGTGTACTTCGGCTGTGATAACCCGTGTGTGTTGCCTAAGGCAAAAATAATGGGAATGAAAGTTTCATAGGCCAGTAAACAAGGAAAGGAATTTAAGAGATCATCTAAATCATTCTCCTATCCATATCTAGGTCATCACTGTGTAAATACTTGTTTAAAGAACCTCTATTCCAGTCCTTTACTATCCTTACAGGTAGCAAGGGTTTTTTTTTTTAATATTTAACCTCAACCTTCCCTGTAAGTGGTTAATCCTTTTATTTTATGTCCTGTCTATCATGGATGTGAAAATCAGAACCCTTCTTCCTCTTTGCAGCAGTGCTTTACATATTTGAAAATCATTAGCATGTCCTTTCTTCTCAAGACTAAACAACTCCATTCATCTTTCTTTAGGGGTCATGTTTTTTCTAGACCTCTGGTCACTCCCTTTGCTTTCTTCCCAACTCCCATGCCAGGCAACTATGATCTTTCAGCCTGTCAGCAGTGTCAAAGACTGGAGATCCCAACCCACCCAAAGATACTGAGGATTTGAGCCCACAGATACCCAGCTAGTATCAAATAACGAGCCAAATAATGTCCTTTAACGGTGCTGACAATGAATCCTCTTCAGAATGCTTATGGCAGAGCTTTTTTTTTTTTTTAATATGAAGCTATTCAGTTTTTGCTGCTCATACTTTCAGCTGAAAGCAAAAATTTGCCTCTACCTAGTAACAAAAATTCGTTAGTAAAATCAGTCTTTGATAAAATCTGCCAGATAATTAAACGTGTGATATAAATATATACCTGTGTATGTGTGCATGCACATATGCTTCTATATGTACAGTGCAGCTGCAGTGCTTAAAAAGGAACTCTGATCTGCCTTTTTCAGTCACATGGACCGGTTTTTCTCTTTCTGTTGGTTCTGCTGTAGTAATTCGCTTACCACAAATGCTCCCCAATTTGCGTGGGAAGAAAGTGATGAAACGTTCAAAGCGTGCACAGCAGAAAGAATCAGTTGCATCAACTTACAGTTTCATTCCACATAATAAGGGTAACCTAATACCCGAAGACCGGAGGAAAACAAAATAGAGAAACAGTTAATTTCAAGTACCTGAATTGGTAGATAATAAAACAGTATTAAAAACTACATGAAAATATACTTTCTTAATAATTGCTTACAGGTATTAACAATATCCCTGACAGTGTTCCCCCTTAGTCTCCGGATAACTGATGTGTAACGTAAAGGTTGTCTCTAAATGTGCATTACTTGTGTTGTACATCAGTCCTGGGCTCCGTTTGTAAGATCACTTGAACTCAAACCAGCCAGTCACAACAAAACTGCCCAAAACAGAGCAATTTTTTGAGCATGTTTGCCCTGTCTGTAGTAGCTGGCAAAGGGTGGGCCACTGCTCCAAAACCTGGCCAGATTTCAGTGGTGCCGCAATGAAGAATGGGACTCTGCCTGCTTTTATGACTGTGGCCTCTGTCAAACCGATGCCAACTCAAAATGCCTCTTAATTATAATGATTGACTAGTCCCTTGATGAATCTAGATTCTGGTTTGCAGCCCAGTAAGTTGTTGACACTTCATACAGCTCGATCCTGACAATACATGAATAGCCACTTGTTCAGACATACCCGTCCCCTTCCAACCCCCTGACAACCTCCAGTCCTGCAAGGCTGCCCAGTGCTTCAGGAGCACTCAAAACCAGCTTCCAAAACCAGCGAAGATCTCTGTGGGGTGCATACCGATGCTGCTTCTTCCCTTTCCCTCTAGAATTAGATAAACTATTCCACCCACTTCCTTTCTTGTTTGAAATATTGTATCCAAATGTGCATGTATTACAGAAATTGTTCCATTCTTTTCATAAATGAGGATAGGAAGAAATGTAGCTCTGTCAAGAAAGACAATTTTATAACAAGTTGGTTTAGAAAACTTAGCTCTGCCATACATCAAGATGGGATGTAGCATTTGACAGGGACCTTGCCTTGTTGCTAGAGACATATCCTGCAATATTCCTATGAAAGTCCATCCACACGTCACAGAAGGACACATTTCTGAAAACACTTATTATCATATCTGCTGTAGATACTTTCCAAACACACGGCCTGTACTGGGCGTGCTTCACCTTATCTTCACTGAGTCAGCTGTGTAAGTAACCTGTTCAGTAGTGAGGAGAGAGAGCAAGAATGGATGTTTAAAGACACAAAGAACTGCAAAGTCAAGACTCAGAAGCTAGGAAATGCCAGAATTAAGGTTGCCCAAGCAACCCCATGATCCCTCCCTTTTGCACAGCACAATGCTTAGACATATAATGTGTTTTCTTTTCTCAAAACATTACTTTGTTTGGTACTCATTAGTAGCACTCACAGGGAGAATCAGGGTTTTTCAGGGTCATTGTCTTCATCTAGTGCAGAAAATGTGAGCAGGCAAGAAGAGAAAGAGGAGCTTCAGGATAAAGGCACTTCATTGGATTCCACACCAGTCCTTACTGCAGGGTTGCTACAAAAAGGCTGTGAGGTTCACCTGAGTCACCCTGCTCATTGATGGGAACAAGCTGTGCACTGCTTCTTGTCCTGGATTTGAGACAACTGAAGCCCGGTTTACAAAAGTGCCAAGTGCTTAAGCGTAGATGGAGTCACTTTGAGCAGGCACTAAAAAGCAAAGCACCTTAATTGCTTGGTTAGTGGTCTTGCTTCGCCTTTGATTTTTGTCCCCAGAAGTGAGAGCACGTCCATTATGTATTGGTGTCTAAAACCAGTTGTAATTCATTGGCAGCTGCCAATGTCACAGTTGTGCAGTCATGCTGTGTAGCACTGTTGTTTCTACTCAAACATGGTCTTTAGTCAAGCCAATACAGCATTTTGAAAAAATCAGGCATCACATGATTTGAACTGGCCACCCCAAGCTAGGCATTTTGCAAATGTGAATATTATGCTTTGTGCCTCAGCTTCTCTGCTGTAAAATGCAGCTAATTATAGCCCATGAATATTCATTTCAGAGATGCACTGTAAAGACAAACTATTTTGTGTTAATGAGGATGTGAAGGAAAGCAATGCCACAAAAAAGCCCATGAAGAAATGAATAAAGCTGCATCCCGTGCCAAGCATAGAACATTAATTTTCAGCAAACTGCTCATCATATTGTGTAGCTACATGCATAATACAGACTTAATTAATATAATTACTATAACTGTAAGAGTGGAAAGGGACTATGTAGCACCCACCATAGTGCAGAGAGAGGGGACAAGCAGAGAGGAGAAGGGGTCTTGGGGCATGGAGGAACGTGCAGGACTTCTGTCTTTCCTGAGCTTCCACCACGGAGGAGCTGGAGTTAAATGCCACGCAGCCAACCAGTGGGGCGGGCTCTTTATGTAGAGTGCCTTTACACTGTACAACTGATTGTCACAGCACACTGAAGATATCAAAATTTTCCTGGGTTCAGAAAAGAAATTAGACCTATTAATGGTAAAAGGATCCTCATGAAACATCAAAGTCATAAAGAGTTGGAAGTTGGGAGGGTATACTGGTACATCAGTATGCACTCACCCTGTTGGTACACCCCGCTTTGGGCATCTACCGATGGCCACCGCCAGAGACAGGAAGCTGAGACAGAGGGACCTCTGTCCAAATATTGATATGACCAATCTTAGGTACTGTTTATAGCATTACAAGTGCATCTCAGTGGATTATGGATGTTTGGAAAGGGAATAGCATTTTTTTTCTGCATTAGTCACGGAAAAGGCATCTTTATGGCCCCTGTGCACAAGTCATCATGTAGTTCTTGAGGGAGATTTTATGAGCAGAGCTCAGTTCCATTTTAGAATAAATTGGCCTTTTTTACATTATGCCCTACTGACATGATGAAGGGGATGTGAATAGCTAGTCGTTTCAGATGGGATGAAAATGGTTTCATTTGAAGAATAGACAGGACCAAACCACTTGCTGTACAAACTGTGCCCTACTCTTGTTCCTGAAGTGGAGACATTGCAGATGTAGAGCTCTTGCTCCATAATGTATATTGTAACCAATTGGATTTGTCTTCACTAGCAGGAGCAGATTTCAACAATATCTCTAAACTTAGAATAGGAAAGCACTGTAAATTTAGCTATTGTTGCTGGTAATTGTCCAGAATATATTTTCGCTCATTCTAAAAATGGCAGATTTAGAAACATTCCATATTTATCCAATAAACTGGAAGTGCTTTCAGATATCTACTACCCACTTTGAGCTTCTCTCAGAAGAATTTCCTGCAGTAAAGAGAACAGATGTTACAGGCGCACCCTGCATAATTATGTACTATGAACGTGTATCACATGGCCAGCATCCACCTACTATAGGCTTGGTAGAACCTCTTTTCTTCATCCCTATTCTATAAAGTGACCAAAGTCTTTAGATCCACAATCTTGGGTGTGCATGAGGTCATGTTAAAAAATTCTCCAGACTCATGGGCTGTAAGACTGAAGATCAATTTGGCTCCCACCACAAGAAAAAACACGTGATGATAGGTAACCTGAGGCCAATATTTACAGCACTTCAAACAGGACACTTTTATCTGCTGCTGAAAATACCAATACCTTTTCTAATGTTACGCTGATGTCCAGCCTGAACTATCTGCTGGTTTAGCAGACTTCAACACACTTTTTTTTCCTACAGCAATGTTAGACTAGAACTGATTTATGAAACAAATTGCCTTTTACTTCTTTTTTTTCCCCATTTTTCATATTCATTGTTGCTCACACTTAACCTTTTGACTCTAATTCCTTAATCTGAATGATGCACACACAGGCTTTGTTCTTTCTGACAAGTCTTATCATTTTTTATCTCTGTCATCTATTTTTTCAGCCATTAGCCGATCTCAGGCTCTCTGTATCTATAATCTGTTTACATTCTTCTTCATTATTTAGTATTAGTGTAATTCTTTCAGTAATCTTTCTCTAGAGCTATTTTTTTGTTTCCTGCCCTTTGGTTTTCCTGAGCCAAATCTCCGTGACAACCGCTCTTTAGAGAACAGCAAAAGCGTCGGTCATAGAAACTCCTTTTCAAAAAATGTTGTGAAAAACTTTAGGCTAAAGGCTGCCCTCAAACTTCTGCGCATGGAGTATGGAGACAGACTCTGGTCCAACGCAATTAAGAAAAGGAAAACTTTGTCCAGAACATTTGCTGCAGTTATTAATTGCTCCAGAAGACTGTTGGCAGTTGGATGTCAGGTGATTTCATTAACAGGACCACTCCAAAGCTTGCGCCGCTGGCCAAAGTGCACTATTTATATTGCATGAAGTCTGCAAACAAAGTACACTATAACTCATCTATCCTAGCAAACTAACCAGTGCCAGGGCTGTCCTGAGGCCAACTGACATAGTTTGGTCATGTCCATACTATTAACCTTTTGCCTTCAAAATAGGGCAGCTGTTTTCAAACTGCTTATTGGGAATAACGTCTGGATCATGCTTATTCCTGAGCAGCCCCAGGGACTGTTTGGGAGAGCAGTGGCTGGTCCAAGTCAAAAACTGTCTGAGGAGCAATGATAGACATGTAATAGTGACTGTGTGCTAAAGCTTGGGCCCGTGCCCTGATGCTGTTTAATTTACTAGTGCGGACATAGCCTGCGTGTGAGTTTCTGAGCCTGTGCCTGAATTCTTGGTGCAGTTTACTTCAGGAGAAAATAAGCTAGAAATTAATATTAGCAACCCAGTAATCAAGGGTAAATCTGTTGTAATGGATGCTGTAATGAATATGTTTAAAGCTGAGTTTGGATTGCTCAGAGATTTTTTAAAATTCTTTATTTTGGACCAAATTTGTTTGGACTTTATTTATATGTGTAGTGTCCCTTGGCACAGTGCTCGATCAAAAACATAAAAAAGATGTTGGAAAATATTGCATCCATCAATTATTATCACCTGTAACTTTTAAGGCAATAATTTGAATATTAAATGTTTGGCCTAAACTTCTGACTGCAATTCCCTCGGCAGTTCACTGCAGGTCTCCTTGAACAGAGTGACGCAATGTGCATTGAATGGCATCCAACAGATGATGTTAAAAAGACATCAAGATCAGGAGACATTTATTCCCTCTAAACGCCCACATGACTGTACAGTGCTCACTTCATTAATCAACATTTTGAGGTTTTTTTCATTTTTTTCTTTGTGAAGTCTTAGGCCATTTTTTCTTCCTCAGCGTTCAAATTCAAATATTTTTCTAGAAAATTTGAACCCATTACAAATATAATCTGATTTTCACCCTGGTCCCAAAGGACAGCAATAGAAAAAAAAAAAAGTCTGTTCCATAGATAGGAAATGGAGGCACACAAAGACCAAAAGAAAAAGTATCCACTAATTTGGGACGTCTGTTTTACATTGCTGCAAATCAGGTCCCTGGACACGCAGCAACCCAACTATATCTCATTACGGCTTGTCTATGAAGGCTTTTTTCCTGAGAAAGACAGAGGATAAATTTGTGGCAGAATAACTATTCCAAAATAGTTTTATGAATAAGTAACTGTCGGCATCAGTGCAGGAGGAGGTGGATTTAAGCAGACTGCTGAGCATCAGGGTGGAGGTCCATGTGCCAGGGCTGGGACAGAGCCGGCCTGCAGGGGACAGTGATCCTGCAGAGACCGCCTGGTCCCTTTTTGTGTGCGCGGCCCCCTTCCCCGCACAGCATCCAGTGGTGGATCCTGGAGGCCCCTGCACACTCGGTCACACACCCTCGAGCCTGTTGGGTGCAACCAGACCATCCCCGTGTACGAGGCCACCAGCCCCCGGGCTCTTGCGCCCTCTCCAGCCTCACCGAAAGGCTTCTCCAGATCAGCTGGAAATGATGTCGCAGTTATTGCTTCAGTACAGAAAAGAGCCGATATTTACTATAAATATCCACTACAGAAAAGAGTGGAAAAACATATTCTCTTGTTCAGATGCCGGAAAAAAGGCATTCCTTTTTTTCCAAAGGAGCAAAGGTTAACAAGAACAAATTAACATAACTGAAAATGGTTGTCTCTATAGAGCAAAGAGGAGCCATCTATGCTGATTTAAATCTGGAGCAACCCCTCCATAACTGTCCAGACTTCATTGCGCATTTGTTTCAGAGCAACACCAGGAATACTCAGTTAACCTTGAGAAGACAGAGCTCAGTAAAAACTGTGGGGTGTGTGAGGAGCTGGCAGGGGAGGGAGGCGTAGCAAGCCGGAAGAAGTTGCTGGTAAGCTTGCATCAGTTTTGGAGCTGTCCTTGCTCAATGTGTTCAATAGTGAACTTGGCACAAAGATGTGATGTGTGCCAATGAGATGAGTGGAGCACACAGAGTCAGGAGGAACTGCTAGTACAGAGAGGAATCAAGATATCACATAAGGCAAATGGGGTGGCCTTTAGAGCAGGGAGAAATGAAATAGTAAAGAGGTCATATGCAGACTAATAATAATTTCTAATATAAACAGGGAATTCCTCAGCAGGGAACAACTGAGGAGGAGAGATGCCTGGGTATTAGAAGGACACCAGATGAGTATGACTCACCAACATGAGATGGTTGTGCCAAAAATTTGAACTGTGTAGACAGTTCAAACAGCTACTAACATATGACGACTGTGAGTTCAGACAGAAACAAGCGTATACAGGACTTCAGGTCTACCTCTGCGTGTTGCACCTGCTGCTGCTCGCAGCCCAGGCTGGGTTAAAGATGGCTACATTGTACTGAACACCCCTTGGCAAAAGAGGCTGAGCGGGATATTACCCTTTTTTGTTAAATGTTGGCCCTAGGACAAGTAGGGCATACACTGGTGACAGGCAACTCCTCGCTGGAAGCAAGATGGTTTGGGCCTGTCGGAGCAATGAGGTCCACAGATGGATTCTCGCTGGGAGCAGTGGAGCAAAAATTCAGCGTCTGAAGTCACCTTCTCTGTTCTGCAGCTGATTCTCCCATGGCAGCGATGGCGTGTTTGAGCCAGATGCGGTAGCAACAGGTCTCTGGCCTGGCTGGCCCTGGTTCTGTTCTTGAATCAGGAGTGAATGCAAGTTTTTCCCCTGTGAGTAGAGAGAAGTAAACAAAGTAAGAAAATAAAGCTGAGCACAGTGCAGAGCAGCACTTGCACATTAGCAAACTACCAGGAAAGCAATGTATTCTTAAGTTTTCCCAACTGCAGGGACAATTCAGTGAAAAATTTCACATTGCATATGATTCCCTTGAAATAAATACAAAATAATTGTGGATGTATTAAAAAAAAAAACCCAGATCAAAACATTGCAAGAAAGGCTGGCTATACCTTCCAACAACTTCCCTGCTGTATTACCAAATACACCTACACAATGATGACAGCTGTAAACATCTTATTCCACCCTTTCATAGATGTGCAAAATGTGTTGTTGATCCTTTCTCCAATAAAAAAATGCTGAGGCGCCATCACACGAAAGCCTGTTTTTTTCCTACCGGCAAATGTCTATAAAAATACAGTCCTACATCTCTGTGATAGATAAGAAATACTAAAGGAGCAATAATAATTAATGGCCATACAAGATGAAACTCCAGTTCTCAGACGGCTGTCTCCACATAATCTGTATTTTATACAAAAGGAGAAAGAACTCAATGGAATTTCAGCTGTGACCGGATAAAAACTGCCAACAAAAAGTGATAAGGAAAGTCTAATGTGCATATTAATCATGTTTATAGCGCCTCATTTGCTGATATATTAGCCTAAACTCCCTTTTGAAATACATTTTTGATCACTGGTAGAATCATTTAATACAATCAAACTTAAATAGGACCAATTAATGTTTCCATCTTCTATTAATTAAAAGTAATTGATTACGATGGCCTCTGTAATAAATCACAGAGCAAAAGAGTTTGAAAATGTTCTGTTGGATGAGTTGGATTTTTAATAATGTGGAAAGATTTTAGCCCCAAACTGTATCTTTACGTGTTTATTGCCTTAGTTTGCATTCCATGTTTTTATTATCTAAACAGTTTTTCAGACTACAATTTAGATCCAACAATCACATATTATGTTAAAAGGCTGCCTGAAGAATTCTGCAGATCTTATGTTGGCCACTTCCTATTTCTTCATGTAAGTAAGTAGGAATAGATAACTAAATAAAATCCAGAAAAATATGTATAAACTACATCCCCTCTTTTTCCTTCTATTTCTTTAATATAGAATTTCACCATTTGTCTTTACCTCCATTTCTCTACTGCTCCCAGCAAATATCCACTTCACCATGCCATGACTTAAAGGTGGCCCAGCCATTTGTCATGAACTATTTATTAGAAGAATCCCGGCTGTCCCGTATCCTGTCTGATCAGTCTCCGTGCTTTGCACAAACTTATTTGCAATTCGTCGTCGTCTGAGGCAGCCACCATTGATAGCAGCAGACATCTTCCTTTAACTTCAATAGCCATAGAGACGGGCAGCAGGTGAGGGTATTTTTGCCTGTTAGCTTGAAAAGTGCACGTCTTGTTTGTGTTTTCTGTGAGTTGATGTACTATCTGCTTCACAACTGTCTCTGGATGCAATGTAGCATTTTTCTGCCTGGAGACTGAAACAGTAAAGTTGCAAGAAAGGGAATGACCATTGCACTGGACAAGTATCCCAGAGAAAGCCTCCGCACTTGAATAGAAAGCTGTCCTAAAGAGTACGTGTCCATATGCATGGAGGGTAAGGGCAATACTTAGGGCTGAGGAAAGCTTGTTGGGGGTTTCTCAGCCATATTTGAAAAATACCTCTCTCATAACAGCAGCAGGGGGATCGCTTGAGTGTTTCATATGCTTCCTGTGTGATTTGCAAATCTCTCCCATAAGCGTATATGACCTGCTGCATCTTTCCATGTCTTCCTTCATGTCTCCCTTCCAAGCATTATTAGATTTCTCCAATGGCACCAAGACTGGCCCATTAATGGCCACATTCTTCACTGCAAATAATTGCCAAATTAGTACTCCCTAACTAAGTGCATGCTAGAGAATTGGTCCTTTAATAGTTTCTTCAGAAGTAAATGCTTCTTATCACCCTAGATAAGACTCCAGCCATTCATTTTCTCCTTGCTTGGAGTCGTTTTTCTGCATCCCATGCTCCAGAGT
Source organism: Aptenodytes patagonicus (assembly GCF_965638725.1). Classification (NCBI taxonomy): domain Eukaryota; kingdom Metazoa; phylum Chordata; class Aves; order Sphenisciformes; family Spheniscidae; genus Aptenodytes; species Aptenodytes patagonicus. The sequence goes on along the minus strand of NC_134951.1, from coordinate 41,685,360 downwards.
GTTGGTATGTCCCTGTACGTCGTCCTGTTTACGTCAATGGGCTGTAGTGATTATTCTATCACCACGTTCATGTTACATTTTTGGACAGTTCAAGGTTATGTGACTTACTGGGTAATCCTACTTTTTTTGAGAAATTAAGTGTCTCTGCTCTCCTAGCCTTTCACAGAGAGCTGCCAGATCCTGCTGCAGTGGGCCTCCCTCCCACGCACAGCCAGCATGACTTCAGATGAGCTTGCCTTCCTCTGTAGGAGGATTTTCAGTTGCGTCAAGCTAACTCAAACAGACTCACCGCACTGAAAAATAAATCTGTTGCCTACCGAGCTCACCTGCATATCTTGCGAGCTACCAGATTAAGGCCCAGCCTGGGATGGGTAAGATGTGACCTACCTTTGAATGGAAAATTCTGTGTCAAACTGTAAATCCATCTTTTGTTTCCTTCTAAAGAAGAAATGATAATGTCACTAAATAAATTTCTTAGTAAGAGTTCAAATAATTGCTGGGTGAATAGTGTGCCAGGATGACTTCATGTTCCCAAATTATAAGCTTCATCTACTGGAATTTTAGTTGGAGCTTTGATTTCCTACTGATAGCATGACGATGTGCATGTGACCATTTAATAAGGTTATGCACATTTACAGACGCCCTAAATTCAGGAGCTAAACTAAACCTGTTTGTCCCAATTCTGCTACATTACATTCCGAGACATCCTGAGAATGTCACCATTGTATGGTTCATGTACACTGCAATATAATTTAACAAATGACAAGCTTTTTCCCTAGATACCATGACTTCATTCATTCAGCTATGTTACTTTTCAAGTGATAACACTCTAATTAGCTGCTGAACTTTGGTATCCTTTGCATACCCTTCCCAGTCCAAACGTTCACTTATCTCTCCAAAAGTGCTACATGACATCCTTGTTGTTTCAGGAGAACACAGTTACCATTCACTGACTGCCCCCACACTATCTAAGATAAGTGTTATATGACACATCTTCTAATTCAGAGCAGTGCACAGACAACAAAAACTGTCCCTCTGCACAAACTTCTTGGCAGCATACTCAAAACACCACCATCTTATATTGAATATTGAGTTACTTTGCTATAACATTGCTGAATATTTAAATCTGGCCTGGGCAAGGCAGGGATTCTCTTTCTCTCACATATATAGCATCTGTACGTGTTACGCTGCTGTTTCTGAGCGGCAGTAACCTTGCAGTCATATTGCGCTACATGCTATAAATTAACCTTTGCAGTCCTGAGCCAAAATCCCCACTGAATTTAGATTGATTCACAGCAGGAATTCGCTCTTTCATAGAACCCCAGTTTAGACACCAAAACATCAATTTCATGTAAACAATTTGGGTTTGATATTAATTGTATGTATACAAAGACAAATTTTGCTCAATTTGCTCAAAGAAAAGCTCTGGCTCCATTTTGGCTGCTTCTTTCTTTGTCCTGTGTCTTTCCCAGTGATGAAAAGAATTACAGGAATAAATCTGTACTGCACAGAGTAACACAGTGCAGACACAGTCTTAGACCAGAGCCTCTCAAGCCCTTTCATGCTATTCTCCACATCCTGTTTGACTACTCTTAATTAGTCCCCTACCAGACAACTTTGGATTTTCCACAATGCTTGAAGAAGCCTGACACTTGGAAAGAAGCACTTCCAAAAACTGCTGCAAGAATCCTGTTCTCTCGCTGGGACTCTCTCAGTCCATCACAGGAGAATACTTACAAGTGAGGAAGCAAAACACTGTGTTGGAGGTTTCAGCGCAAGGAATGGGAAACACATTAGTGACATTCCCTTCCAAGACAACTGCTGGAGACCTCTTTGCAGTATGCCATGCATAGATTGAGGACTTCTTGCCAGTGACATAGCCTGTGAAAAGGACCTCAAAAGTAAGCTTCACAACACATTTAAGAGCAGAACTAACAAAATGTTGAATGAATTCCAGCTGGTGAAAACATATGGTAGATTCTCAGTTTTATCTTCAGTATCTTTGTTTGCAAACAAATGTGCATTTGTTCCTCGTTTGTTTTTTACCCAGTGACTTCAAATAAGTATCATTTTAGCTATAAGTCCCTGGTGAGCATACAGTCCCATAAAATCACACCAAATTATGTGTCAAGTATAGAAAGGGCTGTTACAATGAGGAAGGGAACAATCTGTTCTCCATGTCCATGCTTTACAAAGCAAGAAGCAATGGGCTTGCATTGCAGGAAGAAAGAATTAGATTAGACATTAAAAAAACCTTTGCAAGAGGAAACCTTTTTTTTTTCCAAAGAAAAAAACCTTTTCCAAGAAGCACTGAAATAGGTTGCCCGGGGAGGTTGTATTCTCCATGCCTGGTAGCCTTTAAGAACCTATTAGACCAAGATCTGTCAGAAGTGATATCAGTACCACTGAGCATGCCTTTCTATAGTTTTATGATTCTCCTTTGAACTTAATTAATCTTTCAAGTTTTAGAAAGCTAACATCCAGCTGGAAGATAAATTACTGCTCAATAGTATGGTATTTAAGAAGAATTACACTTCATGAATAATTAAGAAGTGGGAGAAAAAGTTTTGCTTTAAATATTATAGAAGATCATTGAACTGAATGTATAGATAGCTATTCTATAACCCACTGCTGGGAAAAGGGCAAATGCTGGAAGACACTGTTCTTTTGTTGGTGGTAAGCCCTGGGTTCTTACCGTTCCTCCCAAAGAGCAGTCTCAATAAATACTGACATTTTAGACATTCCCAGAGGATAGGAGTTTGAAGAAGCTTGCATGCTGGCTGAAGAAAACAAGTTGTAGTAAGACACTTGCATAAAGAGCTCTGAGCTTTCAGGTCTTTAGAGTTACCACTGGTGTATCCGTCAGCAAAAGCCATCCCACATTAGCACCTGCTGGACAGGCAATTCTAGTCATGTTTCTATTCTAATTATTGTGTATTTTGATCCTGCTCATACCTACTTCGTTATTTTTTCCACTTTTGGAAAAAGAGGACTCAGCAGGCTTCACTAATGTGCCCCACCATCTCTACCAGACAACAAACATCATAATTTTCTGTGTGGCTGCTGGCACAGAGCACTGATTCTGCATTTGGGTACAGAGCTAGAGTGCACACACAGCACGTGCATACGGCTGTGACTTTCCCACATGTGCAGAGCTATGAAGTGAGGACTCGCAGTAGGAGTTGTCCGTGTGCTTGATCCTGCAATGTAGGAGTGCGGGGAAGAGCCAGCACAGGCCTGGCATCGCTATGAACTGCCGGTTGATGCCTTTTCTTCACCTACGCTGATCGTTTGTTGCAATGCTTTTTGGTATCCTAACAGTCCTGTACTGCCTGGTATTCAGTGTGATAAAGTGTAACTTGGAAAGAGTCCTGAAACAATAAGAAACTGCAATAATCCACAACTAGAGTTTTTAATAGCGTAAGAACAGGATGTGTATTCTCGCCAGTTTTATTTGTGGGATTCAGAATGCCATTAAAGCAGTAGAAAGAGGCGGGGGGTGTTGCTTTGCTTTGCTTTGCTTTGCTTTGCTGTTAAGGGTGGATTGGTTTATTACCGCATTCATTTTAATTAGAATTCCATAATATACCCACATAAAGGTACATGTCACAGTTAAGTTGATATTTTTCTTGCTTTATTTATGACCACATAAAATATGGTTTCCTGAGCATAATCTCCAAAAGCTCAGGGATTTAAGCTCCACCCCATTTATATATCTTAAACACTACACGCAAAAATAATTCCTTTGGCTCCTCTACTAACCCTCCACACTTCTTAAAAATGGTTCAGGCCAAAGGTAACATGTCATGTTATATATGCCAAGTACAATTCAGACAGCATTAAACAGCTGATTCTATATCTACTATTAAAATAAAAACTAAATGTATATTGGATTTGAGACTCCTAAAGCTCAAAAGCAGACCAAAACTTGTATTTGAGGGTATTTTTTATTTATAAAGCTGGGAACCAAAATATCTGTACTTAGGCACATGAGATCAGAATTGCAAAGACTTTACATAGATAACGGCACAGGTAGCTAGCTAGCTTGATTTTCCAAGTCACGGGATGAAGAGATGTTAATTAGATGTCTGCTTGACTTAAATGCTCTTGAAATCTGACTAAAAGCTAACTGAATGTACCAAGTACTCTTACACAGTTACGATTTTCACCCCTAATCAGGTGGAGGATTTCTGTGGAATTGAGGAGCATTTCATCCTGAGAGAGAGAGTAACCTGTGATTCCGGGAACACTGTGGAAACGGGATTTCAGGTTATGCACATGAAATTTGGAGTTAATGTCTGTCACTCTGAAGCTTCTAATCTTTATTATTTCCTAAAATTTTCTTGACAGTGAGAGCAAAATTCTGCTCAGCCATAAATCGGTCCAGGGATCCAAAGTAGAACCGTGCTCTCCCTGTAAGCTTTGGGTATCCATGGCTTTGCTCAGCAGGGCTGAGCAGAAAACACCCAGAACAGAAGGGAACTCCCCTTCAAGCACTTACACCCAGTAGACCATTTGGGAAACAACTAGAGGGACCAGTGCTAACTTCTCAGAAGTGCCAGTGACTTGTTCCCCCTTGCTGCCCGTAGCATGGGTCACTGACAGCACAGAGCACAGTTTTGGATGGTGGCGTACTGCGAGAGGCTGAAGCTCTTGAGCAGTCCCACAGAGAGGCTGTGGGATCTCTGTGAGATGCCTGCAGGGAGCCTGTGAGATCATATTTTAAGACCCTATACATTTTCCCTTAGTTTGCAGAAGATCCAAGAAGCTGGACGGCTGAGGCCTTTCAGCACAGAGGCAGAAAAGGAGGGAAGAGGAGGGAATGGGAGAAGGAAAATTCCTTCTGGCCACATGATAGCTTGGAAATGCCACCAGAGGAAATTAATTTTTTACATTCACTGACCATAACACCTGGCTATGCTGCAAGGCTGAATTTCTGAATTTTCATCATGTCTCCCATGTTTGTATGTGAAATAGGCCATGCTGTGCTCCCCTGCATTCAGGTTCTCGAAGTGACCCCTGGGCTGTTAGTAAATCTGCGTATATGACCTCAGATCAAAATTTCCAGTTTTATAAGAGGATTTTGACAAATTCATAGGGTTCAAAGAAGAGAAGGGAGAAAGTCTGGAAAACTAGACTTCCTGAGAGAGTACAGATAAATTCATGACCCTTATTTTAACAAAGATACAAAGAGGCTTAACTCTTTTTCCTCTGCATGGGAGATTTATGATGGCAGAGAATTTTTTTAGCTGGATAAAAGCTTACTAGGTTCTAGTAGCTGGCAGCCCTGACAGGACACGTTTTGGTCTATGGTAACATGTTTGTGATGTTTCACAGTGATGTTCATTAACCGCTGGAATTATTTATTTGGGGGTCTACTGTATCCCTGATGTAAACATTGGTTGGCTCTCTGAAGGATTCTTGTCTCTTGGTCAGCCAGAAGTTATGGACTTGCTGAAGGAAGCCTTGCCAAAGGAACTGCCAAATTCAATTCTGTGCTCTATATTGTGCAAGACAGATGACTGTAATATTGTAGGTAATGGATTATTACATACCAGAAGCTGCAGATAGTCTCGTACTGAAGTTAAGGATCTGTTGCACTGCAGGTAGAAGCTGGTAGCCTTTCCAAGAATATTTCCAGCAATATTTTATTTATTTTTTATATCTGTCCCTTGAACCGAGGACAATGAAGTCAGATTATTTCACAGATGATGATACCTGGCAGCAAATCTGTCAGAGAATCTCCCACTGATGCCACGAGGAGAGAAAAATGCTTAGAAAGGACAAGCAAGATTACAGCTCAGAGGAAAGAGAGACTTGTTACATTCACCTGGGCTGTACATGAGCCTTCACTTCACTGGCAAAGTGGTGTAAAGACCACACGGCCAATGATAAACTGAAGACTGTGAATGCATTGATTTTTTTTCAACTGTTTCTGATTATAAGACAGTCAAATTAAGGGCTAATTTTTGTCCATGTGACACAGAGCTGATGTTATCTCAGTATCTATGGCTGGAAATTTTCATCAAGAAAGCCGCATGATGAAATAAGTCAGAGATAAATGCACCCCCCTGAAAGAACTGTGCTCCCAAGCCCTTGTCCCTTGTCCTTACTGTTGTTTTATTTGAGGTCTTTTGCTAGACATCTGGTCCCTGAAAGTTGAGTGTTAAGGTGGGGAAACCCACCAGCCTTGCCCACATCATGCCTGGGGTCCAGGGCTGGTGTTATTATTCATTCCCTTAGCACTGATGAAATACTAAAACTCTGTTCCCCTATTACTTTATCTTAATAATTGCTGAAGAAATGCTTGCAGACATGTAAAACCTTGAAACCGTGGTTTGAGAAACTAGTCAGTAAACCATTAGCTTTGATGTTAATAGATTATGCTTTGCAACTAATGGTATATTCTGCTGTTATTTCCTTTCTAAAAAAAGCAGCAAAGATGGATTTTTAGTTTTTAGGAGCAAAATTGCTGAGATTAACTGCATGCATTTCATTTATCAAGAGCATTAAGTGTTTTGCAGTGGCTGATGAGTGTATTTTAGATATACTGAAAACAGATAGATATATAGTTTATTTCTTTTATGTTAGAAGTTGTCTGAAAGAGAGCCATTATTTACATCCTTTATATCTAATCAAGATAAACTCTCAGTCTCATAAATAATAACAGCCTTATTTGCTTTAGTGACTTATTCGAGTCTGGAAAGATTTGCTGAGCAGGGGCTGGGCTCGATAATATTTCACAAAGCTAAAAATTTGGTCTTGATACATTCTTGACATGAGACACGTCATTTTTTGCATATAAGAACAATTACCTCATGTTTACACAGCATTTAAAGCATGGAAAGTGATTAGATTTTACCATCTCTGGCATGCCCGGGATGTACAAATTGCTACTGGCTCTTTAAATACAGAAAGACATTCATTTAATGCTCTTTAATTTGGTGCCACTTATCTGTCTGTGGAAAGGTTTACTCCTGGTGCTGGTGATGAGTATGAAATACAGGCCTAGAAATAACTGTCAGAGAGGGAGGAGGCTTTAACAGGGAGATAAGTGTTAAGATAGATCTGCCTCCTTGAATCAGTGGGATGAGCCCCATATCCTGGCGAGCCCACTCCTCGCGGGTTGATAACGCCTTCCCGTGGTGGGAAAGGTCAGCCGGCTGCTGCGGGGAGCCTGCACACCGGGGAGGGGAGATGGGTTAAAACCAGGGAGAGGAAACGACAGGATGACGAATTCGAGCTCACCACCGACAGCTGTTTGGCAGGCAGAGGTACGCTGGCAGGCACTCCCAGGAGGTGAGAGACATCCCCTCGGCACAGCGTGGAGCTTCGCCACGGACAGGCTGTGAGCACCCTTCGAAAGGGAACCAAAAACATCAGCGTGGGACTCTCACACCTGTGTCCCAGTTCCTCTCCAGAGAGGAGCTCTGCTCAGAAGCAGAAGAACAAAACCAGACCACAAAATCCCACTTTTTTAGCTGTCAGCCACGCTGGTCCTGCGTGGGGTCTGAAGACCAAGCGCATTCTCCTTTCTCCGAGTGTCCTTGCCACTGCTAATGCAGCACCTGCGCTGGCATCTCCAGTGGACTAGAGTTAAGCTCGCCGTTCTTCACTTGCACTGCCATAACTGCAGGGATGCTACCAAATTTGCAGCATCTGTGTATGTCCGCTTTTTTATCCTCGCTACTTCAGTAGCAGTGAACATACCGGCCTCGCTCTGCATAAGGTTTGCTTAATAAAGAGCTTACGTATGGTACTTTCTTTAAAACATACTGCACGCGTTATCTAATGCTAAGATGAACATGTCCAGGGATAGACAGCTTGGCTCAGGGTCTGGGATAATAAGTAGCCTGGGCTCATCTCCTGACTCTCCTCCCCAAGTATGGGCTACACTGCTGGCTATCCCAGACTAATAGACTTGTTATTTCTCTGATACATGTATATCAGTGTCTGGCACAGAGAGCAGACCATGTATGGTGTTTCTCCCCGGGCTTATGGAAATAACATGAAAATGCTTCTGCTTTGCCAGAGTTGCCAACTTTCTGGCTGTAGTTTTTGTTTGTTGTCATTAACTGATGTATTTTCATATTCTGGAAACACTTTTGTGAACCATCCTTAGTTTGCTTTTGCAGTCTCAAGCACGTTAGTAAATAAATACAAATCCAATGTCTGGTGCAATTGGTTTCATAGGCTGATGTGTCAAATATCATTTGTAAGGAAAGGATTTTATGTGGATAGTTGGGTACCTAGCTTACAGACCTCAGTGGTCTAAAAGTTAGTTACAAGCTATGTAAACCCAGCCCTTCGTGCTTTGGCCACCCTTTGAGATACACATCCCTTCACAAACTTTCAGATGCACAATGCTGTGTTGTGGTATTGTTATTGGGGACAACAGGGGTTGGAGCAGGAAGGAAGGAATGAGGTGAGTTTTTTTCAATGAAAACCGTGAAAAAAACAGTATCAGGAACTTTATTTTTCTTGTGGGGTATCTGTGGCTAATCAAGGGAAATCAGCACTCCCACACCCTGTCCAAGCTTTAAAAATATGGCTTTAATGGAAACAAATGTTAGTATTTTTAAGTCCAGGCAGGCTGGAGGCCCTCAAGGTTTTCAAACAGAGTAAATCAGAGAGGGCAACACCCTCATAATTTATATCAAGTTTACATAGCTTTCCAAGGTACTAATTAAACCATTGGGCCTCAAACAAAATTTATTCTTCAGTAAACCAGAAATAATACTCAGTCTACAGACTTTGTGCCTCCTCTTCAGAGCAACTGTACACGTTACCTTTTAAAGCCAAGGATATTTGGGGCACAAAGCCCATATAGATCCTTCCTAATCACGTGTTTAGGAAGGGTATAACATAAATGGTATAACTTAGAGTGGTATAGCGGTCTAAAGAGTATTACTGTTTAAGTCTCCTGCACTCTGGCCTCAAAGAGGAGGGAGATGTAGCATCGCATCCAGATTGCATCCAAGCTAAGTTACTTTCAAAACAACTCTCACTCCATGGAGATGCATGTGCGTGGCTGAAACGGACCGCTCCAAACCCAAGTGCTATAACAGACCAATGATGCCTCTAAGGTGAGTCTCATGGTTGGAGCAAGCCTCTTGAAAGCTGATTCTTACCCAGGTTATTTACTCCTTTGGCTGTTTACAGCACAGTCCCAGCCTTGCAGGGCTGTGTCCCCAGCTACGATTAGCCATCGCATAACCCTCCCCCTGACCCGCTGCCGCGATGGGGGAAGCACCGTGTCAACAAACAGCACAACATTGGCAATGCTTCAGAGTCTGCCTGAACCTCCGCACTGCCGCCGCCGCCACCATGAGCGAAAGTCATTAGAGACCGTTTGCATAGGTTGTTAAGAAATGTGTAAACAGCAGTATAAACAACAGCAGGTCAGGTCAGAGAAGGAGGCTGGCACTCGGTGAGGCCGCGGCTGGAGCCTGCCCAAGTGTGAAATTCCCAACTGGGAGAGAACATTTGGAAAAACAACGCGATCGAGGTTTATCAACACAAATCATCTCCTAAGTGGCACATTTTATTTAGAGTATGTGTGGCCTCCATCTAGAAGAAGGGAAGTTTTTATCAATCCAAGCTTTATCACTTCCAGATATCTCTTTCTTTGTTTACTGGCGGCGCGCACAATGCCTTCATTTTGAGCAGTCCAGTTTAAACACAAGTGGGGCTGGGTTTTTTTGTGGGGCCTGCAGTGAACTGCCTGTGCTCCCTTCTCAGAACCGTGCTCGTAAATCTTCACTTCAAGCCCTGAAACGCCTCTTTGTGACCGTCGCCCTTGAGAAACATGGCATCCTGGCCCCGATTCATGAATCTGCTTCAGCTTGTGCTGACAGACCCTCCCTGCTCAGGAAAGCGCTCCGAACCCTGCTCAGCTTTGAGGAAGGGCTTGAATGTCTTTCTGAGGAGGAGGGGTTTTCTGGCATGGGTCAGAAAATCAGAGTCACAGGGCACTCTTGGCGGGGACAGGAGTATATAAATAAACCCTACATAAACCTAAAGTAAGCAGGATGGGAATTGCCTCTTAAAATTAAATCGGGGAAGCTTCCTGGGTGTCCTGAACTCCTAGGTGGCCACTGCGCCCAATTTGATGCTGTTCTCCTTTTCCCCAGTGCTGGCACCGGCCCTTCGATAGCCAGAGGTCCCTGTGGGCAGCTCCCACCCGTGTTTCAGGTCCCCAACATGCGTAAATGAGGGGACGTCTGTAGGTGTTGAACCATGGTCTGCTGTAATTCCTGACTTGCCTCTCCACAGCACTTGTTATAAGGGGTTTCCTGATATTCACAAATACCAGTTTTTTTTCCCTGTGAGGCAGCCTGGCGTCATTAGTCTTATTTTACAATGGGAGAAATGAAGCACAGGTAAATGAAGGAGCTTGCCTAAATGTGACTGAAAAAACCAGTGGAAGAAGAGAGAAAAACAGCATTATCCTTCTGCCTCTGTTCTTCACTAGGAAGAGCTCATCCATCTCCCGTGTGCGATTCCCTGTGCACTAACACAGGTGTTACCAGCTAGATGGTCTTGCCAGCACCATGGATCCACTTTTGCCATAGTTTGCAGAGCAACCTGAGAGAAATGCAGCATATTCCCTCAGTTTTTCTGTCACTGGGCTAGTCACACAGCCATGATGCAAGACAACACCGTGTTACCAGTTGGATAGGTCAGTATTTGGGCACGGTGGCTGGAGCAGCCCCATTTGGGAGATGTGCTTCCCACTCCGCTCCCTGCACCCTGGGCAGAAAGCAGTGGTGGCTTAGCTCCTGGCCAGCACCAGCTATTTACAGGCAAGAGGAGGCATTCAGCTGCGTGGGCTGAACCCACTGCCCAAACAGTTGTTCATTGCTTCAGGGAAAAGGCAGCAGGCCAAATGGGCTCATCCCATCAGCTGTAGGTCAGACCTTGCTGAGTTAAGCCAACAAAAGTTATTTTCTGCCCATTCCGGGGGAGTTTTCCAACTTCACAGTGTCATCTGGGGGACATGAATATTTCACTGCTGATCTAGGATAGCAATCTAAACGTAGTAGCATCAATCAGATCATACCTTTAAAAGTCTCTTCTGTTAGTGTATAGGTTTTGTGTGGAAGCTTCATAAACCTTTGTCCTCACCGTCTCAGTAAGTCCTAAGCTTAGTGTCTTTGCTCTCCTAAGCTCTTCCTGTGGCAAAAATTTGACTCACACTGTGACACCGAAGCTATGGTATAATGTTTATTACCTTAAAATATCTGAACTAACGGAGCACCAGGGCATGGTACTGGCCCAATAAGTGGCTTCACTGTGCAGGCAGTGTTGCTTCCCGGTCAATACACATCATATACAGTGCAATAGGCTTTCAGTAGATCTTTAAGGTACAAATGCGACTAGATGCTTTGCTAGACATTGTCTCTTAGAAAGACAACAGAGAAACAAGTTCCAGCTACAGAAGATTGTGCTTCACAGTGTGGGACGAAGAACAGGAAGGGAGAAGGAAAAGGCAAAGTTCATGGAAATCTATGCAAAAGTTGGTGAGGAAGACCACCAGCCAGTGCATGGTGGAAAGACAGTTGCTGTAGTCATCTGAGAGCTGGTCTCTGATGACTTTCTTTGCCAACAGTTTTCCTATCAGCCAGCAAGACCATTCAGGTGATGTGCCTGCTCCCCCTCTGCAGAGGTGATGGGCGTCTAGGAGGTCAAAGAAAGGGTTAGGCTGCTGCTTTTTTAACCTGGATCATGTTTATTTCCTGTGTCTTACATGGCGTTTGTAAGGGGAAGAGGGACAAAATAACTGAACGATGAGTGTGGAAAACTCAACTGGACCTGTGGCCAGCACCACCGCTCACAGTCCAAGTCATTCACTGACCCATAAGAACTGAGGCACTGTGTGCAGAGTGGTTTTATGGATGGTCCGTGATCACTGCTCATCATGCTGTAGTACCATGTATTGGTTGTTCTTAGAAAAATGTGAAGGGGGTAAGAAAATGAGGAACAAAATAATAAAACATATATTTATACAGAGCAAGTGCATAGGACAAGCATGTAGGATCCTTGCTACAAAGAATAACTTACCAACTTCAGCCCATCTTGTCATTTGCCACCTTGTTTCCAGGTTGCTTATGAATATGTTTTACAGCACATGTCTTAGCACAGACCCCTGGGGAAAAACCTTGAAAATCTCCCTCTGTTGCAAGAATTGAACATTTGCTCTTACCTTTCTCTTCCTACCTTGTAACCAATTATTCAGCCTTCCTTTTACACCACAGCACTTAGTTGCCCTTAAAGTCTCCGATGAGGGATTTTGCTGAAAACCTTTTGGAAATCCAAACACACTTATCAGGCAGATCGTCATATGCTTGTTGACGTCTTCAGAGGACTCTAACTGGCTTTTCAGGCAGGAATTCCCTGTGTAAAATTGTCATTGACTCTTCCCCAGGAAACCATATGTTGCAAGGTGTCCTTTAACTCTGCTCTTTGTTATAGTTTGTCTCAGTTTGCCTGGCATGGGCATGAGGCCTCCAGGTGTGTATTTCTTCAGTATCTCATAAAGCCTTTTTAGAAATTGGCATCACATATGCCTCCTTCCAATCTTCAAGCACCAGTACAATTTTAAGCAAGAGGTTACACAGCACCCTTAGTGATTCAGCTATTTTATCTTTGACTTCATTTAAATACTGCCTGGTCTTGATGATTTCTGATGGATCATTTTGTCAGTTTGTTTCATAACCTCTTCTACATGTGGATCCGCTGGTAAGTCCTTGTTCCCATTGTTTTCATCTCTCACCATAAATAGTTGGGTCATCATCTTCACATTTCTTCTCTCCCTTGGAAGAGATCTTTGAGGAACAATGAGGGTCACAGGCTCCCCTAGAGAATATCTACTGCTCTCAGAAATTATGTCCCTCTCCTGATTTAAGACACAATCCTGTTTGTCACACCTTCTATTGTAAAGTTGGCCCAAAGCTTCTCTCAGCAGGGTATCCAGAAGTGAATTGTTCCAGTAAGAACAAGGCTGGGGCTGAGTCGGGGCCTGTGTGTCCATAACTGTGACCTTCAGGTGCTAAAACAGGGAGGAAGAAGGAACAAAGACCTGTGGGTCAACTGAGGGAGGTCCAGACACAGAGCTGCAGGGACACAGAATACCTAGATGAGCCAAAGGTCTTGAGCCATCAGCTACTCAGCTCCCCCACTGGCTACCGTTGATTGCTGTATTTCGGTCAGGTATTAGGCACCCTAAAATCATCTTTATCGTCTCATGGAGTTTCAGCCTTAGTCTCACCATGCAGGGACAGTCGGAACCTTATGGCCTCTTTTGAACCCATTAATGCTGGCAGCACCATGCAGAGTTCAGTACCCAGCTCCAGTTTATTTAAGGTGTGTTTTAAAAAAACATTATGCACTGAATTTTATTAAATCAACTTAATAGGAGCTGTGAAGTAAAATAAATAAATATGGAACTCATTTCTGCAGTTAGTGGGAATTATTCTGTTTGTTTACAAAGGCCATTAAAAGCTTACTGGAGGTGTTCATTTCAGCGAGGAGGCCTCATTGATGGATCAGCGCAGCCTTGCCAAAACTGTATCCAAAATTTCACAGCAGTGCTCTCATTAGGCTCTAACAGTTAAAAGAAAACACAACTGAAGAGAACTATTAATGTTTCCCGGTGGCCTCCAACCTCCTCCACATTAGTTTTTCCCAAACCACACCACATAAAAACACTTCTAAGGTTTTTGGGGGCTGGTAGCTTGCAGAAAGGACAGAAAAAGGAAGAGCTGAGTGTTTTGTGTTCTTAAGGCATGTTAAACCAGAAACCTTGATAACTGCAGAGGCGCTTAAGCTGTTGCATGGTGTAATGTCTCTGATAAAATGCTCCACAGCAGAGAAAGAATTACACGTTAGTAAAAAAGTAAGAATGGTACCACAGAGTATTAAAATCCCCATTTTAAAATGTGAACTGAGCATTTCTAAGGTGTGAGAGTTCAGGGCCGTCCCTTAATTGCCAGAAAACACTAATTTTAGCTAAGTTTCAATATGAACACATGGAGCCATTGTATGTTTTCACCCACAGATTTCCATAAGCATATACACTTTTTCATTTACATATTTTTCAAACCAAGCAGTCAGGAATACAGGTCTGGAATAATTTCTTGTCTAAACACATTCTATATTTGCTTTTAACCATTTAACGGTTTTCAAATACAGGTGATCATCTCTGTTGCCTCTGCCCTTAGCCAAAGTACCCAAAGAAGTGACCTGCTTTTAGAGAGGTACACAGCCCTCTGCTCCACTGGTGTGAGGAAGGGGCTCGGGTACTTAGCACCTCTGGATGTAACACCTTTGCACTGGCTGCACACCTCCTGAGCAGCTGCTGCACGTTTGCAGCTTCCTCTGGAAACATTTTCAAACACCGTAAGCAACTTCTCTGAGCATTGACAAAGAGAACCTGTGTGGAGTGCCGCAGTGGCACAGATGACTTCTTCCTGTACGTAGCTGGCACAGGGATCTTGAGGCTCTGATGGGATCCTCAGTGATGGGGTGAGCCCTTGAAGCACAGTCTGACCCCCTCTTAGTACAGTTTGCCACAGATCTTATGATAATATCTGCCTTGTGTTTAGGCTTTTAGGAACCTGGTATGAGTGACTCCCTTTTCATCTTTGGACCAGTAATTTGCAGAAGAACTAAAGAGGTTAGGCGTAATCTGATGGCTTTGCACCTCTTCTTACTTTCGTACCTTCTTCCTACTTTCCCTCGGTGACAGTAACAACTTTTTGCCATGATGTGTGAAAGCACGTGACTGCAGTTACCAACTGGAAGAGACAGGTTACAAGCCACCAAGGATCAGGCCCTCAGAATTCCTCATAATTCCTCATGTGCCCCAGGAATTTGGGGGCCTGCTGGCTGCCCTCTGAAGGCCTTTCCCTACATCCTCTCCAACACCACTGTGTGTGCCAGCCCAAAACCTCTGCGTCTGGATGAGTCTCAGAGCTCAGCATTGTGGCCACAAAGGAGGAAGATGTGAGGAGGAGGAGGTGGTGGTCATAGTGGTCATTTTTCCTGTCATCTTCTCATTTTAGAGTCCCACCAAGAAAGCGGGGATGTAGCAGCCCGGAAGAGCTCAAAACAATGGCACGTACATGCCAAGCATGCCTGAACATGCATCTCCACCACTCTGGCTCAGACTGTGCCCCTGTGAAGGCAATACTGAGTGAGCATCACAGAAAGGGCAAGGCAGACGGCAACGCCAAGCCTTCATGAAGGGAAGTCCTCAGTGTGTGTCTCTGCTCTCAGGAGGTTTGTGTGATCAGCATGAAACAGTCACTGGATAAAATACAGAGACAAGCCTAGGGACGTGCGTAGGATCCAGGGCCTCGAACAGGAATGAGATAAACTAGAGAAATTGGATCCAAACAACTCAGAGGATACAGTAAATTCCTAGTGTGGGAGGAAGGAAAACAGTAATGTACAACTTTCAGCTGTGACGATACTCAGACGTTAAACATGTTATGTCAAGTTCTCAGTCTCAATCAGTTTTATATTATCTTTGTTTCGATAGCCTTTTTTTTCCTAAATCTAATCCACATATGACTAAGTCATGTGAAAGATCCAGGCTAGCTGTTGATTTTACAGATTACAGGGAAGATGTGAGGGATGCTCTGGCTGTCCCCTTTACCATAGCAATAGTGAATAACAACCATTGAGAGCTGTGGCCTTTCAACGAGCAGCTATAATAAAACAGATTTCCTAGAAGGCTATTAAACAGAGATAGAAATCTCTTTAAATTCTTTATTCTGCTTTGCTAATCAACTGCCACTGTTGTTTAAGGTTGGAGCTTGTTCTATACATTTTCATTATTTCAGAGCATCCCCTGCCAGACCCATTGTAAAGCTCTCTATTAAAATCCTTCTTACTGTAGTGGGATGATGGTTTTTTTTTTCCCAAAGACTGATTTAATAGAAACTTGGCACCAGAAAAAGTGTTTCTGTTTCATTACTATGATATATAAAAGTTCACGGGGTTCTCAGAATATTCTTTAAAAAAAAAAAATCATTAGCACATGCTGGAATACAGAACTTACTGACAATTATACAGTAGTCGTCTTTCAAATACACACTTCCCATAGCATTTCTAAGACTATTAGCGGTCATTCTTAAAATGCAGAGTGAGTATTGGAATAAAATTCATACTCTGCAAATTTTTTGGAAATGTTGCTCAAGTAACTTTCGTGGTAGTTTGAACACAAAGAGACAGCTTGAAATTGTTTTTTAAGCCTATTTAATTTACACTTCACATTATTTTTTTAAACCATATTTCTAACATTTTTATTAGCAACTCTTTTCAGTGTAGCCCACTAAATTATTGTTTGGCTCTCAAAAATAATAATAATCTTCAGCACTTACATAGTGCTTTAGGTTTTTAAAGTGTTACACAAATATTAACTAATTAAAGTTTGTTCAACCCAGACTGGCCTTATAAAGAGGCTGTAGCGAGTGAAGCGAACATTTTCCCTGTCACTATTAACAAGATTAAAGGTGTTGATGTTGTACAAACACAAAAATGAGGCACAGTTTGAAATAACCCACCTGCTATTGATTTTGGCCGAATTATGGGTAATCTCAAACTTGTAGATTACTTCTCAGTACTATCAAAGGAGAAAACGAGAAAGTGCTTGTTTGCCTGCTTTGGTAGCTGACAGCAAGTGCTGACGACGAGAAAAAGCCTTCAGTTTCCATCTTCGAGTACGTACAACTTTTCAGCAGCACGGGAAGCGATTTTGCCCATGTACCCACTGGGTCATTTCGGCATGCCAACGGGCACAGGACCCACAGCGGACAGTGCCCTTGCGTGCTGCTACCCTCCCACCTTTCCTTTCTCCCCCTTCTCACAGCCAGGCTCAAGCCTTCTCCTCTACTGAGCCATCGGGACTTGGACCATAGCTTTACGTCAGAGATGTTTTCTAACATACGTTTGTTTTTAATATATTAAAAAGTTGATTGAGTAATCTTTATGACAGATGAGGTTTCTTGTAAATCAGGACCAAAAGATTACCTTATTCAGTTATATCTGATGGGGTTGCCCAACAGTCCTCTCTACAACGTGCTTCCTGCAAAAGTCCCCAAATTTACTGGGCTTCTGGACCCACAATAACGATTTTGCAATCATTTCAAAGTATGACTCTTGCATGTGTTCTGGAAATAACATGACCATAAACATAACTGGAAGTTTCTAACTGTCAGTGATTTCATACTGACTTTAACAATAGCCAGTAAACATATAGTTCAGACTTTAATCCAATTTTCTCAGTGAGACTAATTTCAGTAAGATGCTCCAGATAATACTTTCTTGTGGGATTACTGCACAGCTTGGGTGGTTTATCATTCAATCTTCATCATTTATTAATGCACTGTATATGTTATATATGACCCCAAACCCTTGCCAGTGCTGTGTTCCTAAACCCATGGTATTAATTAGCTGTTTCCACGTTGAGTTTTGACTGCTTTAACACCACTGGAATTTCACTAATCACATTAGGCATTAGCACCATTCACAGATTTCTATTCTTACACATTCCCAGTGTTCGCAGCCATCCGCAGCTGAAATCTACCGCGCAGGCAGAAACACTGTGGAGACTCTTCTGCTCATGAGACGTCCCTCCGACGCTGGGGGAACACGCCACAGCTGCGGGGCTCCACGCTGACACATCTACTAACAGGATTAGGACTTTAAGTAGAAAAAACATATGTCGTTCGCAATATAGCTGGAGAGCTACCAACAGCTGTAATTAAGGATGCCTATGCATTTCCATGCTAAGCCCCTGTTTTCATTTGCTCATAACTTTCCAAAACTTTCACCTATAAGGCTGAACTTTTACAGTCCTGCTTTCTGCCAAACTGTGGCTTTTTTTGCAGTTGTTTAAAGTTTGAGGAAAAGGCAATGTGTCCATTTTTTTGAATGAGAGAAGAGAGAAATTCTTTAAAAAAAACCCTTATGTAAACATGTGGATTGGAATTGATTTATGCTGGATTTTCTATTTCATTTAATTTTCATATGGCATTCTTAACTCTTAAATTATGTTCTAGCAGCTGGCAAGTATGGGATAATTTTTTAATAAGGCAACAGAAGTAATGCACACACTTTTCCCCTACACCTTGAGAATTTTAGAGTCAATTTAATTACCTGCTTAAAAACTATTTTCCTCTCAGTGGCTCAGAGCGATCTCAGAACTCCACTCTGAATATGCAGCTGTAATAAAGCTCCTCTTGAGTTTCTCGGTGTGGAAATTGGGAATGAACAAACCATACTGACCACGCAGGAGTGCCATGACCCTTTCTTAGCCGGTTCAGATAACACCGTGTGGCACACAAGTTCTCAGTGGTATGACTAGAAATATGTGAATATTGTTGGCATTTGCAGATGTCTCAGACTGCTTTGAACTTGAAGGACTATTTCAAGCCTTTGTAAGTCTATGCCTCATGTCCCCCTTTCTACCTGATGGAAAGTAATCAGTGTTAAAAATAACGTTAAGATCTTTTTAAGACAGAAAGAGCTTTTGCCTTACCGACTCATTTCATTCCTGACTTTTCCCGTCGTTCATCCTGCCTCTTGCTGCTGGCTGGATGCTGAATTTAGACTCTTGTAACTCAGCAGTCTCACAAGTACTTGCTCTATGAGATGCCCATACACTTTGGACACTAAAGCGATATTAAATAGCTAGAACTTACAATGAGTGAATTCTCTTTGGAGAAAGAATATGTCTTCTGTGTCTATAGTAAATATTTAATTAAAAGTAAAAAATCTCTCGTCTACTGTGTTTATTATTCTTGGGGGGAAGAAAGAAGGAGAATGGGTGGGGGTTAGCTGGGATTTTTCATTTTGTCTTGTTTTTTCTTTGTGGATTAATTAAATCTTTTTTCCTTTATTCACTTATTTCCTTCCTCACCAAGTTTTTCCTTCACAGACAGGAAACCCAGCTTTGCTAGCGAGACATTTAAATGCAAGTTGCTTTTTAAATGCAGTTGTCTGTTCAAGCTTTTCCTTCCCAAATTAGAACTTGTGTTTCTGAACATCCTGGGAGAGAGAGGTAAATTTTTGTAACAGCCCTGGTCTAGAAAGTCTTCACAGAGGATCTCCTTGCGTTATTCTGTTCCCTTTGAAATGTACCCATGTAAGGGTAATGCACATTTTAAAAGGAAGCAAATGATCCTAACAATCTCAGTGGGTTTTGTTTGTTTGTTTGTTTCATAGTTCCCCCAAAAAGTGGTGTTTTAGATTCCTCACAAATTAGATTCCTCATAAATGTAAAAATTCTCTTGGACCTGCAGAATTACACAATGGTTGTTATTTAATTACTACAACACAAGAAGTTGCACTAGAAGAAGATTATTAAGATAAAAAACAAATGAATTTTTAGGAGATGAGAAAACCAAGATTCTCAAACAACAACAATTTGCCCTGCCCCCTTGAACATATTGTATTATGAAATGGCCTTTAACTAGGTGTTGTGTACTATTTTCTGATGGGACTCCCACACCACTTAAGGACAGAGTGGCTAGTCAATATTTTCTTATTTCCACAACTTTTGTAGAGTGTCTCCTAGGACTTCTTTAATATACACCAGCTTGCAGAAGGACCTGAATATAAGAATATTCCTTTCTTCTTATGCACTTCTTTAAGACTTCCATGATACTAACTCAATGATTGGGAAGCTAGGATGAACCTGTCTTCCCAGCATGCTACAACATGAAGTTCTCAGCACTCCCTCCTCCTAATCAGTCTCCAACCTCCAGCTCCACTTCACAACGGCTTCCCTCCATCTTCTTGCATTAGCTGAGAGGGTCCTGCTCAGCATCTGCAGTCTGAGACGGGAACATGCCCAGCCATCCTCTACAGGAGCGCTGGTGCTGGCTGTCTGCATGGAAGTAGACAGAGCCTCTGGAGGACTCAGCAGTCACCCTTTGAACAAGTAGGTACTTTGAACATTTTACTATTTAGGCAAATTGTCACAGGATTGGCAAAAGGCATATCCCTAATGCAAATCTCGGGCCTCTTCCCCAAGGCACAGATATGCAGTGCTTGCCAATGAATTATTTGAAGAACTTTTTTTAGCCCACAAAAAGCAACGTAATCTCCCCAAATCTCTTAGAAACACCAGAATATCTTAGCTGAAACCTTTCCAAAGACCAATCGATACCAAGGAGGTACCCCAGAAAAAAAAAACAACTCATTCCTGAATGGTTGAAATCTGGTAAAACTATTAGCAGCTGAAGACAGGATCTTAAAATGAGAAGGGTTAGATAATAGATGCCGTAGTGCCATCTTCACCTAGATTATTTATGCATCCATGTAGGAGGTGAGTAAAGGATTGATACATAGGAAAAATGATACTTGGAGCATATCATGTTAGTTTCATGATTTATGTTTTTAATATAGCCACTCCTCTTACTCTGTCTACTATGGAGCCACAAATGCAGCTGAAAACAGACTATATTCCAGCATATAAAGAGGAAATGGGAGACAAAGAAAATGTCTCTCCATCTTACCCTTGTCTAATCCCCACCAATGCAACCCCAGCCTGCTAAAAAAATCATAGATCTGAAAAATCCACATATTTTCTAGGTTAAAAAAGGAGAGCAAAAGTCATCAAACACACTTTTTGCTGCAAATAATTCACTTAGCTGTAGAACTCAACAGATAAATAGCTCTATTGTTTTACCTTGAATTGGGGAAACACTCACATAGTATGTTAAAAATTGTACCCCAAACTTTTTCAATTTGTTCTTGAATTTCATGAAAATAACCTTCAAGAGGTGGAGGCTGTTTGGTTTTGGTGTTTCTCTCCAGAGAGAACTCCCACTATCAGTTTGGGAAAATAATTATCCTCCCTGTACCTCTCATGATCTTTTCCCAACAAATGAAGTGAGTTTTTTTGCGGCCAGCTTGAATCTCAGCTGATTGCCTGTACTTTAACAGTTCCCTCAGATTTTAACACCCAAATACTTGAAGCCAACACCCTGGTCTAGCGAGAATGGCTCTCCAAAGCCTCAGTGGATCCACTGGAAGCTATGAAGTGCAATGCAGTGATTTCAGCTAAACATTACCGGCTCCTGACCCTGGAAAGGGAAAAGTCAAAGTTCTTTTGGAAATGACACATTGTGACCTGCAGTCTGCTGTAGCACATTAAGTCTGATAAATGATCAGAAATGATGACTTAAACAAGCATCTAAGAGAGAGTATTTTGCTTAATGTACCCAGCAGTTAACCTTATGTAGTCACATTGCATAGTGGGCTCATTTGGAAGCCGTGTAGGCTTAGCTAAGAATAAACAAAGCATTGCAGTACCATTAAACGTTTTCTGCGTCTTCCTTCTGTGTTAATGTGGTTCAGTGCTTCTGTCATGAAAATGAGCTAAATGGAGTTTCCCACACTCTCGACCACAAAGAGTGCACTATATTGCCTTTCCGATAGACATTTTGTACTTTCCTGAACACATGCCTGTTTCAAGAGCAAACCTTGATTTTCATAGCACTAAAGAGGTCTGCAGCACAGAAAAGGAGCAAAAAAGTGGAAAAAAGTGGAAGTGATGTCAAAACCATGCAACTTTTCCAGGTGGCAAAAAATACCTATATATGCACAAAAAGAAGTTAGTTAATTTTTTTCCCACATCCGCAAAATGCTCTCCAAGTGAAATGCCAAATCTAATCCTCCTGCCTAATAAGTTCTCAAATTTTTAATTTAGGCACTTATGCCAGAGCCCTATAGGTACTAGAATAATGTGAGCTATTTCTCTGTATTAAGTTGCTCAACTATAATGACTTCATCATTTCATTTAAGCACCTGTTCTGGAAAATAGGTCCTGATCCTGCAAACACTCACATCTAGTGAGTATTCCCATTTGAACTCTAAAAATTGTATCCCAGCTCTTTAAGGTGATTTACTGCATACTATTAGAAGCATCTATAAGCACCTGAAATGTGTCAGTGGATGAATATGAGCAATAATTGTAAATATAGTTTATGAGTTAAGCAGCACACTGATATTGGTGGCCAATACTCAGCAAAATATTGAATCTTCCAACTCCTGTTTAAACTCCCCACTGACTTCAGTTGGATTTGAGACTTTAAATGAGGAGTTAGGAGCCCAGATGCTTTGCTGATCATGGGCCTTTGGCTGCAAAATGCTGAATCTTCCCAAAGGACCCAGTGGAAATGACAGCAGAGAGGTATTTTATGCGTGCATAGCTCCTCTTGGAGTTTATCCGATGGAGGAAAATCTCCCTTGAAGTTAACTGCCTTCTTGTTTCTCTCACAGTCTTTCTAAAGAATATAGTCGGCTTTTTCACAGAGACCTTTATTACCAACAAACTGAAAGGGTGCCCATGCCCTGGGGAAGGTGTTAGGATATGCGCTCTGGCCATCGAGGCAGACAGCCCAGCTCTCCAATGTCAAGAAGCAATGGCCAACTCCCTAACCCACAAAAATAATTCTATTTTCTTAGGGAGAGGAAGTCTGCTGTCTTTGCTTCCCTTCTGCCGCTTCTCTGTAGGCGTCCCTGACCCCTGCGCAGAGCGGAGGGATGAGGCAGGATTCCCAGAGCTCCAGAGGGGAGGGCGGGGAGGGTGATCTGAACTTTCCACCCTCGAGGTACGACTGTGCTCACAAAGCCAAAGTCCAGCTCCCCTCCTCTGCTACTGCCCAACCTACCTTAGGCTTGGTCAGCCTGGTGAAGACCTCCTTCATACGTGGTGCTTCCTTACTCACATGTTAAAGAGCTCCAAGATTTGCTACACTATTAGATGCTTACAATATAATTATACCAGAGGTCAGCTTGGCCCAACACACTTAAATATTAGTTTTATGTTCCTACTCTACAGTAGCATGAGTAGAGGTCTGTATCCATATAAATAGCAGAATTTTCTCCGTTACTTTCTGTCTTATTTTAGCCTCCTACTTGCAAATCCGCTGGAATCCTTTGCCTTATGTGTTGTTGAGCTGTTTCTGTGCAGCTTGAGCTTGGCTGCAACTGGGATTCTTTTCTTTTTGTTTTTCAAGTTAGCATCTTAAAGAAAGGAAAATAAACATGAAGTCAGAATTTCCTGCGGGACAGTGGGAAGGGGAGAGATCAGATCAGCTGTAGATGTTGGTGCTATTTTCCCAGGATAAGGTCTATTTTCATTTTATTTTTTTAATTTTTTTTTCATCATTTATTTATTTATTTATTTATTTATTCTCCACTTCTAAAATCACCTACAGACCCATGGACAAAACTGGAAGATTTTGTGTTTTTCAGAAATAACGGAGTTCAGATTGCCAAAGACCACCTCTAGGGTGAATTTCCCTGTGCTCAGTGTTGCGCTTACAGCACAGATGTATTCATAGGAAAAAAGTTTTCATAGGAAAAAAGTATCTGAAAGTGGAAAATGTAAGTTGTGCTCTTTCCTTGCTCAACCTGCCCGGGAGTAGCTGTTGCTGTTCTGTCACTAGTATAACCCTTTCCTCACTCATCTCTGACTAGTTCATGAACACTGCAGGCTCCTGAGGGTGGGGAGAGCCTACTGCTGAGCTTGCATAGTGCCAGAACATTAGGACAATGCTTTGTCTTTAAGCATGGCTATAAGGAACGTGACTGATTGATAGTAATTTGTCTCCCTAGAAACTTCACCAGCTTCATCTGCAACAAATTTCTGTCCTCTGTCTGAGCTAGTTAACCCAACATATTTATGCTTAAGTATCTCTTTGGGGTACTGGCTTGAAATCTCTGTTTGGGAATTCCCCTCTTGGAAAACTATAGCTAACATCTGAAACGAACCTGGCGTACAAGCTATCACACACAAGGTCAAAACAAGTAAACACGGCTATTATCACAGCAAAGACAAGATGTTGGGGAGCCTTCAGAAGAAAAGCAGGAGGAATTTCTCAACACAGGTCCATTCTCGTCACTCGAGCAGCTCCTTTGCGTGGAGACATGCCATGTGCAGAACTCTGCTCCTCCAAAGCAGCAGTGATGTGCTTCACTGTACACATGGTCAGAAAAGGCATAAATAGTGGAGGATGTTAGCAGATTGAAAGTGAAAAATGAGGATTCCACACCTCATTTATCTGCAAATGGTACACGTTATATACTACATTGCTTATTAGTTTGTTCTCCTAAAGGGAACGCGCAGGTGAACCATCAAAGTGCAAGGGCAAAGTGAAACAAGGACTGTGCCTATCTGCAGGCAAGAGGACTGTTTCAGCGCCCACCTCTAAAGCCATAGTCCAGGCTTTTACCTCCCGTTCAGCCTTCAGTCTCCCCTGCAGAAGACCAGCCTTGAAACTTGCACGACCGAGATCTTCACTGCAAAGACTCCTCCAATGATACCAGTGGGCTACCTAGACCTAGATTCCCGATCTGTTGAGAAAGTTTAACCACCTCTTTGAAATCAATGGGACATCTTCCCTAAATAGACCAGCCTCTTCACACTGAGGGCCCCATGTACACGGGGCGCTGTGTCCCTTAGGAATACATGCCCAGCTGAGGTTTTGAGTGTTTGACTGTGATCCTGGAGTAACCTCAGTGAAGTCAATGGATTTTCCCCAGATTTACTCCAGTATAATGAGCTAAGAATTTGGACCTCTGTGCCATATTGTGTGGATTTTGACTAATTTTAAATAAAATTTCCACCTTAAATGAATTGCAAGTGTTATCTGTTTTTATATATAACTTCATTCTCTTTATTATTTAAAATGTCCAATTTGCTAGATGAAAACATAAATACTGACTGCAGCTGTAGAATTTAATAAAAGCTCAGGTTTGAGCTAGCAAGTGAAAAAAAGTATATTATTGGAAACTTGTGGTCAAACCTGAAGCTTGAAGGAAATATTTTAGCACTATCACAATATTAAATTGCAATCATTATTTAATTTATCTTCTCTGAAATGACTTAAGGGAAGTGCACCAAAAGCCCTATTTACCTAAGCCAGGAAATAAGTCAGTGATCAGCTAGGTGGATGAAGTAATTGAAAGCTGACAAGGGACAATATAATGCCACTATTGTAACAGCACTTAGAAGTATTGTTTGACTTTGACCTGCTTAGGAATAAATGTTGCACAGTTTTCATTTCATCAAAAAAAAAAAAGTGTACAGCAATAAAATGTGTTCCTTTTACTGAATTCTTGATATTTTTCTTTAAATTGAAAAATATCAGCTTTGGCACATCTGGAGGAAAGGAATGTTCCCCACAATTACCAAGATTTTGAAAAAAAAAAAATAGATGTATTAGAAATTAAGGTATTCACCAGTCAGTACTTCCAGCAAAAAGTCTGAACCCCTGGGCAACCTGTGCATTTCAATTGTCACTTTGAACTTTGGAACAAAGGGTAGACTGTAAAACCAGTTTATAAAAAGTATTATGAGATACCACAACTGGCATTTTTATGACCTTATTAAACTACATCCAAGTGTCATAAATTATATGTAATGAAAGTGAATAGGATCTCTGACTTGATTTTAATATTAGGAACATGCTTATTAGTTTAAGGGTTTTTTTTCTGAATAAATGGGGTATTTTTGTTGTTTTTTTACTTTAGCAGCTGATGTTATGTGGAAGTCATAAATGCCAGATTACATTAAATTGTTTTTGTTCATATAATAATATTATTAGTAAATTACTTAGGAGTAATGAGCAGTTTTTCTTACTAAGTAAAGCTAAAGGTGTTAATTTAGACTCAAAATATTTCACATTCTTATGACAAACATATCGACTGACCAAGTTTAGACATGAAAACCAAATTACAGTACAGAAAAAAATTTCTGTCTTTCAAGAATGATTGTTCAGAAAATGTTGTAACTTTTTTTTTCCCCAATACCCTGTCTCTGCAGTAGGAGAAAAGTTGCAGATGTTGGTTCAAAGTAAACCCATTTTTAGATCTCTTGCTGTTTTAGATGGAGAGCTTATGCCCAAAAGTAGCATAAAAATGTGTCGATATATATCAGAAGCAGAGCGCTCACCACAGGGGGATACTATCTGTACCATTCTCTTGAGAACATGTTAGCTGTATCGCATTGAACCAAAGGTCCATCTGAGCCAGCAGTCTGTCTCCAACGCTACCCAGAAGGGAACGTCTGGGGAAGAAGATAAGACTTATGAGAGCAGAGCATGCACTTATGAGACTTTCTACTCGCGGCCCCATCACCCTTCTCCAGTCATTTGCAGCACTGGGAGGGAGAATTAGGGAGAATGCCCATTAGTTGCAGAGGCAGTTGTGGCAAAGGTTTGGTTCCTGTTATGAGAAAGTGAGTGGTGTTTGCTATTTGTACGTCTATATCCTATCTAGCCAGCCTGCCTGGCTTTCCTGAGCATGGGGCACAGCAGCTCTGTGTTCCCCAGAAGTCAGACTTGGGGGCCCAGATCGGGGGATGCGGGGTGCCAATGATCCCCCAACACATATCCTCAAACTGCTCGATGCATGCTCACCATCTCTTCCAAGAGGTCCCAACTCCTGGCAGACCCGGGCAACATAGGTCTGCAATCCAGCAGCTCACTGTCCGCGGTGGCCAGGAAAATACCTTCAGCAGATGATAGCATGCCTCTGCTGGGACGACCGGCAGGGATGTCAGTGCTTCATTCAGCCAAAACTCCTGAAGAAAAGCAAGCATCAGCCAGCTGTCTGATCATATAAACAAAACTGTGGCTGATGTTCAGGTGTGCTTACTGGCAGTTTTGCTCATATAGGGAGGACAGAAGGGTCTCACATTCTTCTCCTGACAGAAATTTGTTTAAAAAAAGAGGGGGAAAACCCCACCACAACATCAAAAATATGTTGTGGCCATTCCTGAGACTTGTGTGTCAGAAAGCACCAAAAAAATTTACACAGTGTATTTTAAGCATTTGCAGTATTAAGAATTTAACTGGGCTGGGTTGTGCACTAAGGGGAATAGGAACAATCTTTCCCCAAAAATCATTCATCATATTGCAGGGAGAATTGCCATTCTGCACCGGGGGCTGAGATTTTTGCAGACCCTCAGGGTGCCATTTTCTCTCCCACTTCTTGCTACAACATCCAGTCTTCCCCATTCTCCCCATCAGCTTATCAAGGGCTGGAAGAGCATGGGGTGCTCCTGCAAAGACAGCCCCACCGAGAGCTCTCCAGGAAAAGAGGTTTCTTCTACCCCTTCATGACAGCCACTGGCTAAATACCATGATGTAGTCCATAACTGGCTGTAGATGGTAAATGTGAATTTTATTACTTTGTAGGTTTCTTAAAAATACCAAAGAGAAAATCAAAGCTTATTCTAAGCTTTGGGAGGGAAACAAAGTTGCCAACACTGATGTCATCAATGAGATGTTAGAGAATTTCACACATACAGCTGCTCCAGGAATGGCAAACTAAAGGGGAGAAGACGAGAAGGAGAAGACGAGAAGGAGAAGGAGAAGGAGAAGGAGAAGGAGAAGGAGAAGGAGAAGACGAGGGGAGAGGAGAGGAGAGGAGAGGAGAGGAGAGGAGAGGAGAGGAGAGGAGAGGAGAGGAGAGGAGAGGAGAGGAGAGGAGAGGAGAGGAGAGGAGAGGAGAGGAGAGGAGAGGAGAGGAGAGGAGAGGAGAGGAGAGGAGAGGAGAGGAGAGGATAAAAAAAACTAAAAAAAAAAAAGAAAAAAAAAGGTAAAGCTGAAGAGAAACAAGGAGACATCAGAATGCCAGAAATAACAGACTTTTAAAATCTGCGCAAGTTAAAAAAATGAGAAAGATGTATTTTCAACCAAAAAGGGAGACATAAACATAGACAATTTGTAGTGAGTGAAACAGTCTCAGTGAATGTGTAATTACTCTTTTTATTATGATCACACAATTTGTCTCCACTAAATAGTCTGCCTGGCAAAAGATTGTACCTTCATCAGCACATGTCCTAAATGCCTGAGGAAGAAAGGGAATGGGCTCTGGAGGAGCAGAGCAACAGGAGGAGCACCTGTTAAAATAGATAGCAATTTGTTACAGATACCATTAACCTGCAGCTGTGCATAGGACCTCCCCATACTGAAAGCAAGAAATGTTAAAAAAATCCTCAGGACAGGATACCTGCTGCACGAATGGCAGAAAAGCAGTAGTCCATTTTGCCTTTTAAAACGATGTGTGAGGTGTGTCAGCTTTAAACAAAAGATCATTTCCTGAAGTGGGAATGGAGACAAAATCTCTGCAGAGGCTTTTAAGGAGCCTGTCCACCCGGACCGTGGGGAGAAGCTAGTAAAGCTAAGAAGATAAGATAAAAAAAGATGGACTCATAACAGTGGGATACATCTCACTGGAAATCAGCCCTCTAAGTTTAGGCTGCTAGTGGGAAGTACTGTTTTGAGCTCTGTTTAATTGATAGAAAACTACAGAGGACAATTCTTTCCTTATTTTAGTTAATTGTCCTAAGAGGGAATAATTCACTCTCTACCCAGCCTATCTTTCCCCACTGACTGAGTGTTTTAAACTGGGTGGGTGGGTTTCTGACTCCCACGCTGAGTGGCTGCTGAAGCACAGTTTGCTGCAGAAGGTGGTCACGGCAATACACTGCCAGTTTTGTAGAGCAGAAACCTGGGAAGAAAGAAAGATGACTGAGCAGGCATTATAGGAATAAATTAAAATGGAAGTGACCCTCTATTTCACATCAATTTAAAGAGAGCAACGATACAAACAAAAATGTTAAAGAGTAAACCAAAATGTTGTTTATCAAACTGAAAATTTCTGTAGAGATGAAGGTTATTCAGAGAACAATAGAACACGTGCTTTCGGCAAAACCTGCTAACTATGGAAATAAGTTACCCTGACTATGTGTACGCCGTGCACGTAGCCCAGGTTTGTGCCTAAATTCACCTGCTAATCAAAGTTTTAACATCCCAGAGCTGTAAAATCCCGAGGTGGAAAAGTTCATCCCACAAGCTCTGTTTCTTCACTGGCAACCCATAGCTCAGAGACAGGTTAGGAATAGGGCTGTTAACTCTAGCTGGTTCTCAAAAAATCAATAATATCATTAAAAGTAAGATGCTTTTAAACCAATTACAAGAACTGCTGTGGTAGCTTCTCACTCTGAGGGGCACAGGGAGGGCTGTGGGGTGAGGGGAACATGCTGTAGCAGGGGCTACTTTGTGTTTCAGCTCACTCTTCATCCCAAATGTGCTTCCTGGCTCCCTCCAGGGTACTTCTGGGTTCCTCGGGACCCACAAAGTGAATTAAGTGGTCAGGCAGGATAAGCTCAAGTGGGGAGAGCAGAGGTCAGACCTCTGTGCCTCCATGCCTCGCCGGCTGTGTGCCAGGGCTGCCCCTCGCTGCCTCTCCACCGAGAGCATCCCTGCTCGCAGAGAGGTGATTGCGATGCATCACTGCGCAGCGGCAGCTTGGTGGGCTCAATGGCCGAAGGCAAGGCCTCTGGCTCACACCCAGTATTCAACGCAAAAATTGTTGCAGCCAGCTCTGCAACTTCGTCAAATCATATATGGCTACAGGCGCTGTGGTATTTTGATGAATACATAGTGAGAATAGGAAAGGTGCTGCTGAACAGGGAAGAAAATGTATACGATTGGAAGCATGTATATACCGTATTACTCTGTCATTACTTATTACTATATTACTATATTACCTATTACTATATTATTACTTTCTACCGTAATAAGTGATAATTGTATTGTATAATTTTATTTTGATATTAACAGATTTCTTGAAAAAGATACCATTTCTAATGCCTGGAGCAAACCCAGCTGTATTTCTTGAAAATGTTTCCCTGTTGGAACAAAGGTGGTGGTCAAATTTGAAAATGAAAAAGAAGTATTTTTGTACTCTTTCTTAATGCACACATTTCCTATTGATGGTGTATTTTTTACATTCAGCCACTAGCCTAGAAATACAATTTATGTTTTCTGAGTTAGCAACACAATCGAGTTTAGTAATAACACCAAACTTCTAATAACAAAAGCACTGCTTGTATTTGTTTGAAGGTGAATATGTATATGCTTGGTCACCCAATTAATGTCATACATACGGATTTCACTTGGAGCTTTGCATCCTGAGACAGGACTACTGACAAACAGCAACGTCTGTAGTGCAGTATATCATCTCCTTCCTTTTATAAAACGTATACATGCCCTTTGCTGTCAGGGTAACCCTTGATGTTGAAAGGAGGTGCAAAGACTGTCTACGGATCTTTAGTAAACTCAATTCATGTGTCTTTTTTCCCGATGGATCAGTAAAACTGAATTGTTATTCTTCTTTTGAAATATCTGTGTTGGAGGGTTTCCACCTTTCTTCATAAATGTGTAGACATGTCTGATGGTCAGGGTTATATAGTGCATCCATCTGTAGCTCCAGGTGTCTGAGGCTGGTCTCTGGGCACTGATAACATAAGGTGTGGTCTACAGAGGAGGGATTTTATTAGTTACATCTTTAGCTACTTGAGGAAGGAGAGCATATAATTTAAGACACTTTGATGCCTTAAAAACATGTGAGTTATGTTTAAGGCATCAAAGAGACTGAGATAGAAGAAAACAGCATGAAACTTGAAGTTTTGAATAAAGCAGGACTTCTAAATGAGTTTTAAAAAAAAAACTCGAGAGAGGTTAAAAAAGAAGAAAAGGAGAGAACAAAGAAACAACAAGGCCTACCATAAGAAGTGCTAGTGCTTTCTGAACTGCACGATATAAAACCCACTGAAGAAGCTGGACAGAAAGAGAAAGAAGAAATGGACAAAATCATTGACTGTGCAAACATCCGTCTCTCCTGCAAGTAATCCTTTTCTGCCACATTATTCAAGGATGGTGAAGCCCCAGCCTGTGATCAAGGCCCAGTAGCACCACGGAAATACACATCACAAGAAGCTGTTGTTCACAAGAGATGTGCTCTGACATATTATCTATTCATTGCCAGCTGACAGTGTATTCTGCCCTTAGGACCTAATCCTGTAGCCCATGACATTGATGGAAATGTTAGCATTGCCTTCATTTGGCTCTGAGATGGGAAGACTTGGTTTTGGGTTGGCACCAAGGCAGGGTGAGTTACCCTGACCTCTCCAAAGCCACCTCTGCCCAGCCTCCTGCCTCTGCCAGCGTGCTGTGGGCATCCCGTGAGAGTGAAAGCTGTGTCCCTGTGGCTCTGAACTGCAGTACCTTTTAAAAAACATGGCTCTTCTTGCAAGTCAGGTCAGAAAAAGCAGTCCAGCGCATCAGTGCAGATCAGGGACAGGCTGGTCCAAGGGCGATGATGACCCTGCCTTTGCGCTCCCTCCCACCTTGGGCCATTGCTTATGTGGAAGAGTTTGGGAGATTTGGCACCTGCCCAGAGTAACTCCCAGCTAAAGTCGGCTGTCCAGGAATGGCAGGGATCAGCAAGTAAAGCTCTGCAGGTAGGAGCAAGTCTGCTGAGGGCAACTATGGACAGAGTAAAGGGTGTGACAGCAAATATGCATGTGTAGACATTTCAAGCAATAAATTAAACTTCTTATTCCAGCTTAGAAAAGGAACCATCAGAAACACTGCTACTTTAAGGTCACAACAGTTGGATTTAAATATAAAAGCATTGTTGGCTTTATATGCCACTATATACTTTGATGCTAAAGCAGGGGTCTTGTCAAAGATGTGGAAGTTTGTCTCAGTTCTTTCTGGTCCTGTTTTATTGTGGTGACTTTCCTAGCACACATCCTCAGGGGGAAGAACCCCACTCTTGTCATCTGTGTGCTCCTTTGAAAATGCAAAAAATACAACGGGGCAAAGGTTTCGACGACTGTTCAGGCTGGGGATAGTTCTGCAAAGCACCGAGCAGCTACAGTCCAGTGCAGAAATTAATATCAAGTGTCAGCCTAACTCTGTCTTCATATAAAGAGTGGGATGAAGGACATTGACTTTTGACTACACCTGCATAGAAAGGGCTCCCAGAATGGTAGTGGCACACTCCCAACATCTGCTCCTTCCATTGAACTTAGCTGTAAATTGAAATTCCATTGCAATGTTTTTAGACTCAGTTGAAGTAAGGAGACTGTCAGAAATCCTCTTTAAACTCACCCTTATCCAAACAGGAAGCTGACCTCTAACCCCCGGACGTAACAGTACACCAGTGGAAATTTCATTATCCCCGTTTCAGCTGTACTAAGTGAAAATTAATTGTGTAATTATCTGGATGAGCGCATGTGTAAAATTTTACAATGTGCCAGTTAGATTAAGTAACGTGTTAGTGGCATGGTTTAGTGCAGAGTCAAGGCTGTCTTATAAAAACGGCCTAAGAAGTCCGACAAGATTTGAAGGAAAAGAACATATGTCTGAACAAACGTTAACATGAGAAAGTAATGTAATACTTAATACCATAACCTGAGTAAGATTTTAGCCTCCTCTGATGGAGGTTCATCTGGCATAGGAGAGATCTTTTGTCTGTCACTTTAAAACCACATAATTTAATGGCCAAAATATTTTGAGCATTTTTTTTAAGTACCAGATAGATAACTGATTACAATATGAAAAAGATGTTTGTCTACTTTGTGCCTTATCTACTTTATACGTCTTTCATTTGTACAGTGAAGTGTTTCTGGTTTTTTCACTGTTTAAGTAAAAAAACCCAAAAACTTAACATATAGCAGTAAAACCAGATCAGATCATAACCCAGTTCTTGAGAAATGCAAGATGCTGAACTCACCTCCCACATAAGGAATTGAGAGACAGATCTTATGGGGCCCATGGAAATCCTAACACGGCTATTTAGAAGAAACTATTTCCATTTCAAAGGCATAGACTTGTTTGGATAACGAGATCGCTGGGCAAAAGATGCTGCCTGGAAGAAGTCTAATCCTTTGAGAAGTAATATTATCTTTAAACAGTTTGATAAGTAATATATTAGGTTCTATCAATCTTACTGCCAACGATTTTTGCATAGAATCCCTTTAGCAATACCAAATAAATACACTGGTAACATTTCTTAAAAATGGAGGAATGAAAATAACTTATAACGTGATTTCAGTGAAATCAATAAAACAGAATACGTGCAGGAAGGGCTGGTGTTACAGTGAGAAGTCCCACTGCAGCACTCTGCTGCTAAATCTGGATGGAGACAGGAGATGATCCAGACGTTTCTGTACACAAACGAGGGGTGCGCAAAGGAATCAAATCTGAAAGAGTTAGTGCCTGACATGGATTTTAGGTATGGTGGGATAGTGCTATTATAAGGGTAAAAGTTGGGATTTTCATTTCTTGTGCAACTTAGTCACTGAAAAGCTTGTGAAAACACAGACAGAATTTTTAGTATTACAGTTCAGTTTTTATCTGTAATTAATCCACCAGACATTGTAAGAAAAGAGACGATACGAAAGGTGTGAAAAAAATAAAATCCAAGCAAAAAAAAAACCAGGAAAAAATGTGCATGACTCACGGATACGCCTTTCTATTACCTTCCTACAACCTAAGATCTTGGTCTCACATATCTTTGCAAAAGCCCAGACGTCGACTCAGTATATTACTATATTAACAAACATGGATGTTTGGAATGGGAGGAAACCTAACGATGTAGAACCAGTACCGAGAGAGACAGGTCTGTGTCACAGAGATTTCGGCTGCCTCACCATGCCGTTGCAGGAGGGATGCGGGGAGGGCTCTGGCATGTAGTAGGGAACAGAGCGTTTCTCTTCCAAGCTCGCTATTCATCATTTGTTCTGGTCTGGGCTGTGACACAAGGTAAGGTGACCACACAGGAGCACAGTGTAGCTGCAGGAGAATGTTTAAGTCAACAAAAAGTGTGTTTTTGTAAAAGAAACCAACCTGCAAGCCTTTTTGGCTGTATTAAGTTGAAAGTCTCCGTCTGGAGCCTATAAGAGGGGCTGTTAGAAATGCTCCTGACTGAGCTAACTCCAGGCCTGATGGGGCCAATAGCAAATTGATTTAACTTGGAAGGGAATTAAAGAGAGCCATGACTACTTCTGCTAATCTCATCCCAAGTACTTCTGTGCATTTCTCAATCGATGGGAACAGACATAGAGCAGGCTCCTGCTCCTCAACGTTCAAGCAAAACTGAGTTGTCATCAAAGGATGTCCAGGGCTGGGCTGACATCAAGGGTGGGAGGAAAGGGCAAAGCTGAGGCCAACAGCCAGGGACTGCTGAAGCTCTTAGCCAAAAACCCCCCACACCACAACCCATCACCTCTCTCACCCAGCTCCAACAGCAAAAAAGCAGACTGCCTTGCTTTGTCGGGCTCTCGCACCCCAAGCAGGCAGCCAGAGAGCGTCCGTGTACCTCTCCTTGCAGCCAGCTGGGACGCATTCATCTCCAAAAGTACAGGAGATTTGTCTATGAAGACTTCAGTGAAGAACTGATATTTAGGAGAAGGGCATACAGAAATCCAGGAGCTTTCTGACTTCAGCTTGACAAGTAAGAATACTATTTGACAAGCTAAACACAGTTTTTGCCCAGATTAAGCAATTATGGAACAAGTGCTGACTTATACCAGTAGCTGCTGACATGGGATAGTACTCTTAAGACAATATAACCTTTGTCTTAATGCAGTTTAGCAGAAGAAAGAAAGGAGGTATTTTGCATGGTGGTGACCAGTAAGGTTTCTAAAAGTTATATCCCAGATCACTGAACTTCAAGCATTTTTTTTTTTTTTTTACCTTCAGTATTACTTCTTTTCTCCCAAGCTGTCCTCAGAACACATGCCGTGCTTTAATGGTGTTTTTTCTGAATCTACGGAAAGAGTTCCTCCAAGACTCCTTTATACCACCTCAGCAACACAGTGCCCTGAGCTGGTGAGCGGTGACCCAACCTGCCTCCATTACCCTTCTGATAGAGATGCTCATGCCGCTTCCTGCACCCGCTGCCCTTGCTCCTTGCAACAACCAGTATCAGGGTGGAAAGGAGCATCCTTTGGGACTGGAGGAGCAGTCAGAGGCATGAGAAATAGCTCCT
Organism: Aptenodytes patagonicus; assembly: GCF_965638725.1. NCBI lineage: Eukaryota > Metazoa > Chordata > Aves > Sphenisciformes > Spheniscidae > Aptenodytes > Aptenodytes patagonicus. The sequence goes on along the minus strand of NC_134951.1, from coordinate 41,650,485 downwards.
TGCTGCCTAGTACTCCTGCAGCAAGTGCCATAAATGCCCCCTTGATGCTGAGGCAAACCAGGCTGCAATCGGGTGTGCCTGGTTTGACTGAACAGGAGAATAAAACTTTGGGAAGGATTTGCCCCTGAAATACATGTTGGGTTAAAATGTGGGGCCTAGATTTGCTTTGGGTTTTTTTTCAAAGACATGTGGTTCCTCATCAAATGCTCATTATATCACCTCTTGTTAGCTAACAGCTTGCTAAACATTTTCACCAACACCAAACCTTTCACATGACACTAGCAAACTAATGTTCTCATATTGATTATTTGGCAGTTTATTAATGATAGCCATATTTTCTGCACTTTATGGATTATTGACTCCTTTGTTTTCCACAAAGTCAAGAAATGTATACTGAATAAAACCAATGAAGTGTGAAAAGCATTATCTACACTCCACACAGAAAAAGAAGCCTATAAAAAAGGCCAGGAGCAGGAAGCAGCAGAGGGCAAGATATTCCTCTGTGGAAAAAAAAAGTAAAATAATACTGTCACTAAGTTAAAAATAAACTACAGAATATCAGATCTTAGAAAACATAACATATTTTCCTGAAGAACAGAAATCTAAGACAGCAAAGGGAATTCTTTTCTTTACTGTCCCACTTTTATCCTAGAGATCTGAGGAAGTCAAATGAAAATTTCCTGGCATCCTGGGGCAATAAAATAATCTCAGTCTTCTTGTGAAACCACATTAGTGTGGAGATCGAACAGAAGTTCTTTGAGAACTGTAAGTGCTATGTAAGCATCATTTTTCCCAGGAAACTAAGGCTTTGTTTATTTACACTGAGCCATGCCACTAATGTAATAAGAAATAAACTGCTAGGACAGACACAGACCTGAACACCTAGCACGTAGGAACATGCTAGCGCTCAGATCTGTGATGAAGTTAACTGTCCCCGTAAAAAGTATCAGGTCTGCTGAGGACAGTGACTCAGCCCACCACAGACTCTTCTCTGCATCCAGCATCCATGTGCTGGTGAATCAGGAGGGACTTAAGCAAGTGCAGAGCACACTTTGCCAAATCAGGGCCTGTTGGCTTTCCACTAGTAGCTTTTTTGTTGCTCAGAAAGAAGCCAAAATAGGCCAAAATAAGAAAGTAGCCTGGTATAGATCTGACTCATCTCCATTGAAAATGCAATTAACTTAAGATGACTGTTTGTTTAAGACCCTGGCTTTTTCCCCCCCCATACATTAAAATGCAACAGTACTCAATCTATGCTAAAAATGCTGGGTACCAAACACCTTGCACTCTCCCTGCTAGTTTTAAGCTGAGACTTGGCTCAGAAGAGACAAAAGCAGGGAGCAGGAGCACTGAAAGGCAGGCACAGGTCACCCCAACCGAGGAGGCCCGTCAAGCTAAATAAGCTGGAGCGTGCCAGTATCTGCGGCCAAAGCTGCAGATGGAGCAGCGTGACTTGTGGTTTAGGACTTTGGTTCCTCTGGATAGATAACCAGCTCTATCAGGGCAAGGCAGTCTCACCATGGCTGTCTAGGACCACTGTGTTGCTGACCCATGAGAAAAAGACACCAGAAGCACTTTTCTGTCAACAGCAGAGTTTTCAAGTCCTCCTTCTAGTGCCTCCATGCTACGGTTTCGTTTCCAGGGTGCTATCCCAAGACATGTAGGGTATGGATTCAAATTCCTTCAGGCAGAGGAAGAAACTGGACTCAGGTGTCCCATGCTGGGTGCCTGCTCTGTGTCACAGCATGAAATGATGCAAAGACATTGTTCTACCTCCTCACCTGACATTTCACAGAAAGCAGCTTCTCCCAAGCTCCCTAGGAGCTCCACCACATCACTGCTTGTAAAATTCACCATGACAGGTGATTCACCATGACAGGTGATTCACGGTGGTATTTAGGGCTTAGTTTTTGTGCAGGTTGTCTACCTGGCTCTCAATATAACCATGTCTTCAGGGCAGTAGACACTTTGCAGGAGAGAAAATCTTTCTCGCCCCTAAGACTGGGAAAATGGTCAGGTTTGTCTTCCCCCATCCTGAAAGGCAACTGTTGTGCAAGCACGGTTTACTGAGACTGCATGAGGATGGGGAGGCGGTTCTCAAGCTGCCATGCTCAGGAGGAAATCAGACAGCAAGGGAAGTGAGCACTGCAGACATTGCTACCGAAATCTTGGAAGGAATTTGAATTTCTGGATTTATTAAAAGGAGGAATATTCATACATGAGAGTATCTGTAGGCAGCTGATGCTGCTGACCAGCAATGCTGAAGTCCACCAAGGAAGGGGCCGTAGCTCTAATCCTGTACTGAGCTAGATGCAGCCACAGTTTGAATGAGTGACCACCACCCAGATGGATGGGCACGACCACACCAGAGCTGGGTATTGCACAGAAAAACAGAAAACAGAAAAGCAACAGACCCTGTAGCTCCTCTCCTTTTCTCTCCTGCAACCACTAGGAAACGTGCTCCTTCGAAACGGTAGTCCCTGTGTTGGTGGCGAGAGTGTGGAGTCTTCTTGAGTTTCAACTCCTATTTTTTAAACTGAGTTGTGGCAAGAGCACTTAAAAATTTTTCATATTTTTCAAAATTGAGACAGTTATTTCCAACTCCTCACACAGCAGCTGTCACAGACACCAGAGCTGCAAGTGCAACTTCAGCCTGCAGCTTCAACAGACATTACTGGCTAATGCAGCTGAGGTTCTCCTCTACTCGTCTGTGCCTTTTAAATACATTACAATTAATAACTCTGAATTTTCACATGGGAAAATAAAACCACTAAAATAGCCCTGTAATCAATATACTTGCTGCTACTGAAACATAAGGAAATGTGTGTAAATACATTTTAAAGAGAATCCTGTTTTTATGTCATTCAAGCATGTTCTAATTTGTCATGGAAACTTATATCCAGGGACTTATAAATAAAGAATGAATAAACACTGTATAACAACCCTCATTCATCTCAGCAATATCTGTAACATTAATAGCATGCAAACAGTGTGCAATGCTAACTGAAGGCACTGCACAAAGGAGTCCTGAATGTAAAGCTACCGTCAGCCTTAAGCACTTTGTATCTCACAACTGCTCTAGCCATCACGTCTCCCAAATTTTTCATTTTTCTTATGCGTTTCATTTTTCTTATATAGCTTTTCCCACAATAATAACAACTGAGGACACTGACCAGTTTGGAAGGCAGCAGGTGGTATATGAGAAGACTTGAAAAGAAATCTGGCTGCATTTATACAATTCTAAGAGAAACAGTGTCAAGGAATCCTTAAGAGACACTCTGCTCACAGGAAAGCAGAATTTAATAAAACAGAGAGAAGCTGGACTCCTCTCTCTGGTGCAATAGCATGCTCCAGCGAGGCTACTATGCTCTTTTGACATCTTCAACATTTATTCCCATAAGTGGATGGCACAAAATGTTTCTACAGTTTGACTACTGATCAAAGGCTACACAGCTGTAATAGTCAGGCATGTTTTGTGAAGGTCCCCCTGCCCCTGCTGATTCCTTCCCTTCTCTGCTATTTCTTCACAGGCCCATTCAAACTCCCTGCTCCCAGGGAAAGCAGACAACATTCATGCCAAGTTCAGCAGCACAACCCTGCCTGGCCATTTTCTGCTCAGTTTCTGAAAAAAGCTAACCTTTAGTTGCTTCAGCTGCTCCTTATATACCTAACACGTATGCATCGGTCAGGTTGACCGTGACTGGTTGGGATTTCCTACAGAGAGCCTTCCTCCCTGCACTCGCCCACCTATCCTCTGCTGACATCTCTCTTCTCCACCAGCCCAAGCAGAGGACATGTGGTTCACTGAACATACCATCCCTTTGACCGTCTCAGAAATAATCCTCTGTCTTCCCTTGGCTGACCTTGGATCTGATGGAGGCAAGTAAGCTGGTTTTCCTAATTCTTGAATATGGACCTTTTCATTTTATAATGTGTTTTTTAAACCCTCTGTTGGTTAGAATTGATAGTGAGTGATGGCCTATTCATTTGTACCATAAAATTTCTTGTCATTTACTACAGATGTCAAGACTGGCATAGTAAATCATTAAAGGTAATTGCAAGACTTATTGACCTGCTATGTTTGTTGGAGAAACTTTAATAGTTAATTAAAAATGTCTTTATTTACTTGCTGAATGATACAAGTCTTCGATTCCTATGTGGTTGTCTTCATCTGGGTGAGCGACTAGTTTGCAAATGTTATTACCATCATTTTGTTCCCAGGGACCTGAGGTACCAGAGCATCAGACCCAGCAAGGGACTGCAGAGCCCAGCTCCGGGAGAAGACTTCACAGAGCAAAGATGGGGAAAAGGGTTTCATAAACGTGAAGAGCTGGAGACACTCACAACACACTGAGGGCCCCGAAAGAGGCTGTGTCTGAAATCTTCTCTACATCCTGGATGAACATGCCTCAGATTTAAGGTTTGAAACTTTTGACTGGGTTTAGGAATGTAGGTCACTTCTGTGATGCTCTTTCTGACCCATTCTCCAAATAGCACTGACCATGCTTCTCATGCCCTCTTGGTCAGGGCACTCTCCCAGGAAGGAAAGACTGGGGCTCAGGTCCTTCTTCTGCCAGAAAAAGCTCAAACTCAACTCTCTCACTTTCCAGAAGCTACACAGTTACAGTGGCTCAAGAGGAGCTCATTAGTCTGCAGCCCTCAGCACAGGGCTCGCTGCCCTGAGGTCAAGCACAGCTTGCCCAATGCATTTTGCTGAAGAGGGATGAGTTTTAGCACTTGTTTAAACATTCTGCTAAATTGGGTTCATAAAGAAAAGAGACCAACGGCCACCTCATCACTCTGTAAGAACCGTTATATCTGAGGTGTTAGGACTGTGTGACTGTAGAGCCAAAATACATTTCTACTGCAAGGAGAAGGAAGATTCAAAGTAATTATGAAGCATAATATACCAATAATACTTGCATAAGTTCAATCTAAAATACTGCTCTGTCCATATATTAGGCAGATTGGAGCCTGTGATTCCAGCCATGAAGAGAGGACACATTTCAGCAAACATTTGGCCAAAATCAGAAACCTCCCTGAGAACAAGGGTGCAGGCCAAGAGTCAGGAGGAAGCTGCAGGCTGGGTAAAGCCCTATCATACTAATAACGCAAAGCATTTTTTTCTTTAGTTTCAGTTTAACTTTGGAGTTACAGCAGTTTACTGTTCTGCGGTACAATATTTCTCCCCTTAGTCTCACAGTCAGATTAATTCCTGAACTGCAGCGCAATGAAACTTTTGATTTAAGAGATTTGCTGAGGAAATCTACATTGAAACTCGAGGTTTAGCCAGTACATAAATCAAAGGTGGGATCACTTCAAAGATTCCTTCATCTACTTGGCACAGACTTGGTTCATTTAAAACCTCCTTTCTCATAATTGTACCCTTATTAAGATTTGAACATTTATAAAATGAGGAATGAGGTCTTACAGAGTTTGCTATAATCACTTCCCCTGAAAATAAAAGTCCATAGAGAAACAGTGAATGCGGGAGAGGATAGGTCATCTCCTGGCTATGGATGGCTACTGATTTTATGGGGTCCTGTCTTACAAGTAAGGCTCTGCAGTAAACTTGCTTCCTGGCTCTGCCATAGATTTCCTGTGTGAGACCAATTCAGTTAATCTCTTAGGGCAAAAGTCATCCCATCACACTTCAGGAATTTAGCTGAAGTGCCGAGATTAGGAGCTCATTTACCCTATGTTGTCTTTTTCACTTAAGCAAATGTAGCAAACCCTACCTGTTTTCGTTGTCTATAGAGGAATCTTTTAACTGACTAACTTTAAAGAAGTACCCTTAATTTTTAAGATTTATAAGTATGAGGTTTCAGTGTTTACATTCCTCATTTCTAAAACAGGAATGTTCTAGTTTCTTTCTTCCCACCCTCCGCCTTTCTTTTCAATTTAGGCTTTAATCCTTCAAAGAAACCTATCAGCACTGGGTTTTATGAATTATCAGTATCCCCTTCACATAACGCTCACCATATCTACACATACTAAATTGTAAGCTCTTTGGAGCAGGACTTCCCAGTTGCTGTAAGGAAGGGGAATGTAAAAGAAGAGGGTCAGATATGACAAGCATCTTGTGATTATGCCTGAACCCTTGCACATACTTAATTGGAGGAACTAGAGAGTGTCAAAGGCCACAGACCTTAAACAACGTTCATGTGTTTCCTTAGCCTGGCAAGAGCCTTTCCACCCCTGTAGCTGGTAACTAGCATTTCTGTGGCCACCAGCAGGGCTGCACTGGTGCTTGACTTCATGTGGCTTCTCCAGCTTGGATTAGCGTCCTCAGTAAGGCACTCAAGGCAGCTGTGGCACCTGGCCTAGGCGAAAGAAGGCAACAAGGACAACAAACAGCAGAAGGCAGTGCTCAAAAGGGAACAGGTAAAAAAAGGGAAAAGATGTTACTTGACAATTAACGACAGCAAACATTTGCAATGAATTCCACGTAGAGATCCAAGTTGTGTAATAGGCCTATGTGAAGAACCAGAATTAAAGTTCAGGCAGATTGAAATATCTGAGGGTAGATTTTATAGACATAAATAAACCTCGGCACTAACTTACAGTCACAAAAATAATTTTCTGTGATTTGACCAAACTTTTTGTCTGCACTGGTAGAATACTGCAGGATCAGCAGCTAGTAACTTGTGACTGGTAACAGAAGCAACCTGGGATCTGCTGACAGGGGGATGGTCCTCACTTAAGCCAGAATTCTGTTTACAGAGTCCAGATAATTTCGCTCAATATTAATTGCAACAAATATTTGGCAAACTCAAGGGAAATTTACATAGAATGACCAGAAAAGCCTAAAGAATCTCAAGCTTTACTTCTAAGGGTATTTAAAAAAAAAAAAAGGAAAAAAAAACCACATAAAATTATGACATTCCATATGTAAACAATACATGCAGAAAAGCGTCTTTAAATAAATGGGTTTTGATAAACATTTGGCCGAATGAAGTGCTATACACTGTATGAAAGTTGTATAAATAAGTTGAGATGAAAGTCCTTTGAAAGGCAATGAATCATTTAAAAAAAGGATTTGATATACAGAAGCAACGCATACTCACATCATTAATTTTTCATACCTAACATTAAAAAAGCACACACACATTGCAAATACAATGAGATCTATCTAAGGGCTTGGTTATATAAAGTTTTGACATAGTCCCTCTATCCATTCCTAGTTGGGTTTGACATTAGAGGGCTGTAGCTGTTTACTGTGCTATTATTTCTTGTTAAGTCATGGTTTGGGTGACTGCTGTGATTTACTGTCTCCTAAGGATTTTATCCTCCTCATCCTCACTAGCTGATGAGACAACATCACTCACCCAACTGCAGGCAACCGTCTCACCACAGGGCAGTAGGTAAAGCCTGTAGATCCTGTTACAGACTTGCTATAGCCAATTCCTATAAACTGGAAGATGAGAACAGCCTTAGCCCCTTCACAGATGACGGATGCAGATTAGCAGATCTAAACAATTAGTTAGGGTGAGGGAATGAGCCCTTAGACAATTAGAGCACTTAAGCATCCTGCTGACAGCTGTGGTGACAGCAGACAGTAAAACTACACTTGATGAAATGAAAAAACTCTCTGCCTTTTTGATTTACAGGCAAATTTACTTATAGGCTTTAAGGTGTTTAACTATAGTGGTCACAAACCAGGCACTAATATCCTTCTATCTGCAGCGAACAATGGGGGACTGGCGGGCGCAAGCTGACATAGCTCAGTTCTGGCGGTGTTTGTCAGCTGCGGTTGTTTGAAAGAAGGAGGCAAACTTGTCAGGCAAAAGGAGGCAAACTGAATGCTTGAGCTGTTACCGGTGCAAGGAAAAGAGAGACTTAATGCTGTAAGGTATGTGAGGATCAGAGATGTTTTGTACTCCCTCCCACTCATATTTTTACATTAAAACCTGCCACTTGCAAGCTTTTGTTTCAAGTTGCACGGCAGCTGTTTGGTGAATGTGTTTTTTGTATCCCTTAAGAACAAATGACCCCTTGTTTTTAACCCTTTGATTTGGAGAGTTTGTATATCCAGGTGTGCACTATTCCCTTTCCAGTCCCATTGTGCTACCATTACGCAGGAGAGAGATTTCAAATATTTGTGGTCAGTTCCATGGAATTTGCTTTAAATGCCAACAAAAATTAATTTGTACGAATTCTAGTGGGTTTTGTGTATGGGTTTTTTCTCAGGGATGTTTTCTGGAGCCAGGGGAGCAATGGGATGTTTTAAATGACCGTGCCAAGCTGAGAGACAGATGTGAGTTTTCTTTGATCCAGGAGAGGATGCATTGTCGAATGCTTCAGAGTCTTCAGAAAATGCTCGTCCATGAGATCAAGGAGAAAAATGTATGTTGCTATACACTTTTTCTCACTTAGATGTTAGAATTACTGGATACTAAAAACTAAATTTAAAGGCACTGCCTTGCTTCACAGCGCATCTAGAAAAGGAACTATAAAACAGGTAACTGCTATCAATTGTTAAGGTGTGATAACAGCACAAAGCATAAGAATCAACCTGAATTCTTACATCAGGTGGGCAGGGAAATAGATGTCATATCTTTCAATACAGCTAGAACTCTAAATATTGTTCTAATGGGTTAGGACAGTATAGTATCATTCATTTCAGCAGTGACAGGCATCCACAGGTGGATAGCCAGCGACAATAGCACTTATCATTAGAGATATGCCATATTCCCCTCCTTTCATGTTTTATTGTAAATGTGAACTTCAGCTGCTGTTTGACAATGTTCACTGAGATACACGAAGCTGAGCTCTCTTTTGTGCATGCCAGGCCTGATTGATGGTTTCAAAGTGAAACTTGGTTCAGACCCAAGCTTTTCATTGTGTTTCACTTTGGCTTTGTTTACCTGTGACACTACAAAAGAAAATGCAGTGCGTGCAGAACTATGCTAGATGAAAAACAGAGCTTCACCTGAGTCAGGTCCACTTCAATGGATGAAAGTCCACTTCCATTGACATCAATAGGATGTCCTGGGAAGTTCTGCAGCAGCTGATCTTGCTCTATTTGATTAATTGTCAGTAAACCAATATTTTTTTATACACGTCAGGCTATAATTTCAGCACAGCTTCCCCGACTAGCATGAGTAGCAATAGCCATCATTGGATTAAATTTTAGTGAAAGATTTAGTGAGGGATTTCATTGTGTAAGATTCTTAGCATTCCATTTAGAAATTAACTCTATTTATCTTTTTATTTTTAATGTTTTTGTCTTAGGCAAGCCACCTGGATAATTCATTGATATGTTTGCATGGGGAAAACCATGTTTACACAATGTAGGCATGTTTTGATTTTCGCCTGAAAGATGTAAATAGGCTTCATTATATGGTTCTATACCAAACAACCGTGGGCATAGGTGTAGGTGTAGGAAAAATTGTTTACACTTTTACATGGAAACTGCTGAGAATGCTTAAGGATAATAAGTGAGAGACCATCAACAAAGCAATATTGTTATGACATGCAGAAGGTAATAAGTAATTGGGTTAATTATTCACTCACATGATGTTAGTCATACTTTACTAAGGAGCAAATGTTGAAGCAGAGTACAGTACTCATCTGAATGTATCAGGTCTGAAAATGCTTCAGTTCAGAGTCTCCACTGTGACATACCAACCTCTGAAACTCGTGATCTTTCTCCAGCTAAAATAATGCAGTGCTGAGCTCACTCTTCTTCCTACCTCTGCGCCTACCAGGTGTAAAGTTAGCATTTTAGCACTTATTGGTAGGACTTTACAGAGGTTATCTCTTTCCATGATGGTCTTGGTGGACAGGTAAGCTCTTCCACTTGGTAGGACAGTTTCTCACAGTATGGAAAGGACTATTGCCTGCAAGGAATTCTCTAGAGGCAAATCAAGAAATGAGCCAAATCACCTCTTTTGCCCAGCTAATAATCAGATAGGGAGGCAACTCACCTCCTTTTAATCTCAAAAGTGAGGATTAATTCCAGGTTTGGATTTCAGATGAGGGCTTTCATTTAGTCCAGGAAACAAAGGAGAAAACAGATGCTCCCACGTAAAACCAGCATTTTTATTATAGTGTAAAGTCTAAGTATGTGCACCCCATGACTACCTAGGAGCATCACAATAACAATTATCCATTAATGGTTTTCATTTGTAGAAGTTCAGAATACTTTACAAAACTAACTTTACTGAGTATTTTAGAGGACAGAACTGAGAGGCCTTGCCTTCCTCATCATTAAGAAAGGCAGGGATAAAATCTAGGTCTCCAAATCTGTGTAACACTCTGTCCTCTACTGCATATGGAAGTTCTGACAGCTTCCAGAGGTGAACAACTGTCGCAGCTATTCTGTCCCGGACAGCAGATGACCATATGTATGACACACAGGGATCTTAAAACAGCCAAGACTTTGCATTTCAAACAAGAACTCTTCTAATGTACTGGCAGTCAGCAAGGGGTGTCACACGCAAAGCAAGCAGCTAACATCATCTAATCTACTTCTTCAGTTGGGTTTGGGGGGGTTGTTTTTGTTTTTGTTTTTTAAAAAAGAAGATATGACCTAGAACAAACAGGTTTCACAGTGTCTGCAACCACGTGTGCCAGGTAGGACAGATTAAGGAGGAACTGGTGAGGACTTGGCATGGTCCCCTCAGGGGAACTCTGATCAGGTGGCAATCTTGGAGAGCAAGGCAGAAAGCAGATCTTTGCAGGACAGCTTGAGTCCAACCCTGTTCACATTTTTTTGTTGTTGTTCACCCTGCGAGGAAAGTCACCCGGTTCGGTGCCTCGAAGCCAGCTGGCACAAAGGCTTTTGGGTAGCGCAGCAACAGACACAGCGCAAGAAGCTGGACATTACCTGAAATACAACTCTTCCATAGGGTGCTGTGAGTCCAGGCACTGGGGCCAGCAGGAGACTTGCTGGTTCATAACGTTCACTGCTAGCATTACTTTTCCTTGTGCCTCCTCATGGACCTGTTTTCTTCTAAATAGACCTCTCCTCTGCTCTGAATCCCTCAGCTGATAACGAGTCTTGCGCCCTACTTTCCAACTGATGGCTCCAGAGTGCTGTCTTTCCCTGTCTAACCACCAAGGGCAGAGGGGACATCTTCCTCCTGCCTTCCCTTTCTCACTTCTTTCCTCGTCACCCATTTTTTCTGACCCTCTGCAGCCTGCTGGGGGGAGAACAGGACCAGCTCTCTTCTGGAGAGGTGCTGCCCAGCCTTAAACCAAGCCCAAATTTAATTGTTTTCTTGTTTCTCATATGTCATCATTGTAATTCTGGACTCCACTGTTGTGGAAAGCTCTTCATTTTATTGTCCTTTTTAATTATGAAATCCTTTCCTCAGTAATTCACTGTGACTCGGTAACTGACTCCACATGGTTACGACGTGACTGTCCTGATTGAATTACTGGAAGTACAGAGCTGGCTGAGCCGCACGCATGCGAGGCACGGCGCAGCACGGAGCTCCCTTCGGCGGGCGCCCCGGCGTCACTGAGGTGGGGACCAGGACTCCTTCCCCTCCCCGGCCCCTTTGCCGCCGGGAAGAGCTGGTTCTCCTGCTTTGACCACCTCAGTGGCAACCCCCTCTGCGGCCCTTTCCCTTGCTGAAGCTAATGAACCTATGGTGTTGGCAACTGCCACTGGGTCTGATGCATCAAGGAGGGAGTGCGGGCACACACCAAGCCAAAGGCGATGTTAACACTGTGCAGATACTGACACTGATACCCTGTGATTCGGGCACACGGTGGTACCGGACGAGCACTCGCTCATCCCTGGGTTGCGTTAGCTACCCGCAAATGAAGGTGCAGGACAAGGCGTGCAATGCCCACCTTGGCACCAAGGGCGGGCTGGGAGTCGTGATACTTCCACCACGGATCCACGTCCGGCTTCCCGGCTTCAAAGGAAGAAGGGGGTGATGTGCCTAGCAGGGGTTCCCAAGCTGTGGGTGGTTTCCTTTAATTTAGGAAAGCATCTGATACAGTGTGTCACGAAACGTCACATTTATTTAATTCTTTTTTCGTTTGGATATGATTACTGTCACGTGGAATGGAAACTGAGTGATGCACCATGAGCAAAAAAAATATCGGAGGATGGTTTAAATCAGCTCGTACCAAATTAGAGCAGGGAGAAGAAATGTTCAGTGTAGGTCTGAGCAAATTAGGATTATTTAACCTTTTTGTTAATGAGTATAAAGAAGGAGGTGAAGTTAAGCAGGCCATTAACCGATGGTACATTGATAGCAGTAACTGCCTTTGTTTCTTTGCCCCAGTGAGTACTGGTGAGAACTCAAGGAATTACAATAGGATTTATTAGGAGAACACAGAAATGGAATTCAAAGAATTAAATATGTATATGATTTAGTTAAGGAATGATTAATATAGGTCCTAGCAGGCTAAGGATACCACAGTGCTAGTTGAAGGGAGAAGTTCTCTAGGAGAAGAGCATGGACACAAGACCGGGATCATTACAGAGAGGCTGCACGGATGGAAAGATGAACAGGGGCAGTGAGTTTGCCTGATGAAGGCTGAAAAAGGAAAAAGGGGAAACTGAATATCCAGAGGGAAAGATATTGCAAGAGTGACATGCACGGACATCCCAAAATGAACACATCATGAGCAGATTCAGTTAAAAATAGTTACTCTCTCTCTACGTGTTTGAGATCTAAAGCAAGATGGAACACATTTTTTTATGCTGTTTAAGAACTGAAGAGCAATCGTCTTTTTTTGTTGTTGTTGTCGTCAAATTCCATGAACTTTTTTCATAAGGAACCTAACACAAAGATAAAGGGAGCAGTCACAAATTTATCACGCAGACCTCATTGCAACTGCACAGGGACAGAACACAGTGCACAAAGCAGGTCTTCTCCACTCCAAAGCCTGCGAGCCTACTTGTAGCTTGGGACTGAACTGTAATATTTTGGGGGGAGAATAGAAACCAAACCACATGCAAATAGAAAAATGAAAAAGGCAGGGTGTGGTGGGGAGGGAGAGAGGGAATGGCTCATACAATTCGTACAAAGATTTCGGTCAATGTTGAACCAAACCACAATGGAAAATGAAGGCGCTGTATCAGTGGTCTTTCAGGAGATTCTCTTTGGCTTTTGGATGCTGTGCCCATGTTGAACTCATCTCTCACTTTTTATCTCACCTTTCTTTAAAAGAGAATCGTCAGTATTTATGGAGATGGGGCATATGGCTCAACATTTTTACAAGCAAGTCCCTTGCTGCCTGCAGTGGGAAAGCACCAGTAGAGTGACATTTTGAAGAGCAGGATATTTATTTCTGGCTGCAGTTACAAAGATGAAAATGCCTGGTGAACACATGCCTTAGGCTGCCACCACATGGTGAGAGCAGGGAATGAGGGCGAGTGTCTGGTTTGTTTGCAATTTCCCTAGCATTGTGATGTTCCCAGAGATTTTACTAAAAGTATCTTCTTTTCAAATCTGACTTGAGAAAAAAAAAAACCATGAGCAATTGTATTGGCTTTATCAGCTATCAATTCACCTCTCACAGAACCTGTTTATGCCATTTATTTATACCATTTTTTTGCATGGTAAGATTTTGTTATGCCAAGCTAGTAAAAAGAACGAAGGCAGAAACTACTTCATAAAACGATTTTGCAGATTCATTTGGTTGCTCTGCCCCAGTGTTATGACTTTCACCTGTTGGTCTAAGTCCCAACTGACATTTCTTAGCGTGTATGAAGACAGTAGAAAATAAAGGGTGATCTTCAACATTATCGCGATTTTTCCTTTGTAAATGTTGACACTGTGCAAGCAAAAGGGAGACCTCTTCAAGATGCTAACATTTCAATTTTTAGTGTAGATTTTCTATAGAAATATTTGTATGAGAGAAAGCCTGCTATTGGTTCTCTAGAAGTGTTGTTTAAAAACAGTAAGAACAACTTTAAACCTATTTAGACATTAAGTGAAGAATTTTTTTTCCCCCTTGGTTGCAATGGCTGGGAGAATTATTAGGGACACAGGGTGGCTAAACTCCAAGCTGTAAACAGTACCCCAGTGCCTGGGCTAAAAAATGCGAGACATTTGAAAAGTTTCATGAATTTCAGTGGCCTGTTAGTGTTTGGTAACAGGAATCAAGAGCTTAATTTTACACATAATCTTAAAACAAGCCCCTGCCATGGTTCAGTTTTCCCTCGCCCGCAGTGCCTCCCTCGGCAGCTCCCAGCTCCCATCCCACCTCTGTGGGTGGAAGTGCAGGAAAATCTCCCTCTGGCTCCAAGCGAGTCACAGACCAAGCCTAGCAGGGGAGAATTTTTTTTTAAAATATTGTTGCATGAAGAACTTTATTTAATTGCATGGGTTTGAAGTGTGCTTTTTTTTACAGCAATATAAATGCAAATAACTCCAGGGAAAAAAGTATTTGACTTAAAGTTACACCTGACCTCCATTAGTCTAAAAAACTCTTCCTCAGCTCATTTATCCCAGTATAACTGTAGAATAAATCCTTTTTATGTGGCAGAGATGTTTTCTTTAAAAATGAATGAATGAGATGTACTTCAGGACATATAACATGGTATATTTTTGAGGAAAAGAGAGTAAATCATGCAATATATCCACCATTTAAAATACCTTATATTAGACCTTTCACTATTGCAACGTAATTGTTTATAAGCAATATTTTTATTGTTAATATTAGCTTCAGAAACATTTAAACATCTGACAGAAATGCCCAAAACTGAAAGAATATTTCCATCCCCTTTTGTTCCTTTTTCTTCATCAAGTACACCGCAAAATAATGCTGTTACCGACAGAGATATAGATTTTTCCAAGCTGCCCCTCCAGCCCATATGCCTGTACCTATAAACAGTCATTTAAACAGGATTCCCAACATATATTCTTCTTATGGACCTTGAAGTCTCATTTGGAGTTTTAACAGAAACGTCATGTGAATAAATATGTATCTGAGGAATTTTAAAAGCCGAGCTCCGACCTGACGTGCAAGGAGCTGTTGCAGGGAGTACACCCAGGCACTTACACCTCAGCGCTTTTCAGCTGCTCCCAGCGCTGAGCTTGTCACACATTAAAATCCACAGGGCAGCTTCGATGGAAAAAATACTGGAAGGAGCGTGTTTGACTTGAGGTGCTTCTAAACATTAAAAGGCTGTCATTTTTATTTTGTTCTTTTCCCATAATCTGTATTAGGCGCTGGCCTGAACTGTTTACCATTAAAAATCGCAATGTTGAGCAGGAGCTAATGAAAGTTTAAAATAAATAAATAAAGAGATAGATAGTAACCCTGCCGTACCTCGGCTTCAATATTGGATTTTCAAAGCTAAGCAAAATAACAAACAAGTGAACGAAGACTTAAAACCAGATCCAAGAACTTTCTTGTCTCATTTCAATCCAGAATAACATTTTAATAAGGAATTAAAATAATGAAAATCCCAATGGCTCCTTGCCCCCAGATGTCACCGTGTTCAGACCAAGGTGCTCTGCGCCTGCTGACTCCACAAAGAAGTGGAAGGGAAAAATAAAACGCCTCCTTCTAAAGGTAAGCGAAGAGGCATGGCTGCCTAAACACTTGAACTGGTTTTCCCTCACATAAAAATGAAACATTTCTTTTCATCTTCTCATTTGCAGAAAATTGAGCAAGAGCAGAAGTAACTGGAGCTCCAAGGATAAAAAGAGCCACATACACTTCTAACACACGGTGTTTGAACAGAACATTTGAATGATGTTTTAAATTAAAATCACAGAAAAAAACCCTACAGCATCTTAGATATTAAGTAGGAGGTGGGAGAAGTAACAGCTAAGCACAACCCTAGCAAATACCGGTGGGGGACGGGGGTCCCTAACTGCTTCACCCCCCTCCAGCTCCGTCCCAAAGTACCTGAAGCCTCAAAGTCTCTGAGTACCGGCCCCAGTACAGGGCGCAGCAGTGCCCATCTCGGCAGCTATAAATGCTCAGCATGCTTTAGGCAGCAGGAAATATGCCTTAACCCCTTCCGCAGCTATGATTTCACGGCACCAGCAGGAAAGCCCAGTGGCAAAGTAGCTAATGCTACAGTCACGCTCTTCGGAGAGCAGGGAGGTGTAAGCGGAGAAGGCAACCCGTCTCGGAGGGTCTGTCAATGCCCAAAATGCCGAAAGTCACATCCCGCTTCCCCCTGCCTCGGGACACCACGTGCTGGTGGTGACGGGCAGGCTCTGTGCACCTGAGGTGGTTTTCTGCAAGAAGATGATCCAGGGCTGTTCAAACCAAAACTGAAAGGGGATCGATTACTGTCACGGTTTCTTACCGTAACACAACCGATCCTGCACGAATTCATTATCCTGCTTTTAGTGCTCAAAGAATAAAACAGGGGGTTTCCAGAAACTGGAAATAAATGTGAAATATCGGTATGTCACATGGCGAATTTCTTTCCTGATGAGGAAGTCTACCTACTCCAATTTACCTTCTGTCTGGGACACATTATCTCTGCACAGAGGAGCAGCCCAAGACTTAAGCAGTTCTTAAAACTTCCAAAAAATTGATTAAGAGGGAGTTAAGGAGTTTATAGGTCTTGTGGGACTTTGCTACACATGGCTGAATTTTAAGTTCATAGTGGCCTCAAGACAGAAAGTTCAGCTGCATTTTAGATCTTTTTAAATAATTTTGGTTTCCACCCTTTCTTCAACAAGAAGTCTTGGAATAATGAGATGAAAAAGGCCATTCTGCATTAGCATTTTTCATACCCCGCTCTACATAGTAAGTTACATGTCTAGCACTTGGCACACCAGATTACTATTTTTCTCTTTTCCTTCTAAAAAACTATGTGGGTTTTAATTGTCTCACTGAAAAAAATAAGGCATAGAAGGTTGGCTCGATTAAGCAAAACTACAATTCTAGTCCCATTTTAACAGTCCACCATCCTCCCTTCCCTTGCTTCCCTTGAGAAACCTTTTCTTTTAAACCATACCTCATCAGTATCAGACTTCTGCAAGTGTCTGGGGTGGGAACTAGGAAAAATTGTATCCAGCTCCCATTCACAAATCAATGTAAGTTTGACTGCCAGTTTGCCTAAAATTAAAATATATTTTAGAAGGAATTTTTAATGTTGTATTTCACATGCTTCAGTGTACATTTTGTCCGGTCAGTCTCGCCTCTACTACATGATACAGATACAACTGTGATATTATCTGATGGCAGACATGAACTGAAATGACATAAAAAGAAAATAATTGGGAAGAGATCTTTCTGAAAACTCTTCATATTATATAAATTATGAATTACAAAAATTATATAAGACACCTGAGCTCTGAAGTTGGGTGCATAGATTTGAAAAAAAAACCACCCAAAACAAAACAGAAAAATAAAGTAGCTGTTTAAAATAAATCTGACCTAGATTTTAACACAAAAACGGAGGCTTAACTAAACAGAACTCTCCTGTCCCAAAAGAACTCTGAATTCAGCTTAAGGTTTATTATCGCGAGCTTCCTGTCCAGGGATTTACAAAACCAGCTCTAGTTGTTTATATGGTAAACAGCATTTGAAAGTAACAAAAGTGAGCTGTATTAGTCTTTTTTTTTTCCTTTTTCCCTTAGATGTGAAGTTGCATATCTTACACTTGCAGTCTCAGGTTTGATGAAGTGTGAGCTGCGAATTGCTCTGTGAAATAATTTCATGCTTGTTTCTTGGACTCCTTCATGTTCTACCAGTGTTAATTTATGAAACCACATCTCTCACGTGATCGAGCATTAAAAAACACTCTAATTTTAATAAGAAAATAAATTTTGCATTTAAATGACAATTTTTGCCCCATAATCTTTGTACAGGATTCAAGCCCAGCTCTTTGTGTTTCTAGCCAGTTTAAAATTTCAAAGTTACAGCCATTGTCCATGAGGCGCTCTGGGTTCGCTGCTCTGAAGCCCCCCCACATACTAGCACCACCGCCACTTCTCTTGAAGACTTGTACAGATGCCTCGAGGCATCTTTCAGCAACAGTATCAGATTTGCTTATAGTGCTGAAGCAAATGTTTTCATGGTCTGTCACCTTGATTTTATTAAAGGTGTTGGGCTAGGCTATTATCCAGTGCTGGAAATGTCCCCTATAGAGGCTTTATATTAGGCTGGGAAGTTAGAACAGCCAAGTATTTTCAGCCCGTAATAAACTTTTCTTTGCGTGGTACAAGGCAGAGCACTTTCACAATTAGTCTAAATGAGAAAGATGCTCTGCAGGTACTTCAGGCTCTAGACTTTTACAGTTTGTGCCTCTGTGCTTTAGATTTTGCCACCCCTTTTCAGAGACTGGACTTTGCTTTCCCAGGATTTTTATTTCTCCTGCTGAAGAAAGCACCCTGTGCTGGAAAGTTCTCCTTCCAAATATCTGTGTGCCTGGCCTAAATGCATGGCATCATCAAAGCGTTATTTTCATAAACAGCTTGATTAATCATTGCTTTAAAGAGAACAATTTGGGCTTATTCTATAGCTTCAATACGCAGTTGTTTTGTTTTTGCTTTGTTTTAGCTACAGTAATATAAATAAGAGTAACTTGAGATCAAAGATTTCCTAAGAGCTATAGGAAACGTAATGTGTGTGCAGGTGCCTTGCTCTGCTCTGGAATTTGGGGACTTTGTTGAAAGGAGGCTGGGGTGGTGTTTTCCAAAGGGCCCAGAACATCTTCATGAGAAACAGGGATTTTTACTAGGACAAATTCTGAATTGCTGAGTTAAATGCAATATTTCATTAAAACCGAGACGTTCTTGTGTACCAACGTAAAGAGTTCAGTTGTCTGCTGTTTATGCAGCAAAGGCAAGGCGAGTGTGTGCAATGGGACCCACATGCAAAGCAGAGGGATTGTGTGTGGTCCGAGTGGACTTTTTTTGTCATCCTGTTTGGGAACCAGTTCAGGATCTGTTTCTGTTGGCAGTTTCCTCCTGTTGTGAATATATTAGTGCATTTCTCAAGGCCTCTGTGCAGCTGAAAGGCTAGTAACTTAAGCCTGGAGTATGACAGACAATCATCTTCCATCAGTTCAGACATGGGTGATGGGATGAAAAAGAAGAGATTACATCTCTGAAAACAAAGGAACTAATGCAGGCCAAGACCAGCCAGTAGGCTGTAATCTCTGTTTTACCATAAATGTACAAAAATGTCTTATCTCTGGTTTTAAAAAGTTGTGCGAGAGCAGTCACAGCTCTTGGGCGCAACAGCCAGCTCTAAGTGGTGGCTCAGAAAAATGACAAGACTAAAAGAAGCAGTTTAGGGAATGAAAAAACACACCTCGTAAAATTCCAGATAGGAAAAAAAAATCTCTGACCATCGTTGCTTAACAAGCTATTTCAAACGTTTCATTTCACATTAAAAAGAGATTTATGCAAGATGTGAGACTTTGAAACACCCAGCCAGTAGAAACATGCAGCATTGCATTCAAATACCCTGTTTTCCGCCCCTGCCAACGGATTATGAAGGTTTAAGATTTACGTTAATTCTTCAACGAGCAAAAGTCAAGTGCCAGTTCCTTAATGCAAACCGCATTGCAATGTAAATGTGCCACAAACCTCTCCCTCAGTTCACATCTGCAAATATTATTTCATACTGAGGGGGGGAAAGAAAGCAACTCATACTGAATTTCCACCAAGGAGGAGGGTGCTCTGCGTATCTCTTCTGTTAGCGGTTTGCTAACAGAAATGATTCCCCGGGTTTGGGGGAATCATTTCCTGGCAAACATGGGGATGGTGTCTCACGGGTGCACGGTGAATGCTGCCCCAAGCAGCACCTTCCATGTCTCTTGGTAGATGTCATCCCTCTGCTTCTCCCCCTCCCTTTTTTTTCTTTTCTTTCCAGATTTCCAGATTCAGGACTGAAAATGAAGCGTAAATCTTACTGCCTAATAACCACGGCAGTTACTTCAATAAAATGTTACTTAAAAGTCAATGGACTGCACATGTTAAAGACATTAGAGCTGTTAACAGACCATTGTAAAGTAAGCAGAATCTTTAATAACCTGCACATAACGCGTAGCTCCGCAATTTTCGGCACAGGGCAGGCTGCAAGTCCAGGGTCTCTGCGCCGGGGCTCCCAGCAGAAACCACTCCTACATTCCTCGCTCCAATGGCAAAATGGGGCTAGAGATGGTGCTAAACACCAAGGCCCCCGGGCCAGCTTTGAGCACAGCCAAAACCCTTATTTCCCCGAGCTCAAGTGGAGGGCTGGAATGGCCGGAGGGCTCCTCGCGTTCGAGGGGCAGCGGAGGGTCCCTGACCCTCTTTTAGAGCTCAGCCTCGAGCACAGACATAGGAAAGCAAGCACTGCTCCTGCCTGAAGGCAACATAATCCTGATGTTGCAGTGCTAAACCTTGCCCGGGAACTGATCCAGGGCAGGTAGCAGCAAAATGCTGCCGAGACCAGGGAGGGAGGCAGCTCCCACTCCTTTGCTCCACTTCCATCTCCTCCACAGCAGCGGGAGGTGCTGTTAAAGGCTGGCAGAGGAAACATCCTTTGAGTCAGCACTGTCCTTGCCTCCGAAGCCGTCTGTCCGGTAGGGAATGTACGTGCTCACAGACCAGCTAAGCCTTGGACGTGCTAGTCTTCACTGTCTTACCTGTCTTCTCCCCTTTTTTATTTTCAGCCAAAGAGTCTTTACACCCCACCACCCCTCCAAAAAAAGACTGAAGCTGGAAAAGATAGCAAATGATTGTAATTTCAATTTTTTTTTAAAATGTGCTTAAGTGGAAACATTTATAAATAAGCCGGAGGAGGATTTATGCATCAGTCTGCGATGATCTGCATGTGTGAGCATGAGGCATGCAGCCAAATTTACACAAGCCAGAACATCCGCCTCCCCCCATCTCCCCACGCGTGCATACACGCATGCCCTTACCAGTATAAAATGGATGTACTGGCCTCATAATTTACACCAGCACGTTCTTTGGCCCTTTCCAGATGCACATCAGCATTATCAAAATGTTGAAACTGAATGTGCCTAAGCTGTGATGTCCAACAGCCTTTGAAGGATGAGACAAATATTTTGCTTTTCCTTGCAAACGAGTGTCTAATTGCCAAGGTTGCTGTTCTTAGCACACAGAAATAAGAGACACGAATATGAGAGATCTGTTGGGACACCCCAGCATTACAGAGTGTCTCCAGCAAATTACTTTGCTCACTGTCATCTCTCATTCACTCTCTAGGCAGGAGCTCCATCATTTTTTTTCTAAGACTACCTCTATAGACTTCATAGTTGGGAAAGTGCCCTCATTTTCCACCTCAAGGTTTCCCAGTCAAGTTTTGGCCCCTTGTCCCACCTGCAGCCCTGTGGTATGCCCCCAGTTCTGTTATCATATTGTCACGTCTTCCAAACCACCTCATCTGATCCCATAATTCAGGTGTAAGCATGGGTGACCTACCAACATGTCTCAATCTTACCTCAATCTCTTTCGCTGCTCTCCTCTGATGCTTTCAATATGCAGCACATTCGTTCGACGGGAGACCTAGAAATGCACACAACAGACCAGGGTGCAGCTCCAAGGAGAGTACAAGATCTCTCTGTATATAAAATACGAGGCCGGCTTTCACATGAGCTGACTTTGCTGCCTGACTGTGCTGGAAGTGCCGTTTTAATTAGTTCATTCTCGTGTTTTTCAGCCAGCACGTGTCTATCATAGGAGCTAAGGCAGCCCTCCCCACCTCCTTTTGGGCTTCTCCTTCAGCACTACCTAGCACAGCACCCATGCCAGGGGTCTTGGGACCAGCCATGTTCCTCTGCAACCCCCTTACCCACATCATGGCTGCATCCAGCCCTGTGTAGTATTAACACTTTCCAGGTTTCTCCCTTTCCAGATGATGTTGTTTTAAAGCAAAGAACTGTAAATGTTTTTGAATTCTTTCATGAATATTTTGAAAGCTGTCTCTCCTATCCCAGGCAATTCTGAACTAATTTTGAGGCAAGGTTTTATAAAACCCTACATCAAATGCTTGAGTATTTATTATTTGTTATTTATTTTGCCAAATGTCTCAAATGCATCTATAGGCGACAGGCCAGTGCTCTGATGTATAAGCCAAATACCATAAAGCTGTCTCCATGCAATCTAGAGAACTCTTTGATTATGCACGCTTTGGCCGTATTTTTTACTAAATAATGATCTGGGTAGTTAAATTGCTCTAAAAGGTTCAGTATTTGTTGGTTTTAAGTACCTCAAGAGTCAATCCAGTAATTTTTCATGCTTACTTCTCCAGGCTCTGTGATCTGTAAGTGATGGTTACTGATTTCTTTCTCTTTCTCTTGTCCTCTGTCTCCCTCAAAGATTCTTCTTTGCCTTGATTTTCATAAAAATACACTTGTATAAAGCCAAGTGGAAGAGTGGAGAGCTTTAACTATTTTTTATCTTCTCGGAAGAACAGACTTCATGCCTTTCTGTATTTGTATTTGTGCATTTATGTATGTGTATACATGCATTTATGTATACTTATGAACAATAGTGCTCTAATTCTGACTGAGGCCCCTGGATCTTACAGCAAAACCAGTAAAACAATAATCTATAAGAACTCATCAATAGCATGCCATGGATATAATCAATAATTCTGACAATAATTCTGGTTTCTGTTTCTTCTACATTTTGACTGTCTTTTGTTGAACTTTCTCTAGCCCTTTTATGTGAGTTCAGAGTTTACGAGGGAATATGGGAGTAATTTTTTTGAATTAGCTAAAAGCCTAAATTTAATGTAGATTACTTAAAGTGCATTAATCACTGCATGGAGAACGGATTAATATTGCTCTAACTTTTGTAGTTGGATTCACCTTCTAATGTGTAAGGTCACCTTATTTCCCATAATATCTTATCAGCATGGGATGTTTTTTCATGTCACACAAAGGGTAAGCAGCAGCAGGACTGTCCCCACCTCAACAGCAGCTTCTCCATCGGCTGCAATAGCAGCTGGAGAAAGAGGACAACTTTGATTAGCAATTTGTGAGCAGCTTGTCTCTGTGACTAGCTCTGTTCAGTGCAGCGCGGTTCTTGGTGGGTGGAATAAAGTTTCAGGGAAGATTATAGTAAGGCAGTCCAGCAGGAGACGCAGGCATATCACACCCACGGAGTCAGGCTGGGCCAGCTGCTGGGGCTGCAGCGGGCAGACCTGATACCCCCTGCAAAAAGCATCTTTTGTCCAGGCAGCGTAATTGTCTCATGCTAAAACTGGCACCACATGGGTAATTTTGAACGACTCTTTCTGGCATTAGTAGGGTATAATGGGTTATCTGGCCCCTTTTAACTCCTGATAAAGGAGAGTTAGCTGTACTTACGTGTGTTGTTGCTTGGGATTTTAAACAGAGGTGTAGTTCCAAAACTTTCTTTACAGTATATGGAACATTTCATGGAAATGTCAAAAATATTACATGAGGATTTCAGGGTACATATTACGAAACTTACGTTTCATATATATGTAAAGGTTACTGCAACTTGCAAAAATTCTTAAGAATGGTAACTGCACTCTTCTGTCTGGAAAATTGTTTTTATATTGTAGTACTTGCATTTCTCAGATTTTGTTAAACATACTGTAATCATCTTGGAGCAGAACCAGACTTTCTGGTCCAAAATGTGTAGACAGCCACCAAAAATCCCTTCACTGCATGCAGACGTGAAACATTGCAAATATTTGACCCAATAGCAATGAACAGCTGAGAGTCCAAAACAAAGGGTGCAGCAATAGGAGCATTATCAGGCAATTTCAAGAGCACATCTTTTCTCAAGAGCGCTAATGCAAAAACAATTGCAGGAGGAACAGACAGCTGGAGGCAGCAAAATATCCCTAATCCTGCTACTAATCCAGCTGTGTCAGATCGTTGGGAAGCCAGGCCTGCTAGGGCATGGACTGTATGGTGACGGCCACTGCCCACAGGGCCACCATCCCAACTGCCACACCTGTCAGGAGAGCCTATTCTTCCATCTCCACTTCTACTCCTTCACCCTGCTGCAAGGAAGGCATGAAACCCCACCATGCCCATACTGCCTTGCATTGGCTCCACGTACTTGGGCTGGCTGTTTCTGACTGGATTTCTGCCTGATTGCTACTGCAGTAACGAGTGGACTTTCTCAGCTTCTCTATCAGATTTGTCAGGATGCAGTGACTGGTGATGTGACAGTCATCTTTATTCCAGTTTGTACTCTGGACTTCAAGAAAAGCAACAAGTGGTTATTGTTCACTTCCCACAGCATCAAGGAAGAAGCATTTTCATTTTGCACTTTGAGATGCCAGGCTGTAAGCCTCCTTCTGGTACCTGGGAGACCTTGGAGGTAACAGATGCGGTTTTGGTCAGGCTGGACTTGCTGTCCCAGTGTATGTCGCAGAGTCGTTCTTTGGTGGACAGTATTTTTAGACAGCTTTGAGACTGGGTGACTAGCAAGGAGTTTAATGTTGGCAGATGGATAGTGGATCCACACAAAGAGACACAGAAAGTACTTGAGTTTACAGAGGCAAACAAAGCCCAGGAAGAGAAGCAGTAACGTTATTTGTCAGTATTGCTGGCCATGAAGGGTCAAGGTCTGGAAGGGCATAACACTCGTTCCTGAAGAAAGCCTAAGTTGCCTCCGCCATCTTGTTAGAATTTTCGTCAGGTATTTTCTGTACCTTTACCTCCATTTTATCACTCAGGCTGACATGCAAAGTCTTCTGTAAAACAGTTTTGCAACAAGTATTGTTCCATAAGCTCACAAGCAAAATGTCCTTTTGACTCTGTTTCTTATTACCTTGGTGTACTCTCATGATTATACAAACTTTTTCTATTTAATGCTTCCCAAAAGAGCTTACTGAGAAAGTGAGATCTACCTCCTGAAATGCCAGGATAGAGCATTCTCTGCAGCGTTTCATTTTATGGCACGTCGCCTGTGAAAAATACTCCATAACACATTAAGGAAATCCTACACTCCCAACCAGGCCATTGATCTAGCTATGAGGTGAACACAATTGTATGGTGCCTGCTTGTCACATTAGTCCACTAAAAGTACTCTCAAGTTTACTATCAGATACTACTGTGAAAGCGGGTGGTGTAAAAAGCAGTGCACAGCTACCATTTTGAGTGCACAAAAAAAGGAGAAGGAGGGGGCTGGAAGGGAGAAGTCTGGGGACGGTTTGAGCCGTGCTGAGGAAGGACAGTCTGGTCAATCTCAACATAATGTAGCTTCTCTCCCAAACCAGCAAGGTCTCTCTTTTGAGCCTCTTTCTGCCCAAGACATGCTCATAAATGGTGGTAGAGGGGATGAACTCAGTAAAGCTCCTACTTCACATCCTTACAAAATTGCTACAACCCACAGAACAGACTGAATGCCAGCTGCTTCCTTGGGTGTTTAACATTACTTACTAATAAAAGGATTAAGTTTAATAGATTAGGGGATAATTTAATAGGGGGATAATTACTGGCTTCTCCCAAGAATTGCCAGTCTAGCAGCCTCATGGGCTGTGCTGTTGCATTGGAAGTAGACCTGGCTTGCAGGAGAGAGTTTTAATGTCTGTGCCCACAGTGACCTCCGATGGGACCTACAGCCATGGTCTTGGAGACCAGCTGAAGAGTTGCCCCATCCTCTTACCCCACAGGCCAGCACACTGCCAGGGCACAGACCTCCCGCCAGGCAGCCAAACACCACGGCAGGCTCTCACAGAAGAAATAATACACAAACAGCCACAGCCAGGAAATATTTGGATGCAAGAATGCTATTACCTGCACAAACATCTTCTGCTTGTCTGATGCCATGTTATTTCATGGAAAATATTCCCTCTTTTGTCTGTTGACTTATGTAGGTAAATAAGATTACCCATCTGTGGTGAAACAGAGACTTATCAACTTTTAACATTTATTATAAATTTGTTCAAAAGGCTAATGTAACCTTTTCTTGGCCAGCTCCATGTTCACTGGTTGTCCATCTGCATAATTTTCTTCCCGTCTCCATTGAGTTTGCAGTCTATGTGAGAGGACAGTATGTTTAATTTTGATGGTTTTCATTTTCTGTTCCAAGCAGTACTACTCTCTGAGCCGGGCTTTTTTTTTTTTTCCCCATTTATCTGCCACTCCTACTTAAATGTGGATCTGTGGGTAGCTATCTCTTCAGGATAGCTGCCACCTTCAGTTTGATTTTCCTGACAAAGCCAAGAAAGTGTAATTGTTTCTTTTCCCCTGGGCTATTGATTCATGAGGATATGCCCCTTATTCTGCAGTTTTCAGCCAGGATTCTTTCATTTTCTTTTAAATTTCCAATAAGCCTCTCCTTATTCCTTTTTTATTTTTGCTCATCTGTTATAGATGCCATTGATAGCCCACTGGGCTTTCACGGTCCTTTTGAATCAATGTTAAATGGTCTTAAATACATTTCCCTTCTGTACTTTCTACAGGACCTTCTTCTTTTTCTGCTACGTTGCTTTATCATTCCACTTTTTTTTTTTTCCCCTGTCCTCCTTGTTTCTGAGTCTCCTGTTGTTTGCATCCTTTGGCTTTCCTAGTGGGTTTTGTGGCCTTTCAAACCCTCCCAGTGTTTCTTCTAAATGGAAAACACCTTCCGTTTCTTGTGCATATGGAGCCCTGATAAGGTTTTTCCTGGGACAGGAGTGTCACACATGGTTTGTACCCCATTGACATTAGAAGCTGTTTTTTCCAGCAGGATAGCTCCTCAGTTACTGGAAGTGTTTGGCCAGGCCACTGAGATATCTTAACAAGGTCACAGCCTATTACTTCCTATTCCCCACTCCCCGGGACCTGACCCATCCTCTTCACTGACACCGCTGCAGCCCTAACAGATAGGGATGGACAGGACCCAGGTTTCTATAATGCAATCATTTATATGTTCATTACTGCCATTTGGAGAAGTCGCACAGTTGTCCCAAGGTAATCCTTGATTGTCTGAGACCTGACTGATCAGCGCCATGCAATTTCTGCAGCCCGCTGGCTCTCCTGAGTACCCTACGGCCTCTGATTTGGTCTATAATTTTTAAATTTCTCTGTTGCATGTAGTAAAGTTAAAAGACTTAATAAATCTTCTGACAGCTCCTAAAAACACCAACTTAGGCTCTGAACATTGAGGTATTTCATTTACTCATAAGTTTTCTGGCTCCTTTTCCATGCTTTCTTCTACACCCTTGTTAAACTAAGTTCTTTTAAAATGCCTCCGCTAGAGAAATTCTTGCCTCTCCAGGCTACACAGTTTTACATCGGTTGGGATAATTGGCAAGAGTTTTAACACATTCCTTATTTATAACTGCTAACAGTTTGTTAGGACAAATACCTAAAGCCTTTTTAAAAATCATTGATCTTTTAAATGTTTTTTTATAACGAATAATATCCTGCGAACAGGAGAGCATATTTCAGGCTTATGAAATACTGCCCCCAGTATCTTCTTCTCTCGGTAATTTTTTTACTATACTGTGGTGGTGTTTTGAAGAGCAATAACTACCATAACCAATACAGGACTGCAAATATTTCTGCTGGTGGGGCTTCTCCATCTGCCTGTTCATCACCCTCCCGGTGACTTTTGCATACGTGGGCCAGCTTACACTGGCAAATGGGTAAAAGAAAAGACATGACTGCTTGGCTCCTCTCACAGCTCTGGGCAAGGCAGGGACCCTGTTGCCCCGTACCCTAGGGCATGGTACGGGTTGGGGGTGAGGCAGGGAGATCACCCTGTGGGTGCTGGGGACACAAGGAGGAGCTGCGGTCAGGGACAGGGGGAAGAACTGGGAGTACCACCAGGGGTAGGGGCATGGGCACCTAGGGAGGATTTAACAGAGTTACAGATGGACACCTCTGGGTTATAGGGGACTGCTGAAAATATAGCAGTGGACACCAGCGAGAGGAATAGGAAGATGAGGGTAGCTGTTAATACTGAAGAAAGAGTATGTGGGCGTGTTAGATACAATATGTAGGAAACCAGGCTTCGTTATTTCTGCTCTCACAGAACAACTTTTTAATCTAAACCAGAAAGGAACACAATAATGGGGTTAGCAAAAGCGAAATCAATAAAAACATGGGTGACTATGGCCTTGGAATCAGCAGCTACATCAGAGCGTCATGACTTTCTCCAGAGTTTTTCCTTTATTTTTTTAAAGCTTTCCAAACCAGTCATGTCTTTTGAAAGCCTAATCAGTTCAATCTTGGAGCTGCCTGGGGGGCAAAGCTCACATCTGAATACAAGTCTCATACTTTTCTCAAATTAGTGAGTATTTGGATTCAGTCAAGACTGAGATTGAGCTCATCTCTAGAAAATACATCAAACAGCCTGTGGAAAACACAGCTCACACACCTCATATTTTTTTAAATGCTCTATCATCTGAGATTATTAGGTTTTTTCCCCGTTACACTCTTACACCATATCACTGAGTAGCAGATGGACAGAAATCACCTAGCTATTAATGTTAACTAAAGCATGAACATAGCATTTCAGTTACATTTTACATATTTATTGGAGTTCGAAAGTCTTATTCATTATGATTATGTCAAAACAGGAAGCAATTTAGGCTCAGTAGGTGAGATTTATCCTATCTAATATCAAGGGAGACTAATAACTAAGTCTAAGTCTGCTTGTGTAATCAGTATGGGAAGAAACAGACAGGTCTACGGACAAAACGATCTTAGACCCTTGAGACCAAACACTCCTTGGAACTACCTCTTCTCTCAGCAGATTACAAAGGGAGCCTAAATGAATAGATTAAACTTAAACAACAGACCTTTAGATATCTGGAGTTTGAAGAGATTAAGCCCTTTTGTTTTAATAAAATTTAGGAAATTATGAAAGGTGATGATAGCTCACAATAAAGGTGTAAGTGAAATAAGTGGTTGAGGAGAGTTAATATATATTTTAAACAAGACACAACAGTTCATGGACCTCAAAGCATACAGACCTCTGGCTAGTACATGCAGCCATTTTGTCATGCCTCTGTACAGTCAGTTATATGAAAAAAATCACCATGAGTTGAAAGGCAAAAGCAGTAAAGCTGTATGCATTCTCTAGGAATTATTGTTTTTCTCTTCCCCTTGCCTTTTTCTCTTTTCCCTTTCCCTTTTCCTCTTTTTTACTTTTTTCCTTGTCTTTTTCTTCTATTTTACTTTTTCCTTTTCTCTTTTCTCTTTCTTCTTTCTTTTTCTTTCTTCCTTTTTCCTTACCTTCTTTTTTCTTTTCTTTTTCCTTTTCTTTTTTCCTTTTCCCTTTTTCATTTTTCCTATTTTTTCTTTCTTCTTTTTTTCTTCTTTTTTCTTTTCCCTTTTCTCTTTTTCTTTTTTCCTTTTTCCTTATCTTTTTTCTTTTTTTTTTTTTTTTCTTTTTCTTTTCCCAGAACTGAAAGGAGTACCAAATGCACATTCCTCTTAGCATTTCAATGAATTCTGTGGGGGATGAATAGCAAGCGTGTACATAACCACACACATATGTATGTATAAATTTACAAGCTACAATATCCAGACATCATGAGGCTCTGCTAATAATTTTCTCAATGTTGCCCAGACTGTAGCTACATTTATGATCTGGAGATTTATTGATTTTAGTTATTTTATCCCTCCCATAATAGGAAACTACCCTCTGGACCATTGACCTATTCTTGTTACAAATATACTTTAGCTTGCTCTCATCATAACACTATCCCAGGCATCTAAGGTGTTGTTATGAGGTGGTGGTGTTATAAGGAAGGTAACCATAACAGAGTTTTAAAGTAAATCATTTAACTCTTCCAAATGAGTTTTCTTCTGCACCCATTAGCTATTGGCACAGATTTTGTTCTGCCAAGTGCATCAGGGCCCTGATCCATCACAAGAGCTTCTAGGTGTTTTGGTAGCACAAATAACGCATAACAATAATGAAAGTTGTAATTTATAGCAAAAATGCAAACAGTACTAGCCTGAACTATGTGCAAATGTGTGGTGCCACTCAGCAGCGTGCATCTGAGAGGCTTTGCTAAGGCTGCATGCCCCTAGGACCTCCAGTTTCCAATGGCTTCCACAAACAAGGAATTTGGAGCTCATCCTTCACTATGGCAAACTTGCTCCAGGGTCTGAGCCCTTGGAGGTGGCCAGTGCTCTTACTCTTGGTTTGGTTAATAGCATAGCCATAGAGAGCATGTATCAGTTCTTTCCACCTTTGAATGGCAACACATAAAATACTTGCTGTTCTTTAGGTACAGATAGTATACAAAGACTACGGTTTATTCTGTATCCTGTACCGCACTGAGTCAAATGGTGAAGCTTAAATACCATCTTGCTCACAGTCTCTTGGCAGTGACACCTCGGTGTCTGTGAGGAGCATGGCGACTGTGGGTGATCAAGAATATCGAGAGTCCAGCAGTCACTTAGACAGTTGTCCACATACAATGCTGAAGTTCAGTTTTGGAGCAATAGACAATTATAAATACCAAGTCATTTTCTGACTAGGCAGAAAGTAATGAGCTAGGTACTGATATTCTCACTCTACGCTGATGTTATGGCCACCATTTGAAGTATTTTCCTCTTCCCATAACCTTCATCCAAGTTTTACACAAGTTTTGAGCAACAGCTTTTCAGCCCTGTTATGAGAGCACTCACTGTTGATACATAATTAAGCTGTGAATATACATTCATCGTGCTAATGCCTTATTGCTTCATCTTTCTAGATCTCCTTTTATTCCCCATAGTGAGGAATCCAGCCCCGCTTATATGTGTTGTATTTGTGGTCTCATGGTAGTGCAACTACTTCTTCAGTGCAACGGCACTGCATGTCAGCAATGCATTGTGACAGCAAACAAAGCCAACAATCCGCACCAAACAAGAATTTTGATTAAATTAGCAAACTTCTTTTCTTGGGAGAATAGCAATGGTGTTTCATTTCCATCTAAGACTGTCTGTTCTGAAGGTGCACATCCCACAGCTGTAAAGAACATGGTATTCTTCATTCCTCCTCCTTCCCAATATTTAGTCTATGTGAATAGGCATATGAGCTGGCTTGATCAGGCTGCATCAGTGTAACGGATTACCATTTATTGGCTGAGCCTGAGCAGTAATTTGTCACCCATCACAAATTAATTGTGGTCAAGCCTGTGCCCCTGTCCTGTGGGTCTCTGAAGTAACATCTAAAGACTAAACTTCTGTGCCATCAGAGTTCAGACTAGAACAACATCCAGAAGAAAGGTAAATTAGCCCTGGGAAATGGGACAATGGGGCATTCCTGATTTTTCTTCTTAGTTTTTTTTTCCCCCACATTCAACGAAATAAGAAGAAAGAAGATATACCTAGCAGTCACAGTTTGAACATGTAAATAGAGAAGAGTATAAGGACTGGAGAGAAAATACCTGGATGGGCTGGGGGTAGTGTTTTAGAAGTGTATTGACCCAGATTCCAGTCTTGGCTCTGAACGCAAAAGTGCAGTTGAGGGGTCAATTTGATTTCTGCTGTTTGTGGCAGTGTGATGGTTTGGAAGTGTAATGAATCAAATCCTTTTAATTTACTGTGATTTCTGCTATCTCTTTGTTCTGTTCAGTGGTATTTATATATTTTCAGAAGTAAATTTAAATCTACCCAGCATCCTGCTGAGCACAAAGCATGGGAAGTCCACTCATCCGCCACCTACCAGACTCAAGCCCTGCCAAGGCACTGCACCGCTGCTTCCAAGATACTTATGAAAAAGCTGTGTAATAATTTAATTTATTTTAGGAGGTGTTGGAATAGCAAAGGTAAAACAAATATTATCCTTGGCAGCTACACAGAATAGGGTATTATCATCGCCCATGGATGGTAATATTCTTGTATTGATTCAATATATTTGTGGTTTAAAAGTCTAATGAATAGGTCTAGGCTGAATTACCCAGTGTAGTGATATTTGTAGGAAAGGGAAAAAAAGCTTTGTTTCAGCAGAAGAGAACGTCAAAGAACTCAGAGGAGCATTAGAGTAGATTTTTACATGTTCTTAAGTGTGAAAAGCCAGGGTATAAATACAATTATGTATATGTGGAACTAGTGACTGCAATTCCTCCTTGTAAGGTTAGATATAACAATATTTTGGAATTATTTTAGCTTGAAAATTGGAAGATTTAGTCCAAAATGGAAGTTAAGAGAACAAATCACTTCATTAGTTCTTGCCTTAAAAATTTGTCTATACTTGGTGGTATTATTGTTACTTCCAAATTGAGACCTTTGGAATTTCTGTAATGTTATTAGAACATATCTGAATCTTGAAAGATTGACATTTCAGAATTATTTCATCATCCTTTGGGTCTTGTTTGTATTACTTAGGGAAATAACTTTTGATTGAGCCAATTACAGTATGCTGAATGGTTAAATATATTAAGAGCAGTAACTGAAATCTGACATTCCATTGTTTGCACTCCTCCAAAAATACATGAGCCATTTTTACTTGAAAAGTGCAAAGAGGGTTTGAGAACATGCTTTAAAAGAATACTGTCCATTTACATCTGGCCTAAAACAAGCTTATACCAGACATAATTTGAGAATAAATGTTTCTGTTGGGGCTTAAACGTTCCCCCCTTCTTTCTAAGATATGAAAAAAAAAAAAAAAGTAATCTGAAAAGAGTTTAAAATAACATATGGGCCCCTTGAATAAGACTTGCCACTGAGTATGTGAAAAAATCTCCATAATACACTAAGCAGGAGAGAAAAAGTATCCATTAATAATTTAAACATGAATAGGGAATGGCTGATGTCTCCCAATGGGTACACTGAGGGATGAAGATGCTGAGCTGTGGCCATTAGGGCTGCGTTAAGCGCAATGCAAAAGCATTAAGAGCTGTGCCTTGGTATGGTGGCACCAGGGTGGGAGGGAACTGAGTTCCTGGTGGTCATAGCGTGGGGACCTGGACGTGCTGCATGGTGTCCCCCAAGCGCTGCCTGCTCAGCTTCCCCTACTGCACTATATTAAATGGAGGACGAGCCTTCCTGTCCCTTCCCCAACCCTCATTTTAACAATCTTTTGGAAATCCTGCCAAAATTTATCCTTTTGGATGCAATACTGAAATACTTTGTTGCCTTGACAAAGGCAAAATCAACAGCACTCATGTTTCTGAAGGTCCTCCACAACATGCAGAAGCAATGGAGGAAAAAACATAGAGCTTCCCCCCCCGCCCCCCCCCCCCCCCCTCTTATTTACCCTTCCTCACCAGGTATTCTGGACCCAGCAGAGTTGTACTTACTGGATACAGAAATGCCAGCAGTCACCATGCTACTGTGAGCCTCCTAATGGTGTCTGTGGAGTCCTTCATTATTCAAATCTCAACTAGCTTTCTAAAAAAGCAGTTTCCAGCTCTTGTGGCTGCAAGGGAAAGCCTGAAAACATGAATCCCTATTTTGGATGCATATGCAAGAGCTTCTTAGTTATTATCCCTTTCCAGCCCCATAATTTTTCTTAATTAAATGGTTTTGGGTATTTGATTGGAGGTTGGGGGTTTTTTAAACATTAGAGTTGGTAAAATTATTTTATATTTAAGCATACATTCACAGCCTGCCTATAGATGAGACAAAGCATGTTGTTCACCCTAGAATCTCCTGAATTTAGCAATTAATTTGGAGTTCAATGCCAAATCAGGAAAGCACCGAAAGATCACGCAATTACCTTGCAGAAAGTACCAACTTATCAGCTTTTCTTGCAAGATTTCTGCCCTCCTGAGCCCATCTGATTGCATCTGAAAACAGTTACTGTTTAGCTAAAGAACCCCAGGAAAACCAAGGGAAGCTGTACAGCTAGGATTCGGTTTGGCACACATCTCCACTCTCACAGAGCATCTATTAAAGTTTGATTCTCACTGTAATAATGGACCACGAGTGGCTTTGGATGCAGATCTGAACTGCAGCTCAATGATACACAGCCCCTACGTTATTTAATAAAAACCACTGAAAGGTAAAAGACAGAAAATAAATCATTAGCATGTTTCTACTCCATTTTGTGCACTTTTCAAGCCAGGCTGTAGTTTTTACATCTGCTTTTGTTAACCCAGCAGTTTTCCCTGCATTGGACCATCTTTTGCTACGATCCAATGCAGCTAAAACTAGAATGGGTGAATAAACAAGTTGTAATTCAAAACTGGGTCACTAGGTGGTATATAACCGGAGATGCAGGGATGTTAGGATAGGCAAACGGTGATTAGCGCAATGTAATCGTCTATGCAAGGGCTCCATTTCATTAAAGATGTGTTAGAGCACACATCCATGGCCATCTGTTTCTATTTTGCCAGCCCACTTGATTGGCCATCACAAGCATTCCCATGTGTGCTGAAGCATTGTTGAGCAGAACATCTGGCAACAACCAACACCACCGTTAAAAAAAACATGATAACAACAGAGGCATTAAAGCAAATATCTCTACAATAATTTCATTGTTGAAAACTCTACCAAGGCAGGCCCATTGCCCAACAAAGTGAACATTGAAAATGCTCCTTTCCTAAATTTCTGCTTTACTGGGCATGCCAACACTTCAGTAGGAAGACACTTCAGTGGAATGTTTTTTTTTTTTCCTTGGTCCTGGCTTTTGACATTGCTCAGAAGGCAATCAAAAAAAAATTAAAGCATTTACAAGGGAATGAAAAGCATTAAAGCAAGACTGAACTTTTGACTAATTTTCCTGTATTAAATAGAAAAGAACATATTCATGCCATATGTTGTCAGAACATAGAACAACTGCATTCTAGAAATGGAACTGAAAAATCAAAACATCTGAATCTTTATCTTGGCAAAATAAAGAATAAGTGTTGAAGGAACCTAATGATCTTTTGGGAGTGAGAAAAGTTGCTTTCACTGAAAATGGATGCAATCCCTCCAGATTTACGCTGATGTAACTCCAAGCAGAATTTGACCAAAGTTTAGTCAGCAAGTAAATAAATTAATCTATTTACAGCTGCTTTTTACCATAGATTTAAACTTAGTGAATAAGCCACTGTTTTTTCCATTTACATTTTTGAGGATAACTTTTAATGAATTATGAGGCATCTCATGCTGAAAAAAGCACACAGCTTAGAAAAAGCAGGATCTCCTCAGACCTCCTATCTTTCTTGATTCCTGTGTCCCTCTATTTTCTTTTCCTTCACATTCCAGACTAGCCAAGCATCTACAAGAAGACAGAAGAAAAGACGGACAAGAGATATGTCTGTCCTTAGAAAGTGCACTATGCTTAACATCCTTAAGCAAACACAGCTGACATGCTTGCAGTTTGTCTGTTTATGCATTTCAGCATTCGCTGCAGAAACCGAGCTAATGTACATTGATCTCACTTCTTACATCGCAGTGTGTAACAAAAAGCTAAAAAGCAAGATATGTGTGCACAGGCCTGACATCTCCAACCCGACGGCACAGGAGCAAAGTAAATAATGCCAAAAAAGCCTTTTTTGGTGAGGCCACCATAGTATCTTTCAACTAGTTACTTAGAAGTGTAAATCCTGAGGCTGCAGGGGTAAGGACCTGCCTTTATATGCTGACCAGCTTCATTGGACTATGATGTTTTACCCAAAATTCCTGTTATACGGAACTTAAGGAGAAAGAAATTTTCTGCTTCTGCATATTGTTAAAAAGAAGGAAATGCAAGGTTTCTACATTCTTTCTTCTGGACAGTACAAGAATAGCTTGAGTGCTGTCTTTTCCTGCCCTCAGCGCCCGACGACGGTCCATTTAATTTGCTAACAGCGACGTAGTTTAGGATGACGCTACCTGCTGGCAGCCAACTGTGAAGAGGGCTTAGGGGAAGGAGAAGGGACAAGTACCAAGATGCTTTTGCTTATTAACTTTCAGTGCTGGAAGACAGGGAACAGAGTTCCCTTGTATTTGCTGTCAGGGACTGTTACATTAATCATACATGTACACTGTTGCTGGTCCTCTCCTCCCCTAGAAAAATCCTTTCATTCCACACCAGATCAGTGGAGAGGTCAGACTTTGCACAGGTGCCAGGTTAAATTACTCTCTGTTCTCAGATATGCTGTTTGACGTGGCTGGCTGGTTTTTAGAGGATATGTGCAAGCTGTTTTGGGGATCCCTGCCAGATCTCCACTGGTATAGACTGGCTTACATCCCCACTGCCACTCTGGGGGGAGAGGATCTTGGCACAAACCGTCCTCTCTTCTGTGTCTTGGCTGATGCTTGGAGGTGATGGTTTGGTTTGTTCCACAATCGAGCCCCAGAGCAAGCTACCAGTTATGCAGAGGCCCTGGAGTTAAAACAGAGTAGGCATAAAGCTGATGGAGCTGTCACAGCCGCTTCGGACTACCCCAGCTGCTTGGACCTGGCCCCTGTTACTACTTTACAACCTCTGGCAAAAGGATTAGGCAGAGTTGTTTTTGCTGGCAAGAATGAGATATGGTTGTAAGGGAACATTACTGATGCATGAGGAAGAATGAAGATGGACGGTTGCACTAAAAATACAGTGGTCACAACATAACTGTTAATAACCTTGGTGAATGTGATCACATCTCCCCTACAACCGCCTCCGCTGCCCGAGCATCCAAATCACTCGTCTCGTCCCCCGGTGCCGGAGGCACAAGTCGCTGGGATCAACATCCCCCCTTTGCTGCGAACTGCGGTGCACGTGTCTGCCCAGCTGATTACAGGTTGGATCCACCACTTGAGCAGCCTGGAACATTTGCTTCAGAAACATTAATTTGCTACTGGAGTAAATGGTTTGCCAAGGTATTTATTCCCAGATCAAACTCACACCAGTTGGAAGTGTTGTGCTCTTTGACCTGTTGCTCTGACTGCAGTATCCCTCCAGCTCTCCAGGAAAGGCACAGAGGTAAACAGATGCCCTCCTTCTCCCCCTTTGGCTCCTCTGCATGGCTGAGGTTCCCACATCATTTCTAGTATTGAGTTCCCACATCTTTTTTAGTGCTGAGTTTTGGATCAAGGCCCCTAGTCTTCCTGCAGCTGTAACAACAGCAGCAATTTAGTGGTACATTCTGTCAGAAGGATTATGAAATTCATTGACAAATGTTCCTGTATAATGTGTCAGATTTGAAGCATAACTGAATGGGAAAAATAGTCTTACTCCAAAAAGAGTTTTAAAAAAATGTGCAGTATGTTGCACAAGTATTTGCTCTTTTTTGTTGCCCAAGGAACCAGTTTTGGTTATATTCACATTTTTGTTGTCACTGGTTTGTTGGACTGGGTCTGGTGGTGGCTGATGGATCTGTTTTTATGACATTGCCAAGGGAGTCCAGAGGTGTGAGGTAGGATTTCTGGCACTACAGTCTAATAAAAAGGGAAAAAAATGCATTCAAAAAGTGAATGTAGAAGGCCTAATAAGAGTTTGAGAGGTGCAATGGGGATACTTTCTTTTTTCCTTCCCCCTAAGTAACTCCCGTTTATCATGGCCCTTGGGCTGGCAAACAGCCCTAGCCACATAATTGCATCTTTTCTCTTTTGTGATTAAGACTTTGGTGTTTTGCTGTATTTGTGACCAGCAACAGTTGATTTTAAAAAAAACCCCAAAACCCAAACCAATTCATTCTTTAATACGTGGAATCTGGCTGTGCCTGCCACTGAAGTGGGAAGAAGGGATAGAGAGTATTTCTCTGCACAAAGGAAGAACAGTAGCTTTCCCAGTTTGCTGCCAGGGTAGAAGGACCTACAGAAACTCTCAAGTTCCACGGCACATTCAAGAAACTATTTATTTTTGCCTATCCATTTTTAGGATTGATTTTTTTCTAAGTGCTCGGATTTGGCTTAATTCTGATCCCACTGATTTCAAAAAGAACAGAAATAATCCACTGCTGAGTTCTTCTGCAAACCTCACTCTTAATTGTCATGCAAGAAGAAAAAATGCAGCCTAGGAGAGCAATGGGTCACGTAAAGAAGT
Source organism: Aptenodytes patagonicus (assembly GCF_965638725.1). Classification (NCBI taxonomy): domain Eukaryota; kingdom Metazoa; phylum Chordata; class Aves; order Sphenisciformes; family Spheniscidae; genus Aptenodytes; species Aptenodytes patagonicus. The sequence continues at coordinate 41,612,785 of NC_134951.1, read as the reverse complement.
TGACATGGAGGATCTCTAGACTCCTAGGTTTTCATTTAGAAAGTACTCAGATGCAACGGTGAGCCAGCGGCATTATAGCAGCAGAGCCTGGTATCATGTACATGTTATAGATGCCAACTAATTCTCCGTCAGGGTAAACTGGGAATAGCTAAGACTTCTTTTTTGGGAAAGAGGGATCAAAGACTCAGGAGCAGGTCGTACTTCACAGAATGGAAATACGCGCTTCTGGGAGCAGGCTGCCTTTTTCTTGCTGCAGGCACCTAAATAAAAAAGCTGAAAAAGAAACAGGAGTGGCCAATCTATGACTCTTGAAGCACGTGTAGCTCACAAGCAGCACAGGAGTTGTTTCCTGAGACTGCTCTGCATGAGCAGCAGCAGCAATGTTTTGGTTGATAACTGAGATGCTCAGGGATAGGAAGAAGGGACCATCAGAGGCTACAGCAGCTGGTGGTCACCGAGTCTGTCAGGATCCTGGTTGCTTCCTTCCCAGCAGAATGGTTGGACACCCGCAGAGCATCTGCCCTATCTTGCAGTGTTCTTTCTCCCCTTGGCTTTTTGAGGTATGTGGTACATATGCTGGGCTTTTCAACTAGGTGAAGTGCTTGATATGCTCAGTGGGGCATCAGGGAAGGTTGGCGACTCCCTTTTGTTATAAATCCACTCCCCTTGTGGGAGCAGCAGAGATAGTAACACCCAGCTGGTCCCCCACTCACTGTACTGAAGACAGTAGCTCCTGCCCTACTCACTGTCCACTGATACAGACGTCTCCTTGGGGGCAATGCTTATGGCAATACAGGATTCCTGCACAGGGAGTAAATCTTTCATGACAGACTAGAGACTTAACCCCTGCAGGGACATATTGTCCAATGCTTAGAAGAGAGGCCTCCTACAGTAGGATACCTCAGCTGGTCTTCAACTGCAGGATAGACAGAGAAACCTGCAGAAGTGCTTGGAAGAAGCTAAGTACAGGTTTTTCCCTATTCCATCATACACATTAGATAAATTGACCATAACATACTGCCTCCTATCTCTGGTTGCTTTCTTCTCAAACAAGCGTGATCCACATAAGTAAAGTTTGGAACAGGTATTTGGACCAATATGGAATGGCAGATTCAGGCACACTGCCTCACTCCTTGATACATTGCTGTATATTTTACGTCTATAATGATCCTGGGATGCTTTTACCAAACCATGCAGTTGCTGTCAGTAAACTTACCAAGTGAAAACCATGGGAATTAGAAAGAAAAGAATCAAAATCTCCTTCAGAAAGGTATTCTTCTAGGGCTTTGTTAAGTTACCGTGCCTTGTGAATTGTCATTGAAATCAATGGGGCTTTTGGTGGGATGAAGAGGCGCACACTACAAATTGTGCAAGCTGATCCAATACATCAGAGAATAGAATTTGATCTGGTCCTCAGTAGGCCAACTATACCTGGGGGCATTACTCCCTGGCTCAGCTACTTCTAAGTGTTCCCTGCAGGTCTGGGGAGTCTTGCTGTTTGCTGGTGTTATTGTTTCCACATAGGAGGTGCATCAGAAATGGTCCAAGATTCCATTACAAGTCACTTATCCACAAGTCCTTTGGACTGAATTCCTATCACTGTACCCTTCCTGCTTCACTTGTGACACCCCTGAAAGAGCAATCAGAAGCACTTTGTCACCTCCTTCAGGAGGCATATTCCCACCCCATCCCAGCAAGCTGCTGCCGACTCTGGCACCTACCCCCATGTACAATGGGTGCTTTTTATGAATGTTGTCCAAGTTGTCTTTTGACAGCTACAGCACTGCTTTGCGTACTGTGAATGCTTAAGTAAATATATTAACCTCAGATCTGTAACTTCACAAAGCCTCATTATAGTTTGTATGCTTCACTGAAACCTTACCCTGTCGTACTTAACATCTGTGATTCAGGGTGTCAAAGTGTTAATCGGCTGGCATGATCAAGATTAAACAAGTAGATTATTTTGATATTCTTCAGTAATATATTAAAAGTGAAACACGATCCATTGGCCCTTGAGGTTCAGTCTCAGCACATGCAATTATACAAGGAGTTCCCTGTAAAAGTGATCTGGGGAGCTGAAAAAAGCAAGTCCTTCCCAGATGTGGTCTTAGCAGTGGTCCATAATACATGACATCAATGAGTTAAACTAAGGAAACTAGTGAAGGCCAACATCTCAGTTTTAAGTTTCAGATGAGGTTTTTGCTTATGCCCACCTCAGGAAATGAATATTGCATTCAAAAATTGTTTTTCTTATCCAGGAGATGAACCTTAACATTTTCATTCAGCCCCAGAGTATTAGATTTCTTTAACACTTTGCCACATTAGAATATGTTTTCCATCTGACTCTGATGATGCAATATCTGAAGAAAAAGTTGGCTGAGTGGCATTCCATAACAAGCAATAAAAGTTTATGATGCACAGAGTATGATAATTGGCACAATATGAATTGAATGCTTCCTTATGGATAATATTTGATAAGATATAGCGTGTGTAGCTATCATAACATTTCAATCAACCCACGATTGCTACTTTAAACTGTATTTATTTTATTGTCTCCATAATGGATTTTACAGTGCCAAAAATTGGTCTGACTTCAATAGAAAGATGAAAAATCAGTGCGTTGTTTTCCCTGGTGCATTTATTTCCCACTGAAATCCTTCTCTCTTATTTTCTTCTCATTTTCTTCTCATTTTTTTCAACCCACCTCCTTGCCATGAGTTGCTGACATATGATTTGTTGAAAGTCGAAGCTAGTGGACACCAGTGTTTTATTTTTTCCCCCCATCGTGGCATTATTTTTGCATAGGGGCTTTTACAAGGTTAATTAAACCGTAATGGGGAAATCATTCACAGACAATGTCCTTTCCCAGTTTCCAGATTTTATAAACCTCACACCTGTTTTTCTTAGGTTTTTGTGCTACATCAGCCTATAAATCCTCCTATATTTCCCAGTGTAGTTTCTTATGAAATAAAACTTTTTTCCCTCCATTTGCTCAACTGTTTTCAATACTTTCAGTCAAGCCTGAAGTTGTCAATCAAGGAACAGCTTATCAGTCTGAGCTTTTCCTTTTCAAGCTTATACTCAGTGACTTTTGAGACCTGTCAACACCCAGTTGATTTTAGCCTTAACAATAAAGTCACACTCTATCTCCCACCTAGTAGCTTTAGATTAAATTCTGATGTCATATACGTCATATTTACATAGTTAAAACTCATAACAAAGCAACCCACAGGCAATAGGATGTAATAACCATGCAACAGAGCCATTTCCTGTCCCCTTTTTTCTCTCACACTATGTTTCGTGTAGTTTATTGGATGTGAATGTTTTGAAAATGAAAATCGTCTGGGAGAAAACTGCTAGCCAGGCGTGAGGTTTAGAAGAATTCAACTAAAAGAATATATAGAGTTGTAAATGCTTGGCCACCTCTGGTATTGTAAAATAGAAACTCTTTCAATATTCCTTTCATTTCCACAAGAAGAATAGATGGGAGGCCACAATTATGTGCTCCAACAGTCGATTTTTAATATCTTTAATTCTGTTCATATTAAAGGAAAACAATTAACTTGGAGTCAGAAAGCCTTAAACACCAAAAGTTTTACAGTTTTCATTTTAAAGCACAAAGGACCTACTTCAAATACAATGCAACGGGAACTTTAACCACGGGCTATGTTTAAAAGACAAATCCACCATGGTACTTTAAACAATCAATTAAGGCAAGTTTAACAATTTTTTTTCAGCCTCGCAAAATAGCCCCATTAAAAGTAAGAAAATAAAAACCGCTGTGTGCTTCTCTCTCTCTCTCTCTCTCACACACACATATGCACACACAGAGTACTCTTTAACCATAGTCATATCAAGAGATTGTGTTTTATCTAAAAATAAAGAGTAAGCCTTAACCAGTGAACTTTATGTAGAGCAGTGCAGTTCCTTCTGCAAACTGGCTTTTCACACTGAGAACAACTGAAACACTCCCATCGATTTGGATATTGCTAGGACTCTGAGTGAAAAGTAAAATATCACTTCAAACTGTTTATCGAGGGGGATTTTTTTCCACTAGTATTGATTTATTTTAAAATTTGAACCTAATTCATAAATAAGAGAATACAGAGTGAGGGACGTTTCTGCCAGAAGGCCAAAGAGGACCCTTCTGGTGGGCAGACTCTGTGACGCTTCCCTTCTACCCTAGCCATGCCCTTCTCCATGATGTTCCTTCATGGAAATAAATGGTCCTTTAGTGCTGAAGGGGGGCACTCCGGGGGATCCTCCAATTGCTAAAAGCTTATGGGTAGGCTGGGCTTAAACGCACGTGTCTGTTTGCATTGAGCAGGGCTTGCATCACAGGTTGTGTGCAGTGGGCTTGCCCAGATGTATGGCCAGCATCCAGTTCCTGCAAACCTCCCTGCTTCTGTTTTCCTTGCTCCTGCAGCTGCTCCTATTGTTCCAGCAGCTTTCTTTGCCACGATGGCCTGGGCAGCAGAGGTTAAATCAAACTGGCCTTGGGGTCAGATGGCTCTCCACGGACTTGGGAGAACAGTTTTATTTGTGCTGAGTTCTCTGGTTCTTGCTCAGTAAATAATAGTCCATTTCAAAATGAACCATGTGTCAAAGCACTGGCTTTCTAGTTTGTCCTGACAGTGCTTTATTCCTCAGCAATCGGCAGCCTAAATTCCTCAGGAGGGACAGCTTGTTACGCAGCAGGCCCACAGAAAAAGGACCCTATGGGTGACCCTGGCTTGGACATCAAATGTGAGCTACTGGTGCTGCACAGGGAGCTGCAGAGAAGGTGAATGCTGGGGTTATAAACAGGAGCGACATTTGTGGGACATCCTTCGGCTCGCTTGGAGGACTTCTGCTGAAGTTCTGAGTCTGGTCTTGGATGCAGCACTTCAAAATGATGTGAAGGGAGGGACTCAAAAGAAAAACAATGAGAACAAGCAGAGATCAAAGAAACAAGGAGAGAGAAGAAATTTTGTACTGCTTAGCCTAGAAAAAAAGAAAACTGAGATGAGAAATGGTAATAGGCTTTGAATGCTTTGAATGATAGCTGCCAAAGGGGAAAGAACTATTCTCACTCTTTTCACCTCCCTTTCAATGTGACAAGCAGTAACATGCTTAAATTGGAGCAGGGAAGAATGGGGTCAGGCATTAGGAAAACCCTCTAACTATAAGGATCCTTAAGCACTGGAAGGTGCTTCTGAGGGAGGTTGTGCAATTTCTTGTACTGGTGGCCTTTGTAAGAAGAAACACATCTGAGAAATGGTTTTGGCGCAGCAGATCCTGTCGAGTCAAGGAGGTGGGTAATGACCTCCCATGGCTCGTCACACCCTTGTTATCTCTAAGTCTATGCTTGGCCTTTGTCTCTCTTCCTGACTAACTCCATATCGACGTCTATCCCTTCTCCTAAGCCATCCTGCTCAACCCTGCAGCCTCTCCTAAGGCAAAGTTAATCGTCAGCAGGCAGTAGCACTCACTGGAAATAGCTACCTTTATTCCCTCAGCTCCTGCCGGTGTTTCCTGACAGGAGCTTACAACTGCACGGAACAGATGACCAATGGCAGTAGCAGAGAAGCAAAGTCACCCAAGGTCAAGCCACTGGTCAGCAGTTCAGCAGTCATCTTGGGCCTCCTGCGCCCATAGACTTGTGAATCCAGTGGATCACGTTATGTCTGTCAGTCAACTGGCCTTCAGTACCAGGGTTTGGCTATCTCTACAGAAGGAAAAAATATATGGGTATAGTTAACATGTGTAACTCTAATGCATAACACATGTAGCCATGTATGTAGCCAGAAGGTGTTCATTGTGCTTGCTGGAGTGATGATTGCCTCAGCTTGCACCACATTTTTTTGTGCCACTGCTGCATTTCCCTCATCATTGCCTGTTTGGCCACAGAGCATGAGTGCTTTTTTCTTCCCACGTAGTGAAACAACCGGTCTTATGCCAGTATCAAACCCACCGTGGACCTCCCTGTACCACAGGAGACTTCAGGATGTCACGCAGCCAGTCTTACATTCAGAGTTGCTGAGCTCTTGCTGAGCTTTTGCACCATGCACTAAAGTCAGCAAGAACAACAGATGTTCAGCAACTTTGGAAGTCAAGCCAAGAGCCTTTGCTGGGGTTGGTCTGATGGCAGAAGGACCCTATTCTGCATATGTAATATAAAGCCCAAGCTGTAGACTCCCTGCTCCCCAAATGGACATGCTGCGTACAGTGAAATTGCACTCTGAGTCTTCTGACTGCTTCATTTCATAGCAAGGAGCTTCGTATGAAGCCTTCAGAGAAAATATGAAGCCTACATATTGGAAGACTTGAATGAGTGGACATAGACTGCTTAGGCTTGCAGCAGCCAAACTTTTAAGGGAGGTGAGGCAGACTTCATTTTTCTTTCCTAGAGATTATATGTGCCTGTAGAAACACATGAGATGCTGCTCATTAGAGAAGCATGATGCCACTAAGCAGCATCTGTCTCTGGACTCCTCGTGGGCTGAGATTAGTGAAGGCAGGATGCAGGAGCTGGTGCCCCTCACAGACACCCCTTTTATGATACTGTGGTTCCCATCTTCAGGCCTTGCACCAGTCCTGCTGCATGTCAGCCACAATATGCTGGGTGCCAACCTTGGCACTGGGGTAAAGGTTGTTGACCACCTGGTGTAAGCTACCTACAGGATACCACCCAGTTGCTTTAAGGACTTCAGTGGGAGAGCTTTTCAGCTGACCTGAAGTAGCACAAGTATATATGTGTGAAACAGCTACTGCCCTTCTCGTTTTTCCATCGTTGCATAAGGCAATGAACCCCGACGAAAGAGCTGAGCAAGAGCCCATGTTAGCACTTGTGTATTTCAGTCCATAATGGCAAACAGTCCCTTCTCAGCTTTGCACACAGAATGATGCTGAGGGTTGAGGTCTCTGCTGCCCTCACAGCTCACAGAGACCGGGGTCTGCAAGGGCTTGCCTCCAGCAGCTGGGATGCTGGCCACGTCTCTGCAGCCCTGACTCTCAGCTCTCAAAGGCCTTTCATACTGCCTTCTCTTCTCACTAGCAAAGATTTGTCACAACTTTTCAGAGAAAGTATGTGTTTCTTCTTCACTTTCCTTACCTTTTTGTTTATCTAATCAGAACATTTCCTCTTCCCATTTACCAAGATTTTAATTTGTCTAGGATAGAGGCACTTTCTTTTAATCTGTCACTCATTTGTACAGTGGCTGAGACAACATTGCTCTGAACCACTACTATTCTTTAAATAAGAATAATTCTTTAAATAAGAATAGTAGTGGTGATGATAAGAATAACAAATCCATAAGGCTTTATAACTCAGGGAAACATGAATTGGGAGCCACATATCTGCAGGAAATGTTGGGAGAAGGAACCTAGAGGTGACTTGCTTAGTAAATGTATCCATACATTTTCTTCTGCGAGTGTTGCATCACACATTAGGCTTTCTGATTCCTTCATGAATGAAGTGTAGCGTGTATAATATGGAAAGAAGACATTGCACATGAGAAGTTTATGATGATTACAAAGGCAGAAGCCAGGGTGCAGTGTGAGTTTCCTTCAACTAGTCTTCTACCAGACAGTCTAATAGGGAGGAAATACGGGGGTAATAAAGCAAGCAAAAGAGAGGAGTAACTGAATTAGTTGGAGGAATGAAGCAGACTGACATTCAGCTTGCCCAGCTTGTCACTATTAGATGTGCAAGTGATAAAAATAATCAGGCGAACAGAATGGCCTCAGATACTGCAAACTGTTACATAAGTCAACTCTGTGTGTCACATTAATGAATATTTATGCAAATTAATGTGAAACAATGGAAAAGTTCAGTCGTTAAAATATGACCTGCCAACTGCTTCTACCATTGTTTTCACTGCACCCCATGAAACAAAGAACATTTGGAGTCCAGGCCTCTGCTTCATTTTCAGCTTGTCCCAAGCTTGTGATTTGTTGTTGCAATTTTGTCAAGATGTGAGAAAACAGTGGCTGGGTCCACCACCAGCATCTTCCAGAGAGCTCTACAAGGACTTTGCCACACAGCAACTGCCACACTGAAATGAACTATCTCTTCTGAAACCCCGCATTGCGTTCTCTTTTGTGGAGCTAAGGGCATTCTCCTGTCCTTAGTTATGCAGGACAAATCCTGTTTTTTTTCCACTGGGAGCTGGGTTCACAGGGCTGGGGCAGACACCCGTGTTATGAAATGGCAGAGCAGATGCTTGCAAGCCAAAATCAGGGCTCAAGCACTACCTCTTTACTGAAGCCGATCAGACCTAAGGACCTCACTCGGTATCATTGGCATATCATCACGGATCTAGAATTCACACACAAGGATATCTGAGATTAATATGTTTTTTCTTTACACTTTGGCTAGAAGATATCTGTGGTCACAGTGAGGTAATGACTGGCAGACGCTGATTTTCCAGTGACCTGTAAGGATGCTTGCTCTTGATCTCAATTCAGCACTCCTGCTGGTATGTTTTCTTACCCTTTTTTAACTTACAGCCTTGGACTGGCTCCCACACATCCAGGCTTAATTCTCTCAGGCTACATGTAGCAAATGCTGTCCCCTTTCTGCAAGAGCCTTTTTTCTCAATTTCTTTCTAGTCTTCAACATGTTTTACTCCCTTTTTTGTTCACTTCCTTTCTCCCCTCCATAAATTAGCTTTCCCCACTGAACTGACGGGTCTCGACTTTCCATTCAGCCTTCACGTCCACCTTGGGCTTTCCACACTCGTTATGCTCTGCCACCCCTTGTCTTTGGCTGGGGGGCTCCTCTTGCCTTCACTGCGCCCCGTTCAGGGTCATGGGAGGCAATCTCTGAGCAGTGCACACCAGCTCTTCCGCTGTCTCACCTCCCAACCCTCCTCCTTTCCAGAGCAAAGGATGGAAAAACAAAGTAACAAATCATTTTCTTGACCTGGGGGTTTACGCATGGATCCCTCTTTGGTCCTGGCACCTTCCATTCTCCTTTAATCTTATCCATAGCTCCTCCTTATGCCATTTCAGAAATGAAATAAAACATGCAGCATATAATACATCTTTCCCTTGCTTCCTGCTTTCGCCAGCTTCCTTGCTCTCAAAATTTGAAGTGCCAGTGCTCTCTTTTAATGTCTGAATCTCATTTTTCTTGATTCCCCTCTTGGCTTAAAAACTTTTGGGTGTGCTGTCTCCTCTTTGCCTATGTGATGTATCTTACAGACGCTGCTCGACTCTCCAAAGATAAACCGTTAGTACAAATACAGAACAAACAACTGAGATGAATGAATACCTGGGCAACCGTGATCAAGTGAGAAAACTGATCATTTGAGAAAAATAATGCCACACACTTTTAAGAACATTTGGGAAAAAAATATTTTGCTTTTTACATAGCTCTTCCTTCCAAAGACAGCTGCAAAGGACAGCTGCAAAGAGAGTGGGGGGTTTTTTGTTTGTTTCCCTGGCTCAAATGGTAGATTCATGTGGTAACTTGAAAAAAGTTCATCTTGGCTTTAGATACAATCAGTTGTCCCCTACTGTTATATCCAGAGATAAACTCAAACCAGTAACGCAAGCACAGCTCTGAACACAGGTGGAGTCTGAACATAAATCAGACTGTGCCAAGCAGTCCCAACACCAGTTCTCCCCCGTCTCGAGGTCCCATTGGCATCCCCAACACAGGCAACGCATGGGGTTTAAATGAAACCAGGAGGGTTGGAGCCAGCCCTGGATATTTCAAGTACCTGTTCATATTGCCTTGTCCAAGCTCATTGTCCTTCATAATTGCCATCATATGTTACTACGTGCAATGTGACTGAAAGATAGCTTTATATCCGTTCCGCTGTTTGCTTATGCTGCATAACAGTATATACAGCAGGAGTCTCTCACAGCTGTACAAAAGTTGGGACCAAAGTGTCCATAAACAAGCACAATCGGTAGCCTGGACTAATAATTTTCACTAGCAATTATATTTTAGTTGTGTGTTTTGTGATGGAAAGTAGCTAAAATCAACTCTCTACTTCTACTGATATTAAATGCAGATAGTACTTTCCCTGCTGTAATTGTGTCTCTTCCTTTAGTTTGGTTAAAGCAAAAGTAGACTATATCACATTTTAAAATAACATTTCTTTTTTTTTTTCCTCAAATGTATCAATAATATTAACTTAATATGGCAGAAAATATAATACATTATTTAATTCTTAAAAAGTTTATCATGAAATTCAATCTATGTACATAATTTGTCTCAGATTGTTTCACACTTTACTGCCAATACTGCTTTTCTTTTTTTCACGTGTTTGTTCATTTTGTTTTTAACACTCCCTAATCCCAAAATTGCCATGAGGAAAATTTCACAATTCTGTGTACTCAAGGAAATTTGACAATGTTACTTCACCAAAGACATTTATATTTGGAAGCTAAAATGAAACAAATCTAAATGGATGGCAGGAATAAGTTATAAAATGAAAGACAGTGTTGCAAACTTCACAGCACCATTATAAATCAGGATTTTTCAATCTCGAAGTCACATGATCACTATGGTTCCCTATTTCCTCAACAAATTAAGAATATCCATCAAACTACAAATCTTTCCATTGGTAAGGAGGATCGTCTCCAGGCTCAGTAAATACATATCCAGTTACAGAAATGCAGTAATATCAAGAAGAACCTGTGCATAAATAGAGATTAAAAGTATCCTACATTGTTTCATAATTTTACACAGTATCACCCGGATGAAAGAAAATCATTGTCTGAAATCAAAGGACATGAACTTAGACAGCATCACTTGGAGAAGAATAGTTCATTCAGCTGGGGCATTGGGGACTTGGGGTGCCATTGAAACATTCATAATGCCTACAACCACGTGCATGGCTAATTATCACTAGAGCGCTCCATTAGACAGAGATTTTCATGGGTTAAACAATTCTGGGGGACCAGACAAACGTGTCTACCCAGATCTCCATCTGCCTCTCTTGGTCACCACCTTCTAGATTTCAGCAGAACTGTGTTTTCTTTCTGCATCAAACCATCAAAGGAGGCCAAACACAGTCAGGGAATCCATTAGAAACCTCAAACCTTGGTCCAACCTGCTAAATATTTATTGAATTTGGAAAAAATGTGAGACAAATTTAGACTGAACTTGGGCTGATTTATTGTGTTTGGCAAAACATGGTTGTTTCGTATGATTATGACTCAAACCAGACAAAGCTAAGTGGTTTCATTTGAATGAAACTAAAGCTTAAATCAAAGCTGGAGAGACATTACTGGAACAAAAGTTGTTGGGGTTTTTGTCTTTTTTTTTCTTTTTTTTTTACAGGAACAAAAGTTATTTTGGTTTGGTTCTTTTTTCATCTTGAGCCAAACTCCATAAAATATTTTATCTGCACCTTTAGTCCGCCTGCACATACACAAATGGAAAATCACGCTGATTTTCAGTACAGGTTTTTCTCCTGATCATTATTTACCTATCTTCACCAGAACTTAAGAAGTCGTCACAGTTTTCTTGAGGTTGATTTCTTCACAACAAATAGATTCTTCCAGAACAGAGAACTCTTTTTGCCTAAAATATGCAGAGACAACCAAAAAGAGAGAGAGAAACTCTCATGGTTTTATTGGAGAGGTTAAAACAAATTACTATTCCAAATGTTAAATTACAGGGAATAGGCACGTGAAAGCAACAGTAAAATAGCAACAGAAAGATGCAAGAAAGAAGCTAATTTTGCTATTCTGGAATTCCCGTGCATTGCAAAATTTATAGCACTTCCTTATATCATCATCATCATTATTATTTGGAATCATCAAGTGGAGCGTTGTTTTCCAGACAGAAGTTTTAGAGAATGTAAGTTGCAAACAGTTCTCTCATTGTTTCATTGATATTTTTACATAGACTTAATTTTTAGTTAGTGAAAGAATTAATTTGAAAATAAAATATATTCTGACCTTGAAGCTAATGCAGATACATAGCCAGCTCCTCAGAAAAACAGATATTAAACAACAAAATTTAAAGAACTTGGGCAGGTAGCACTACATTTTTTCCTCACATGTTCATACAAAATCATTTCCTTTCAGGTTTGAATTATAAAACTCACCAAAGCAAACACAATTTTTGCTTTGAATTGCAGATGTTTTCCTTGACAGAAGAATGCATTTAATTTAATTTGCAATGCAGTTGATGCTGGAGTAAATATAACAGCAGTTGTACTGCAATTTGTCTTAAGATAGCATTAAAATATATTTAATATTTTCATCAATGGAAGCTAAAGAAGAACATTTTGGTATCACTGTGGCCATGTAAAGCAGAATACGATGTAGTTACGAGCTCATTTACACAGATACTCTGGCAGCTGAAGGTAAAATCAGGGCCTTTTGGGTGTCATTCAAGAAAATCCAAAGACGATGTTTAAACCTGAGGAAAATATAAAAGGAGGGCACAGAGTACTTTAGCACAGGACAAAGAAAAAGGTGAGAAAATAAGGTTTAAAAATAAATAGGGTTTTTATATAGATAATAAGACTATCTAGAAATGCAATGGGTAATGCTTAGGAAAGAGGTGGTGAGAAACATGCACCTTGGAGCTTCATCCTGGGATTGTTTATCCCTCTAGCACCCCGTAACCAGAGCATGCCCTTCGTGGGGTTGGACCCTTGCATACAAGCTGGCTGTGCTACCCAAGCCTTCCTGTGCTCCCCTCCAAGGCGGACGGGGGGCACCAGCAACACACACCGCTGGGGCAGGGGCGATAGCAGCTGCTCAGTACCGACAAATTAAAGACAACGGTATGGAAGTAGGGCCACGCAAAGGCCAACGTAAGGAAAAACCTTGCAAAGTTTCAGTACAGCAGATGCAACAACTGCGTCTGCTCTGCAGGCAGCTGCTGGCTAACACCTAGCCCAGCCGGGGGTCTTCCCCTCGCCTTCCCCATTGCCTCGTGCGATGCCATGCTGCTGAGTCTGAGCAACGTTTCACAGCCTGGCCTTTCGCAGGGTCGCCCCAAATTAAGTGTTTGCAGAATAACACAGCAGAAAGGTAAAGCGAGGCGATTTTATACTCCATCACAAGCACATCTAAAATAATACCCACTCCCACTGTGGCGGGAGAAAAACGCTAGCTGTAATTAAGCTGCCGAAGTATAGCGCTTTCATTCATTAAAAACAATTCTTTGATTTAGCGCACAACACAAAACACCCACAGACCACAGGAAATCTCTGGGCTAATTCTCCTGCCCTTTCACCTCTCACACATTCGAGCTTTCTGCTTTCTTCCTCCTGTCCATCTGCTTTAATCATTAGCAAAAGCCTTGTGCAACAGCTCTAGCAAGTAAAGTCAGCTGTCATCAGAGCATATTTAAACTCTGACTGTTAGTTTCCACTAAATCAGCTCTATGCCCACAGGCCTCATTAAGCACGGAGAAGGGCAGTGGTGCAGGTCCCAAAAAGCTCTAGGGGGAACCAGCCTTTCCCAGATGAAATTGTGGTCCACATGGTCCTAGGACCAGGTTTATCCTTTCCTGAGTTTTCCGACAGCTTTGAAGTGGAAACTGGTTCGGCACAGAAAACAGTCGCTGTGTGACCGGCGCACTGGGGGTAGATCTGAGGATGGTGGGTCTGCATTGTAGGCATTTGAGTGCCAAAATATACTATCGTTAGGAGGGAAAAATAAGTACAGCTCTTGACAGTGGTCTAATATGGTAAGAACAGAGAGGACTGCAGTACAAGACCTGGAGAGGGTTTGATTTTGCTTAGGAAATGAGCTCCCCTTTCATAACATGCTTGCCTTCCCACAGAGCAATGGCTGGAGGAAGAGAATGAAGGCAATGGCAGGGAAAGCTCTTGATGTCCAACCAGGAGAGCTCATGGGCAAAGAGGTTTGGAAAAGTCACAGTGCTTGCCCTTGAAAGCAGTAACAGCAATCATAATAAAGCAAAAGAAATGAAGATGCAGTCCTGTGTTGTGAAAATGTTTAAACACTTGGATTACCCCTGCTGGAGAACAGTGTATGAAATTCAGAGATGCAATTGAAACTCCTGAGTTAGGCCAAAAAACCCAATTGGCAACAGGTAATCAGGCAAGCTGAAGGGATACCGGGGCACTTTAGTTTCCATTGTCTTAGAAGAAGCTTTGGTTTTTTTGGCTGTGCTCCTAAGTGTACATACACTATCTGCTTTGTACGTATACTATCCACTAGAGTGTTAAATCAACCATTAAGTAGAACTAGAGGCCAACACATCAATGGAACAAAGTCAAGCAAAAAATTGAGGCATTGGTTCCACACATTCATTTTAAATGTATGGGTAAGTACACATCTTTGGACCAGATCCTCAACTGGTGTGAATCTGTGTGAAACTAGAATTAGAGAAAATACAAAGACAGACAACCTGGACAATCACGCATAGAATCCTGGAATCATAGGATGGTTTGGGTTGGAAAGGACCTTTAAAGGTCATCTAGTCCAACCCCCCTGCAATGAGCAGGGACATCTTCAACTAGATCAGGTTGCTCAGAGCCCCGTCCAACCTGACCTTGAAGGTTTCCAGGGATGGGGCATCCACCACCTCTCTGGGCAACCTGTGCCAGTGTTTCAACACCCTTAGAGTAAAAAATTTCCTCCTTATATCTAGTCTGAATCTACCCTCTTTTAGTTTAAAACCATTCCCCCTTGTCCTATCGCTACAGGCCCTACTAAAAAGTCTGTCCCCATCCCTCTGATCATTTTCGTGGCCCTCTTCTGGACCCACTCCAACAGATCCGTGTCTTTCTTATGCTGAGGGCTCCAGAGCTGGACACAGTACTCCAGGTGGGGTCTCACCAGAGCGGAGTAGAGGGGCAGAATCACCTCCCTCGACCTGCTGGCAACACTCCTCCTAATGCAGCCCAGGATATGATTGGCTTTCTGGGCTGTGAGCGCAGATTGCCGGCTCACGTCTGGCTTTTCATCCACCAGTACCCCCAAGTCCTTCTCGGCAGGGCTGCTCTCAATCCCTTCATACCCCAGCCTGTATTGATACTGGGGGTTGCCCCGACCCAGGTGCAGGACCCTGCACTTGGCCTTGTTGAACCTCATGAGGTTCACACGGGCCCACTTCTCGAGCTTGTCCAGGTCCCTCTGGATGGCATCCCGTCCCTCTGGTGTGTCCACTGCACCACTCAGCTTACACAGCAGCTGCCATTCAAGAGGAGAATATTTAGGTTAGATGTCCTCAGTTTGGAAAAGTGACAGCAGAAAAGTGACATTACAGAGTGACCAACAGTATTGTAAGTGGCATGGCAAAGACGAATAAGAAATCATTATTTACTGTTTGGAGGTAGACACACTGTCTTTGGACCTACCCTTTGCCCTGTGCAACCTGTGAAATTTTCGGATGCTTAAAATGCCTGTACAGAAGTAGTTTTTAACACTGCATGCAGTTCAGTTATGGAAGCCAAAAAGAATCAGGCAGATTTATGGGAGGTAGGTCTATCTCAGGTTATTAATCATAGTGGATGTCAGTGTAGGACATCACTAAGCCACTGATTTCTAGAGGCTGGGAAGGTGGGTGAAGCTTTACATGCCCTGTGTTAGTATTCTGTCACATGCGTGCTGCCAACCACTGTTAGAAACAAGATACTGGGTTTGAGTGATCTTCAGCTTTTCACAATGACAAGAACATGTTTATGTTCTCCAGAGGGCTTAACAACTCATAGGACATCTTGCCAGGTATTGAATTCAAATATTAAAGTTACAGACTGAAACACTACAAAGCAAACAAATGAATAAGCAGTGAAAACTCATGTTCCCATCGCAGGATTGCCAAATTATCACCTGGTATCTTGAATAGTGTTTTTAATCTCCAGCATACTTTACTTATTAGTTGGTGGAAGGGTGGCAAGTCTACAAAGGAAATTACCCTGAGCTTCAGAAAATAAGGTATGTTCCCCTTAGGGCAGCAACAGATTCAGGTTACCCTTACTGTACACTCTATAAATGGGTATATTTAATGAAATAAGTTTGAATGTTTCAACAAAGCTGAATCACTAGCATTAATATAAGCGTAATTAAAGTTGTATCAGCACCTTTGTTCTGAAATTGTATCTCAGCGGGTCAGTTTCAAAAGTGTATTTTGGACACAAGTTTCATCAAGTGAAAAAAAAACCCTGTGCTGAGGATGGTCCTAGAAAGGCAGCTCCAGAGCGTGCAGCTACACTCAGAACTCCTGACTTCATGCTCCAGGCTCCTGCTCTCCACCTCCCTCCGGAGGAGCCTGGAGCTCTCGGTGGTTAGAGAGCAAGGGAATGCCTTGGACCAGCCTCCCAACTAAGGCACCCTTCCACATGTCTGCTGAAATGAATCTGGCTGTTTTCCGCCTTCTTACACCTCTCTAAATGGCCACATTTTAAAATACACACATACACAGCACACACAAGAACATTTCACATTTGGTTTTTGCAATGTAATGGTTTTGCTTGCTTTGTTATGGTTTCTTGCACCAGATGTAGGAATGCTGAGACATATGGAAAAGAAAATCAGCTACAGCAAGAGCAAGCTACCAGTCGTTGCAGGTTCCTCAGAGATAGGTGAATAAGATTAAAGACAACGTCAACCAACTGCCAGAATGATTTAGAGAACCACTAGCATTTCCTCCTTCCTTCTAAACTCCCTCAGCCCAAAACAGCGTAATGCTGGGCCATGCTTGCTCGGTTCTTCAAAGAAAGCAATTCGAGAAAAAAAATCCTATGATTATAGCCAGTAATTAAAGATCCTGTTGTGAATGTTGCAGGATTATAGTAATTAAAAGACATTTAAGCCTCTTCACAGCCCGGTTTGGGTCTCTTCACCAAGCACTTAGGGAGATTAAACTGAC
Organism: Aptenodytes patagonicus; assembly: GCF_965638725.1. NCBI lineage: Eukaryota > Metazoa > Chordata > Aves > Sphenisciformes > Spheniscidae > Aptenodytes > Aptenodytes patagonicus. The sequence goes on along the minus strand of NC_134951.1, from coordinate 41,595,987 downwards.
CTCTTACGAGCAGTCCAGCCTTAGAGATGTTACACAGGACAAACATCACAGGACAAAGTTTTGCAATCTCTCCATACTAAGGGAAAACTTGGATGTAGGATGGAAAGGCTAGTGAGGATCTGCTTACTCCTGGTTTACAACCTAGCACAGTGTCCTGCACTCCACCCCAGCCTTACTAAATGTCATCAGTTCCTCACCCCTGTTTTCCTGGGAGCCTCAGCGGAGACAACATGGACTCACTTGAACTAGCTTTAATCTCACCAGCCTGCGGACCTGTGGCTGGTCCACTAGGCACAGTAATGGCTGCAGAGAGCTGCATGGGATGCGGAAAACACTGACAGCTCTGACATCTGCCCTGCTCAGCTGCTGCCATGCCTGAGGTGAAGACATGTGGGGCAATGCCTCCTGCTGAGACAGCTGGCCAGAGCCTTTCTGTAGCACACCCCTGGTCCTCCTCTTCCTCCTCTTCCTCTGCAGCAGCAGCACTGACTCATGCTGCTGAGAAGCTCGGAGGCAGCACCACGTGCGCAAGCGGCCGTGGCAGTGCAGAAAGCAAGGTGGCTGACTGCCCGCAGTCTTAGCCAGCCTCTCAGCTGGGTTTCGCAGCTCCGGCCGCTGGCCTCCTCCCAACACATCAGCCACCTTATTTAAAACTAGCTTAAGTATACTGCACTGCGCTTCCAGCCGCACTCGCCGTCCCAACCACACCACACCACACCACAGGCAATCTTGGCTCTGGAGATAACCCATTGCCTGTGTGGTCATGCACAGAAAACTCTGGTTTTCAAAAGTGTTGACTCAACCCCTGAAGCAGGCATTAGGATCACTTACAGAAGCATATAGAATACTTTGTTTCAGCGCTCAATGGTCTGTTTGTGTGTTTACCAACTGGAGGGGGTTGTAGCATGCAATTTTGCCAAGGCAAAAAGGTGTTCCAAGAAGAGCAGCAGCAGCTGTAAGCGGGCTCTGGGAATTAAATAATGGCATCTTATAAAACTTCACAAATTGAGCCAATAAGTGTGCAATAAGTCAGTTTTGAAATTACTGTCTTATATCAAGTTTCTCTAATAAAAGTCAAATTTGTGCTTAGAAAAGCTTAAAGCCCATATGTAGGAAAACTTTATAACTCTAATGGGAGCCATGATAGAGCAGCATGTTAGTAAATACATGTGTAAGGAGCACAGTACAAAGAGAAAAGTAGCAATATGTTAATTATCTCCCTCCTGTATTATTTTTGGTTGTCACTGTGGATGCAACTGCAGCGAAACACATGCACGTTCCTGACAGCTGCTCTGTTCCACGAGGAATAAAACAGCAGGAAGACTGGCAACGTGAAAGAGAGAAAACAGAGGCTTTTCTTCTATAAAAATTCATTACATGTCCACCCAGAGATAGAAATAACCTTTTTATGTTCTCGGTGACTGATTCAGAGGCAACTTTTTTAAAGGAGATATATGGGTTGGAAAAGAAAGCTGTCTGATGCTGGAGAACTAGTCTATAGGGACAGGCTCCTTATTAACAGCCAGAGGTTCTCACTTAGCTTGGAATTGTTGCAAACGGTGTGCCAGCATTGACAGAGAGGTAGACTCTCGCATCCAGAAGGCCTGCATGGCCTCTGGCAGGCTCATTCAGCGAGCGTGGAGCCAGGCTGGAATCCACTTCTCCACCAATAAGTGAGAAAGGTGAGCAAGGCTGTTGCTGCTTTGCAGGTGTGAGACTTGGACACTGTGCAGAAGACACGTCCCATCGCTGGAGATGTTCCAGCCGTGCCATGCAGAGCACCGCCGAGTAATGGCAACTCAACCAGTAGCTAACTGCATTTGCCAAATGGGCAAACTTTCCATTGCCCTAAATAAAAGTAGGCAAACTCTTTTTTCTTGCATTTTTCCTTAGCCACAGTACAAAACAGCACCACTCTGTCCTGTCCAAACGAGGTAACCACTGCTCTATCGGTTGAGGTATAATAATAAAGGTTCAGCTGAAATAAGCCAGGCACGATCTTCAAGGACAGATATTAGTCCTCTCATTTGAGCTTTTAGAGAAAAAAAGCATCTAACAGAGCACCAAGATAAAGGACACCGTAGGCCTTTTTCCACTGAAAGAGCATACCGTTAAATAGGAAACGTGTAAAGACAAAGGACTGAGCAGCTTGACAAGGTAGTTTCACATGCTGAGTTAATCTAGTAAATTATGGGATAAAAAGAGAACATTACACATGCACTCATCCCTGCATCCTCCAAACCTCACCAGTCTACCACACCACAGAATCACCTTCTTACCTAGAAGACATAATGGGGCAAATAGAAATGTTTCCAAAGTTATCAAAAACTACTTTGGCCAATCCACAAAGGTGTGGATAACTAAACTGGAAATGTTGCATAAAAAGGGTGACAGAGTACCTAAGTCCAAAAGGACATTCAAGGCTACAAGTCTCAATGAGTCCAGAGTTAATAATCTAATTCCCACAGTAGGATGGGTCTTTAAGATATACCTCTCTCTTCACCATTTCTTAGCTTCTGTGACTCCGGTTCAGCCTATTGGATTTTGTGGTTTCCATTCTTAGGCACTTGACCCATGCACTGCACTGCATAAGCACCAATCCGAATATCTTTATTAGATAATGTCTAAAACTTGGGCGTTACAATGCCTACTTCTTTTTATGGAGCTACACTTGGGTTTAATGTAGTAGACCAGGTCACCTGTGGTTTTTTTTTTTTTTTTTTGTCATTTTGAGTTATTAGACAAGGCCACTTCAAAGATTTCCTTTGCCTTTGAGAAAAAAAATGTAGCTTCTATAACCTTTCCTTATCACCAGGTCTCCTTGAGACCTACTGTTCTTCAGATTACTGCATGCTGTGCTTTTAGAAGTAGACAAATTATATCCTCTTCCTGTGATATGGTGACTAAAACTGTATAAACAAGTGTTTCAGATAGCAATGTGTAAACAACGCGCCAGGCCATCCCAGTGTCCAAATATAACAGGAATGCAAAATTTCCTAGGCCACAGTGAGGGTGTGAGCAAAGTAACTCCCCAAATATGTAGGGGCTCTGGACTTGGAGGCCAGAAAGATTGCTTTACCTGTTGTTCTCCACATAACTTTGGTCATCACAAGAGTATGCAAGTATGGAAGCCTCTTTCCTTAGCACGGTATCTGTTATATATGGCTGGTTGTCTGAACAAGAGTCATGTATATGGCAGTGGTTTGTTTTGCTCGGGCTTTTCCTTTTGTGTTTTGCTTTTCAAGTACACAGAGAGGACGGTTGTGTTGGAGAGAACAGGTCATGGATGCACACTCTGCTCATCAGTCAGGTGCGGATGGTCCTCCTTTCTCGTAATAGGCTATTCCATGGACACAGATGGTCCCTGTCACTGCCAGGGCCTTCAAGGTGAAGCCAGGCAGCCATCCATGGTCTTCCCTCCCAGACCTCTTAGCCAGTCCTCTGGAAAACCTTAGAGCAGGTCCTGGCTTGTTTTGCAAACAAGCATCAAGACCTTGAATTTGATTCATAATTCAGGGGAAAAACAGTTTTCCCACACATCCTTAAGAGGGAAGAGCTGCCTAGAACTCCATGGTCCAGATTTTGGGCAGCCTAATTCCCCGTAAATCCCTGTGCTTAGCGTTTCCTGTGGCTGGCTCTAGACCTTCGGGCATCCTATGCAATACAAAACACTAAAAAAGGGGTTTTGGAGGGAAGTGAGGCTGACTGAACCTAGGCCTGTAGGTTTTCACATCTAGAGGTGGGGGTTTTCCCATGTTTTATTCTACAATATGACCATGACAGGCAAGAAGTGTCCTGGTTGAGAGCAAATTACACAACAACCTGCTGCAAATAGCCTGAGCTAAAACACCTGACTTTCAATAGGACTTTCAACTCTAGGACTCTGGATCCAGCTGCTGGTCTTCAATTTTGGCTGCAGCACAGGGGCAGAAAGCTGCAGCCTCTGTTGAGTACAATGAGAGGAGCATCCAGAGATATTTTTGTCAGATGTTGTGAGAAGGACTAAGGTAAACGGAGTCCCAAAATCCAGTATCTGAAACAGCAAGTCTTGCCTGTACCTTCACAGCATTTTATCTCTGGCATTGCAGGTTTTTTACTCATCCTCTTGATCTTTTTATGTGTGTGCATGTATACTACGAAATGGAAGGGTCTGGAGCAAATAGTACAGTTTGGTTTAGTATAATAATCCTGACAAATCCATAAAGTTGTAGTAGAATTTAAGTTGGATTCTGTTAGTACAATAAATACACAATGTTTTCAAAAATATTTGTATTTTTCCACAAAAAGATGACAATCTATCCCTAGCTTTTGAAGCTCTTTTGCCTTTGAGATGATCAGGTTCCACAAATGTGTAACCAAGAGGTTTGGCCATTGTTTTTTTCACAACATGCCTTGCTCCTAAATTGGAAAATATCGCTGTCTCCGTATTTCATGGTATTCTGGGGAATACAAAGTGAGCTCTTTTATGGACTAGGACAGAGGGGCATTGGAACAGCATGTGCAGGAAGTCACAGTGTGACCACTGGGGATATGGTGAGATGCAAAAAACTCACATTTCTACTTACAGTGCTATCTGGGAAGCAATTTCCCAATAATATAAGAAGATATATGGATAGTCTGACCTATTTTTTTGTAGAGACTCACTGCAGCTGAGTATTTCCTGTAGTGACCTGGATCCAATATCATAGAACCTAATAAATCAGTTTATATTTCAGGTAACTAAAATATTAAAAGATGCCTTAAAGATTTAAAATTTTTCCACACATCATACTCCAGCTTAACAAACAAAAGTAATATGAAACATGTAAAAATTCCCCTCCTTTATTAATTTTTCATTCTTTTTTTTTTTTTTACTTGACAGCTATCCAACTAAGCAAGGGGAAGCCATGACCTTAGAAAGCGCTTTTCTCTTTACCAGAGTGTTCAGAGACAATGTCTGTGGCACATTTAAGTGATACATAATCCCCAGTTCTTCCCCTCAGTCTCTAAGGAATAAAGACAGAATCTCTTGTTGTGGTAAGAACTATTCCCCAGAATACAAATTTCATCTATTCGGTGTGTATCTAATGCTGTTCAGTTATTAAACATCCTATTTAGTTCTGATCTGTCCACAAATACAGGATTTTCTTCCGTGATTTGACTCAAAAATACAGATTTTCATTTGTGTCACATAGGCTCCATGGTGATCCCTTACTTCTCCTACGAATGGAGACTCCATATAACCACCCCAGGAATAAACATACCTGGAATAGACCCAACTCCTTTCACTTTGTCGGGCTCTGCTGACCATGATGTAACAGCTGCTTAGCCCAGGAGAATCTTTCCATTAAAAATGAAAAAAAAAAAAATAATGGAAGCCTTCCTATTGTTTTCCTAAAACAAAAGGATCCCAGTTTCATAAAGCCAAGGCTTTTGTATTAATCAGAGAATCTGTTAATCTTTGCCAGCCACTACATTTCTTGCCAGTTCAAGGAGCTGAAACAGTTAATTCAACATGATCTCTTAGAAAGAGCCTAGTAGCAGAAAAGGGTTGGCTGAAGGCATTTTCCTGTACTCAGGCTTTTAGTTAATTTTATACACAACAACTAGGATGACACGCTATTATGGAAAAGGTCATAATTCATTCCAGTCCATTTGCAAGCCAGGAATTCTAGGATTTGTATAAGTCTTTTGTAAAATGGCCAATTTCATGTTGAGCATGCAAACGCTCAGAACTGCAACTGTCAGGAGACAAAATTCACCAACAGCCGAATGGAATTAAACTCAAAAACATGTCAGTAACTGTCTTCTAGACTAGATAAGCATAAAATGAAATTTTACAAAAAATGGCAATGACACCAAAATAATATTTTGCCATTGATCCATAGGTATGAATTCAACCCCAAAATGCATAAAGCTCAAGGCTTTGCATTTTTCATGAACCTCTGATGCAGGCTTCTATGCTTTTCAAGTTACCCTGCCTCTCCCAGCCCTGCAGAGAAACATGCAAACTAAAAGTCCTTGGTGTAGCCATAGCTAACAGCCTAGTTACTGATTTTAGTTGTTTTTTCTATTTGCAAATATTCTATGAACAGGCTGTAATTTGCTTATTTCTTTAATTTCATGTAATTTCATTTTCAGGTTACAGACTGGACTCACGACATTCACTGCAAGTATCAAGCAAAATCCGTCTAAGACTTGAGCTAAGATTTCAGATCATCACTGATAAAGCAGTAGACAAAGACCTACTTTTGTGTTTCCATGCTGAAATTTAACTACATAATGTCATTATGTTTACACATATACCTAATGCTAGAAGTTAAGTAGTTAAGCTTGCAGCTGGATAAGGGACTTGTCACAGGAGGAACATATAAATGCTCTTCAGCATTTTCTTTACTTTAGAATAAAGAATAAAAGGGGGTTTTATTTTTTTTATCTGGTTGATTTTTATTTTTTTTTTTTTTTTTGCATAAATTTTGACCTGACAACATCAGGTTTATGAACACTTCAGGTTTATGAGCCCATAGTTTATGAACACATTTTGCTTATAACAAATTGTTTATAGATTGGGAAATGTTAAAAAAAGGCCCCAAACCCTAACTGTTCACAGTGACATTTTATAAAAAATATTTTTATTTTTCCTAATTAAAACAGGAGATTTCATTCCAAAATATCCTTCCATTTTGTTTTTTAAAAAAAGTTTAAAAAGTCCTCAGACCTATAGGTGTCTCTGATGTTTTAGGATTTTACCTGTGCCCACCAAAAATATCTGAATGTTTTAGGTTTGGGTTAATTTGATTCCCTCCCCCCCTCCCCCCCCGCCCCGAACTGCAAACAAATCAGCCATCCTGGAAGAGCTTAACAGAAAGACAAAGCAGTCACAAGCTTCAGTCTGAAATTAGCCTGAATTTCAGTCCCCCTCAACACCGCAAGCCTAAAGCCGTGGCAGGGTGGGAGCTGCCTGCAGGCTGGTGGTGGTACCTTCCTGCGGGGAGGCAGCCCCCTCGGACAGCCGGAGCGCATGGCCGGGGGCAGAAACCCCTTCAGCCACCCGATATTAATCTGCTGCCCTGTGTGAGTCAGAGCCCAAAGACTCCCCAGGGCAGAATCGCCATTTCATAGCAACCTTTCTCGGTATGCTCTAAATTTGGCCAAGTCAAGCAGCTGCAATCCTACATTAGTCATTTGGCAGGCAGGTTGATCCTGCAATTTGTTGAGCACACGTAGTACTCCTTTAATGTAGTCCATTAAACAAACCTCGATGCATGTGAGCAGTTCTCAAATTCAGTGGGAATACTGCAGCGATCGAGAGATTTTGGTTTCAAGGGCCCCATCCTGGCGAGTACGTGGGGATTTTGCCATTGAATTCCACCAGTGGGGGGGGGAGATACTCCAGGATCAGGTCGACTCTGTAACAACGTGGAGGAAAAAATGCTTTTAGGTGTCATGTGTGGTTATCCCAGCATTGTTGTTCTGCTACAGAAAAGTTTTCTGCACACAAAGTCTGCATTTTCACTTTGTAATGTTACAATTACAGTCTGTGCCAGCGTCTGCTTGGATCCACTATGAAAGTGGGGGTAAAACTGAAATGACTCGAGTTGAAGGTGTTGCATGTTTGCAAAGGCTTAAAATGCCTTTTTCTCCTAACTCCGCACAACACATATCCTCCTGGCTAATCCCATGAATCCAGGGAACAAAAAGCCACTTCACACAGTCTGGCTCATTTGGATAATGAAATATCCAGAGGAATTAGGTCTGGGGAAATGCTCTGATTTGCAGTTGTTTGAAGGCAGGACAAGTTAATAGTGTCACTGGTGCAGATAATCCAAGGAATTTCAGAGATAAACAGGGGCTGAAATGTCCCTGGTTTAACGGATAGCTGATGTTACACCTTGTTATTTTCTTAAAAAAGTCTGCACTTATAAAGACTGTCAACAGCAATGGATATAGCGGACTTGAGCCTCCTCATATCCACCAGACAATCCTGTTCTTACCCAGCTATCACATATTCTTTGACTTGCAGCTACTTTTCCAATATATGCTGCTACATGTCAGTGCTGACCTACCTTAATTTCAGTGCATGTGGCTATTGCTGTTCCCAGAGCACTGATAGCTGGCTAGAGGCTCTACCGTGGAGCAGAAGAAAAGGTCACTACTGAAATAGCTTTCCAACTACAGGCCCTGTCGGCAGGGGCAGATGCATCTTCTCACACACACCCCGCATCCCTCTCAAGTCAGGGGGCTCCAGGAGAGGCAGACAGGTCTACCTGCAGGGAGAAACAGAGAAAAGGCACAGATACACCCCTGGTAGGAGACACGGGTCAAGAGAAGGGGAAATAAAAGTGCCCTGGAATAAGCCTTGCTCATTATGAGGGTCTGCAAGCTGGTTTGGGTAATTTTTTTCCTCTGACCTGTAAATGCCTCTTTGAAAAGAGGAGATACAAGCCATTCAGGAAAAGTGTATTTTACGGAAGTGGTTAAAAGAAAAGAATATGAAGGCAGAGCCAGCCAGCCACTCCAGGCAAAGGAGACCATATTTATCAAAGTTGTTTTAATAGCAGAAAAAAACATAGCTATGTTGGTCAAGTAGTTTCTTCCTGCTGAAGATGGCAAAAATATTAATTGAACAACTTGACCAAAAACTCTGGCTATTATTTAGTTACAGCCTAATTTATGTCTGTTTCCATCCTTGTTATTATGAGAGTATCCCTCAGGAGCTAACAGTGTGAGATAGTACAAAAATGCTTTTATTTTATTTTATTTTATTTTATTTTATTTTATTTTATTTTATTGCCTACACCCAAATGCTTGGTAATTGTACTAGGTTTTCTCAACATGACAAGAAGAGGACATGCTGAGTGAGAATTTTAATAGCAAAAATTATTTAAGAAACAAAAAATCTTGTTTCCCTCAACTCCCAACCTCCTGGACACCAGCAAATAACTAAGTAGAAAAATGTGATCCAGAAAGAAGTATTCATGACGCAGCTGGTGCATTAACTGGCTTTAACAAGATGACAAAGTACCTAGAATCCAGCTGTCTACAGCGAATCTTCCAGGTCATCAAGGTAGGGTTACTTCCAAGTCATCAGACTAGTCTAGTATCCATATGGCAGGCTTGGAGATCCCCATCGCAAAGTGTCCCTACAACCTCCTCTTTGCACATACACACAGGCACACACATAGTTTTTAAAACGCCCGGAAAAGCAATCACAGTATGAAACAAAAAATGTGGCAAAGCCAGCAGGTGTTTGGGGACACTGGCGTATTTCCTCCCTTTATTCTTTTGTTTTTTCCTTCTGCTTTTATCCTCCCTCTCCTCCCGGCGGCAGCCCTTTCTGTGCTCGACCCTTAGCCGTGCTACCCCTCTGCCACAGCCCTCCTCCCGTCCCCCGTACATCCCCAGACATCCTTGGGCGACTGGCAATGCCAGCAAATACTCAGTGCCTGGCTGTGGCCTCCACACCCAAAAGGAGAGGGAGCGATTGAAATATTCCCTCCAGGGTTTCCCTTCAGCATCGCCATCAGGAAACTTGCTGCTCACAAAGGCACTGCTGGCCCCAGGAATCAAACACCAGCCCGAAGAGCAGGGGCTCTCGCTGTAGCCCAAACACAACTTATTGTAATCCCCTGCTGCCTCCTGTGCTTATACAGTACAGACCTTCTTGGGTTACAAGACACTTTGAAGATCTCACCTTCTCCCATTACTTGTCTTTTACATAAAATGTCCACAGATGTGAGTCTGCTAGTGTGTTGGAGGACTGCGGTTAATAATTTATAAACCAATACTTCCTATTGGGCATATTGTTTAACGTAGGGGTGTATGGCAGAGGGAGAGGGCTGCCTTGCTGCAGGAGCACCCTCTGCTGACTCCCTTGTGGGGTGGCAGCCCTGAGGTGGGGTGATGGCCGCTGTGGGGGGCCTGCTGGGGGCCAGCCTGCGGCTGCAGGGATGCTGCGTCTCAGCTTCTCCAGGGTGATGGTGACTGTTAAACCCCTCGCTCTGCAGCAAATAGCAAGGCTTAATGTCCCAGCAAAGGACAAATGAAGGGGACTCTAGTGGAAACACCCTGATGCATAATTCTCGGGAACCCCATGCAACGCACCCCCAACTTGCAAAGTGTCATTTTCAGAAACGCCAGTGTTTTTTCTGTGTGCACGCTCCAACAATCATACTGAAACAACTCCTCATGAGCCAAAGCCACAAGGAAATGTTCTGGAGAGCTACACCTGAAAACAGGTCATTGTGTGTGATGGTGTTTGCCCCGTACTCCTAATTCACCCCAGGTCTGAGAGGAGCACGGCAGAGGATGTGGGCAGATATATTTGCCGTGTCAAAGATAACTCTCTGCAGGTGGGACTGATGTTCTGGACCAGAGGTTGCAGCCTGAGAAGAAGGGTCCTCCCTAGGAGTGTGCACTGGGTGGATCTTCTTCAATTCCCTTCCCATCTGTGACAGCTCTGGAGCTGGAAATGCCAGTAACAATGGTGAGAACAGTCGAACAGCATCTTCCTGCAGGGATGTGTGGACTCGATCATCATAAATAAACAATGTGGCATAGCTAGCAATGGCTGCTCAATAAAGAACCATTGTGTAGCTCAAGAGCGCTGGTGGCAAGTGCTTGTCCTTCCTACTCTTACCACATCTATCTCTATGAACAGTAAGTCTATTTACTATTACACTTTTTTGAAATATTTTTAAATGTTTCTAAACACTTTTTGAGTATTTGCTAAGTGGTGAGCTAATGGTTATTCACATCATCAGGAATCCTTGAGAGATTTTAAAATTACAATTAATTTCAGATTCCCAAAATGCAGTAAGTGGTATAAATGTTACAGAAAAGCTTTCCAGGGCACTATGCAATTTCAGCTTGCTTACATCTTAGGTCATTTTTTTACCGGAAAAGTGATACAAAACGGAAACGTTCATGGCTCTCTAGGCATACCTTTACTGACCTGAGGAAGAGTTTGTCTGCTGAAAGTTTTTCTGCTTTTTCAGACTAGTGTAATAAAAGATATTGCCTCCCCTTACAAACCTTGCCTCGTTGACTGATCAAAATGTTGCAAATGTTATTTCCAGCAGTGCTTTATTATTCAGATTAGAAGGGCAGGTTTAAAACCCTATGGTAGAGGGATGTCCTCATTTAGCCAGAAACCAAACTGACATCCTCCTGCCTGAAACTTTTGGCAGCTTATCTCCAGTCTGTGGCACAGGAGCCCATTTTTACACCAGCGGGAAACACGAACGGCTGTTGGAGGCTCTGCGCTGGACACCCTTCATGGCGGGAGGGAGGTGGCCATCAAGTCCTTCCACCCGCCCCAGCTGAGGCTTCAGTGTCCTCTCACCATGCACCAAAGGTGCCGGCTGGGCTATTCCTCCCTCCGCACTGGTGCTTGTGAGCCCCAGACTGCCCTTTCCCGCTGTCCTCATGCTGGGGTTGCTGCTGGTTCATGCATAGTGGGAAGCGTCACCGGGCAGCCTGGACAAGCAGTGGGACACGTGGAAGCTGCTGTGTTGATACTCACACAGAGGACTGTCATAGACTCCTTCACATGCACAGCATGGGTCCTCACCTCAGCTAAGGGCTACCTGTCTTCACAGGCTGCTGCACCTCCAGGAATGCCTTCAGGGACTGCTGTTACCAAATTTCATTACGCTCTGCTTTCTTGGATTATCACGCGACACAGAATTTGTCTTGCTGATCTGCTGTTAACAGGGCAGGAATACAGGCAGAGGTGATTTTGTGGTAAAAGCTGAATTCTTTCCCATTCACTCACCCAGGGGGAAGCAACACCTTCACAGAGGGCAGACCTGAACCGTTGCAAGGACAGACAGTAAACCAAGACAAACCGCTAATCAGAAATACTGTGCGTGTTATACTGTCGTGGAGAGGCAATTTATTGAGCCCTGTTTCTGTGTATCAAGACATTTTGTACTTTTAAAGGAGGTGATAAAATACAAACAGCCTCCTTCTGCCAAAACGTACATGGTAAGAGGTCTTGGGCTATATTTGATTGGAAAAATGTTCTGATTGAACTGGCCTTTGGATTTTACTTCAAATTCTGTTAGAGTTAGTGCATCAATGTACCATCTCTCTTCCACAACTATGTAAGCATCTCAATTTCCTCTCCGTGACCTCCTTTTATTGCTTCTCCTTTTCATATCTATATGTTTCTCTTCCATTCAATAGGGAGGAGGAGTTTCCTCCAGGTAGTCATTCATGATGTGGACCGAAGCTTGGCTCTGCAAAGTGCCAGCCTTAAGGTGGTGGCTGTAATGTCACAGGGTGGACCATGTTCCTATGAAAAGGCTGAGCCTTTGGGGTTTTCATCAGACTCTCACTTCGATGTGACAACAACAGAGAAAAGATTGTCAGTAGCAATCTTGGGCATCTTGAACGTCACCCAGCTGCAGACATCTGCACACAGCGACTTCCAGCTGTTCTTTTACTTGGCTGCTTTTAACACAGCCTTGGGCCACGGCAATCCTCGAGTAAAATCAGTGGGAGTTCTTTTCACTGGAAACCAGGTGTTTCTTCCTGGGAGATGCCATGTTCTTCCACCACATACAGGGTTCAGTTTTGTCTTCTAGGTGCCTCCTACTTCAGAGGCTCATCCTCTGTATTTTTACCAGGTTTTGGATCAGCAATAGTTTGGTGTTACATGTGAGTTTGATATTCATCCTCATTGTGGACAGTCAGTCATCAGGTATGGGTAAAGGGCAGTTTTAACTACAGGTTGTTTCACTAGTGCTTGTTACAAAGCAGCATCTAACAAACTCCCTTGCTCACTCAGCCCAACATCCACAGAGAATAAGGCACATGCTGTCCGATGGAGCAAGCCCCTTGCAACAGCAGTAAAAGGATTTGTTCTGAAGGTCTTTTATTTAGGAAGAGGAGCAAAATGTTAAGAAGTGCCAAGATTTTTCTTTTGCATATAAATCCCCTCACTTTTTATTTCTGGGGTCATGCACCGCTGAGGTATGTGGTAAGGAAATAGCATCTTGAACTTGCCTTATACTGAAAAATGAAACAGATCTTCAATATTCCATGGAGAAGAGGGTGTGCATCGTTTCTTGAGAATAAGCCCTTTGTGTCTCTATTATTTTTACAATGCACTTTAATGACCTGAAAGCATGTGTGTGCCTTCTTAAATCATCACATACAAAACTACATTTTGACTGTAAAATATATTAAGAATCTTACAGAGGAAGTTATGCCATGTGTGGTTTTTTTCTTCTGTTTTCAAAGATAGGATGAGTTTTGCCCATATTACAAGGACAAGCTCCAAAAATGAAAAAAAAAAGATGGGAAGGGGAAGGTATTTTTTTTTTAAAGAATAAATCCTAGCCCTAGACACCAGTGTTAGAAAAGTCACCCTTACCAGATGGCTAATACAGACAAGGGAAAATAGCCAACTTGATTTCAAATGTGAGAGTGATTTTTAAAATGAATGATAGAAACTACTTCAGATTCATTATTTTAAGCAGGGAAACTCATGTGTTTAGCTTATGGGTCTGGTTTGAATAAAAGTTTGTCTTTCTTGAATAGAAATCATATGTGATTCCAGGCAGTGGCCTGGACCATTTGCTAATACTAATTGTTGCTGGTTGAAAGTAGGGTAGAAGATTGTTAAAGTCTTCCCTGGCAGTAACTTGATCTGTGGAAATGTACTTTACAGGAACTGTGATGAGGTTTACAGCTGGCAGAAGCTTGTGATAGGATGGCCACATGACTTCACATCTCCCTTTTAATAACAGAATAAAAGCTTGCATGGCACAGTTCTGGTAGGTAAAGGATGGCAGGGACTGCATAAGCTGAAACAGGGATATATATTTTTATAAACATTTCACATTTTGAAAGATACTCGATGATGTGGCTATTTTGAAATAATATTATCACAATACGCTGAAGTAAAGCTGGCAAGTTAGAAAACCACCAACTGAGGCCAGATGGGCTGTTGAAGTTCTCACATGAAGCATCAGTGGTGAAAAAAAGAAGTGTCAGATTATAATCATATCAGTCTGCCCTCACCCAGTCTCGATAGAAACCTGGTCAGTTGGTAAATACTTCATTTGCTGATAAGGAAGAACTCTAACCTTAGTTAAATAGATAAAATATCATTATTCTGCATAATTTACATGTTAGCACCGGTACTCTGGTAAATTCCAGAGTGAAACTTTATCTTCTGTTTCTGAAATGCCAGGGTTACACTATTTTCAACCTTCAGCCATAGTGCAGCGCTGGTATTCATATTCACGTCCAAGCTGGCGGCATCTTACTGCTGCATGAAACACCTAGGGCATGATTCAGCTGCACAAAAATAAGTCTTGGTGCCCTTCAAAATGCCCTGATGTGTCTGAGCCATCCCTGAGGGGCTGGCAGATGTGGTGCACAACCCACCACACCCCACGTCCCTGCGTCTCCGTACATCAGCATCCTTCCAGAGTGGCAGCCAACCGCTCCGGGGGGACACCCCGCGGCATCACAAAAAGCGCCAGACACCAAAGGTTGAAGCACCAAATGGAGTCCCCTATGCCTGCGGTATAAACCTGCTGAGCCACCTTGGGATCAAGGCTCTACAGGCACCCGTAACAGGGACGTGGCTGTGGAGCAGAAAAGAGCTGTGGGTTTGATGCCCTCTTCCTCCCAGGAGGGATTCTGTCGCTCCTTCCCCATGGGGAGTGTGCCGGAGCTGTGAGAAAAGCTCGGCCCCGGTCGGAGGGATGAGCGACATTTGGTTGGTGTTCATATCGATGACATGTTGCCTGCAAGCTCCTCCAGAAGAATTTCAGCCTGCAGTTCCAGTCAGAGCATCGCACACTTATTTTCATTGCACATCCAATCAGTATCAATGTGTTTTTTGAAGCTTTGTCATGCTCGGGTAGACAGAAAGTATTCTTTTTACTAATATTTGTATTGTTTCACATCTGGTTCATAATAATTCTCATGCTATTGTCAGTGGAATTGCTCTGCCATTTCCTTTCATGATGTGCTTGATGGCTGCTCTGGAAAACAGTTTATTTACAGGTTCAAGAAGATGCCGTTGGGTGTATTTTCCATTTGGCAAACTACAAAAGTAAAATTTACAATTATAAACACCTGCATAGACTAACATATATGTTGTATAACTTTCTTCACAGAGAGGTATACAGCATAAATAACATGTAAACAGCTTTCCACAAGTCAAAATGAGTGCAGAAAAACCCCGAGACTCTTAGGGAAATAAAAAATAGAGAAACGCAACTTTTTCTACACCTGTTCACTTCCATTCCTTCCCAATCCCAGTCATGGTTACTTCACATTTTCTGCAGTGACTCTCTTTTGGAAGTAGTGAATATTGTGTACTCGTTTTATATTCTATTGAAAAATCCAAAACCGTCACAACCACTGATTCTTTTTATTTGTGATTTTACTTCTCTACCCATTTGCAGAGTAGCAGCTGGCTGTGAAAATGCTCTGTGTTGTGTCCTGTTCTGTGTGGTCCTGTAAGAAGTTTCAATGCGCTCTTCTCTGGGGAAAGCTGAGCTCCTCGGTTCAGTCACGTACACAGCCAAGGCTGGCATTAAGTCCTTTCACCTTTTGCTGGTTCTCACCTGAGCATCCTCTGGCATTGTTAGGCAGCACAATGTCCTTGCCCTAAACACAGCTAATCAGTTTTCAGACCTGTTGCTCAGCTGGAGAGCAGATATATAAATTTTAGGATTAATATTCTTGGCATTAAAATGTGGTCTTCAGTCATGCTCTTGTCTGGGCTAACTCTTGCTTTTCCTTGATGGTTTGTTTGGGGATTTTTGGCAATCTCTTGTGACGATGGCAATAACCTTACAAGTACAGCTCTAAAAGCAGAGTCTTCTAATTTCTTTACAGTTGTCAGGTGGAAATAAAGGTAGTAGGGTGGGATGTACAAGAAACTCAATGTTTCCATTGTTCTGATGTGTTTTGAGCAGTATGTTGCAGCATCAGATATGTCTTTCATGGACAAGCACACAACGCTACCCGTACAAATACTATGTTTGGATATGTAATGGCCACTTGTGCATAAAGATGGCAGCTTCCCTGACTATGCAGTTTCCAGAAGATTGTAACAAACTCACAGCTGCCCATGGCAAAAATACCTGGGAGAAAGTTCAGCTCTTACACTCGTAAACCTGATATTACTGGCTGAAACCTGCCTCTTGCCTGTGTATCTCTCAAGAGCAATGGAGGTGGCTGGGGGACAGACCTTCTCTTCTCGGATTCAAAGACCAATGCAGCATCTCACTTATTTTCCTGGCCCTCACCTTCCTGAGGAAATGCACATTTTTTCTCCCTGCCCCTTTTATGTCCCTCAGTCCTCTTCCAGTGGAGGACACGAGGGAAACAGGCACAAAAGGTGCAACAAAACTGATTTCACTGCCTGTGTGTGGGTGGAGCCTTACCCTGTAGTCCTCTCCTGCCTTTGCTCCTGCACACTTCTAGGAGGTGCAAAGCAGCTCCAGTGGTGTGCAGAAACAGATCAAAGGACCAGCAATTCATAGCTGTTCACTACAGACAAGGCTGCAGCATGGACCCCTGGGCAGGCTCTTGGAAAGGACCGATTTAACTTAACTGGGTCTCCAGAACTGCCAAGATTATGCAGAAGATCACTGAGGCCACTGAAAAAGAAGCCACCTGAGACCCACACTTTCTAAGCCATGCCTCTGAGAGTTTCTGTACGTGTCAACCTTTCACAGGCAGTTTGGTGCAAATGCTGAGCAAATGTTGGCCTTTCCTTGAATATGCTTTAGAGAACAGCGTGGACAAAGGCTAAGAAAAGCGTTCACAAAAAGCACAGAAAACAGGAATTAATGGAATTCCTTCCTCAGCTGTAATTCACCTGTGTTTTAAATACTATTAACACAGACAAAAACAAATTTTCAGATAGTTTCTGCAATAGCAAAAGTGGTTGCTATTATAACAGGTTATGATTCAATGTTTCGTTTTCTTTTATGCATTATAACTTACAACCAGCCATCTTCTAGCTGGCTCTGTCACCAAGTCCTGACTCCCTGTTAAGCCTCAATCTCTGGCACTCATAACTAAAGCAACAAGACCAAGTCCTTAAACTTATCCACTAAATGTGTTGGCTCTGAGAGCTTTTTCCAGAATTATGTCAACCCTCCACTTATCACTTATCCTCCTACCTCCTGCAAGTGCCCCTATTCACAACACTTTGTACGTAGTCTGGGACTTTCAGAGACCATCATGCAACGTATTAAAACCATTCTAATCTGCTGCTTCACACATAACCCCTCAATCACAGCTCGTACTGATTCCAACCATCAGGCTCATAATCTTTGTAGCACATTAGCCAAAAAAAAAAAAAAAATCCATTTTCATTCTATCTTATCCATAACATGTGCAAATATTACCTCATCCATCCTTGAGCTGGCTCCAGAGATTAACCCAAAGCTGACATGATAGATGTCTAATTTAAAAAATAGTCCATTTCCTGGCAGTTGATTTTGTTGTCAGTTTTGTTTTAAACTTCAACTTCGGGTGTGACATTGCTACCAGAATTTCATATTTTTAAATACCATTTCACTTTCAAAGGCTGAAGCCAAGGATGATGTCATGTGTGCTAGTAGCTTAGCGCATATCTGAAGTAGGAGCTTGATGATTAAAAAGGAAGTTTTCCTTGCAAAAACAAGAGCAGGACACATAGGAAAAGGATTTTTGTAGGAAAGCAACGTGACACTATTTAACCTTCTGATTAGGTAAAGCATTACATGAGTCTTTTTAATTGAGGGAACATCACTTAAGCAGTTTACTAAGCAGGAAGTGGCTGCTGATGCCTGTGAAAAGCAGGCTGCATGAGGTTTGAAGCAGCACCCTTTGAAGTGAACGGAAAGAGTTTTACTGAGTTCAACGGAGGTACTCTGCATTGGTACTAATGCAATTCCGAGTACAATTTGACCCATGGGGATGAAGGGCACCAGCTAAATGAAAAAATAGCATGAATCCTTTGTTTATGTTACAGGAAAGCTCATATTGTATGCAATATTACTAAGAAATAAAATATCCTTTGCAGTGAAACAGTTTGTTCTTCTTAATCCGGTATTATTGTTACGCATGTGTTAAATCATAGGATACACATGGTTGTAAAAGCTGATTTATTAACTAACTAAAAATCAGAGGCATCCACCCAAGCGCCACCCAGCATCTGCTGGGACTAATGTCCCTCAAAAACATCCCATATGTCAAAGAAGGGTATAAGCTCAGAAAAACACTAATCCCAGCTGGTCAAAAGGAGCAAAAGAAAAACAGGTTTTGCTTTATAGACTACAGTATTTTGTTTGTTTTCATTAAACACTCTTACTGATTTTAAACATCTGTATTTGTTAACTTGTTTAGTTCTTTCAAACTTAAGAGTACAAACAGTGCCATATGTGCTCACTGCTGGCATTTCTGTTCCCCATGCTAACATTTGCCTCCAGAGCCAGGCTTATCTCTGACAACTCGGTAAACACGGCTCACCATGAAATTTGAACTATGCGAGGTACTTTGCTGCCTAGAGAAGGCAGAAGGGACACGCGGAAACCTCTCTTAAAAACTACGACACCCCCTGTGGCAACGTCGGCTCAGCTGAAGCAAAGCTGATATACGGGGGGACTGCATGTGGCCAGCTCTGCTGTCTCTGGTCGTTAGCTTTCTCATCGCTTGTGTTTGCTGGCTGGAGTTCGTGCAAGCAGGTGGAAGGGTAAACTCCAGTGACTTGCACATCCTGCTGTTATATTATCGTAGAGGCTGGTTTAAAATGAAAGGAGTAGCTTCTTGCAGTTGTATGAAGCAAGTCTAGTTGCCTCAAGTCACAACTGGTCAAGAAGAAGATTAAGAAGTGGTTTGGCTTCAATGTATTAGTACTTTCACAGAGACGAAATAGAGTGCACTCCAGGGCTCTTTAATCTAGCGGAGGGTGGTCTCACAAGTGGAAGGCTCAAGCCAAACACATTTAAGTTATGAATTAGATGGGTTTTTAACAAAAGGAGTAATCATTATTACTGACCGGAACCCGTTACTAGGGGAAGCGATGTCTTTATGGCTGCTTTCCTAGAAGGCAGGTCACGGTCAGACAAGTTACCAGTCCCAGTACCACAATACTTCCGATGGACAGGAGATCAGACTACACAATGTGTAGTCACCTTCACCCTGTATACTCCAGGAACCCACCGAGCTGTCAATACGCCACTTACACTCCCCAAAAGTATAGGGAAATGACAGTCACACTTCTTCCACTGTGGGACTAACTGAGAAAAAAACCCCTTAAATTCTGCTAATTTTTGGCAATTTGAGCAGCCATGCTAAGAAAAAAGCACTCATTTAAGGCATTTCCCATAGAGTGCCCTCATTTTGAATATTCAGGCCACTTTTTGCAACCATTAATCTAATTTCAGGCCGATCCCTTTTTCAGAATATTTTTACTTCAGTTCTTTTTTCTCCTACAATTGACTTGTCATGTCTAATTCCAATTTCTAATATATGCCTCCTTGGTAGGCGTATAATCTTGGAACCTGGCCTGGAATTATCCAACCTAATTTTTGGCACCCAGGTTTTCTGCAGAATAGTTAATACAAATGGGCACCTCTTAAGCAATGATTCTTAGCTTTTTTTTTCTCGGGTAGTTTGCCCCTTCACACAGAGACCATAGATACTGACATTAAACATTTGTCTATATTTAGAATTACAGAAACATGTAACTCTTTTGTCCTCAAAGCCTGTCCCCTTTGCATTCAAGACCTATATTTCATACTCGGTCCTTCTCTAAGGCTTTGCACCCAGCCTCTGCTCCGTGCTATAGAGGTCCAAGTCCGTGCTCACGTCTCCTGGTTCGTTCTCCATGAACCAGGCAACCATTCACTCGAGACAGGGGTGTACCTATACACAAGAGCATGTGTGTGCACGTATGTCTGTTCACACACATGCACTCACTTTTTAAATATGCGCGGCAGCTCTGCCTGCCTCTCTCCAGCAGATGACATGGGAAATACTGATACTATATAAAAGCTGGGGGAGCAGAGGCAGGGAGAGGGGGTGGTAGGTACATGTGTACATACATTTCTTCAAAGGAGAAGAGGAATGGTTAGTGGAATACATATATGTGTTTAAATGGGAAACAAGGGGGGAGAAGCAAAGGAATGGCAGAGCGTATTTGTCAAAGGCTACAGAAGGCAGAGGACATGGACAAATTTGCTTTGTGGATATAGGAGAACTGGGGACAGCTTCTGCTGTTCATGTGCAAGTGTGTATACAAGTTGGGGCGAGGGAGAATCATGGTGTGAATAGAGGAAAACTCCTGATCCTCTCTGGACACGTCCCATATGAGCCTGACAGCAGCTGGATGAGACGACTAACAGAAGATGAGGTCGGGCAGGAGCTATGGTACAGTCTTGGTTCATTGAACACTTCCCGAAGGCAAGAATCCAGTGTTAGAAGAGGTGCATTACAGTCCTTCAGAAGTCTAGTAAACAATCCGTCAGAGCCACTGAATGTCACCACTACTTCTAGAGACCTTCTGAAGCCTCTCTCAACATTTCACTAACAAAAGTGTGTGAAATTGTCTCTTCTACCCTTGTATGCTTCCCTACAGGAGGCACCAGCAAGATGAGCTGCTCAGAGAATGCACAGGTTTCTAAACATGTAGTTGATACCTTTTTCTTGTTCCTCTTTTTCCTGCAACATCCCTTTCACTTCACTTCATTCTTTAATATGTATCTTCTTTGGATTATTAACATTGGCCTCCAGGACAGCTAACTCTTGGTACATCAGTAAGAATGTGTATGTTAATCTGATTAGACTCAGACACCCCTAAAAAGGCAAAAAAGCACCTGAGACTATTATCAAAAGCTTCTAGGCAATGGAATATCTCAAGAAATCTGGCTTTACTCTCCTGGGTGTGGACTATGGCTTGTATACATTTCTGAAATCAGGGGCAGGTGGCTGGGAATGCTACTGCAAAGAAAATACGCAGCAGGGTCTAATTCATATCGCTTCACATCCCCTTCTGAATTTGCACCTCTTTCCATGTCCAACTATTGGTGTTTTTTATTGCTTATTACGTTTTGAACTTGACACTGTGAATAAGCAGCCAGTCATCAATTAACTTTCCAAAGCAAATACTTCAATATTCACAACACATATGCGTTGCAGGCATAAATGTTGAGGGGGGGGGGGAGCGTGTTGGTGTGTGTGTGCACATGTAGAAGGAACCGGAGGAATGGGCTGCTCAGTTAACACACACGTTTCCAAACATGTGGATTATACACCCTTCTTGTACCTCTTTTCCCCACAACATCTCTTTCACTCCAAATACAGGCAGGTACACATACACACACATGCTCACCTTTGATATAAAATTGGGCCTGGCTCTTGCTGTGAATGTAATTTTCTTCTGCTCAGTGCCTCTCTTATGCTCTTCTGTAAGTGGTCTGAGGGGGCCACCAGGTAAGGAGAATTTCGGCCCACCATGTTTTAAACCTCATTACACATTAGGGCCAGAAGCAGCAATAGCTTCTCATTGTAAATTGTGCCTGTTATTGTAATTTATCAGGATCAAACAGTTGCTGGCAGCCCTTTCCATAAGATCCGGTTGCAGTGTCTATATCAGCATCAAGCAAAATCAAACATGGCTTGCGAACAGAGGTTTAGCGATAAATAAATCACTCAGGAAGCTTTAGAGAAACAAGTCTTCACACACACCAATGTTATGGTACTTGTCTTTATTTCTCTTCCAGCTTTCTTTTCTTTTCTTTTTTTAATTTGATTCACAGTGTTCGGATGACATGTGTTTTGCCTTATTCAGCCATTTGGAGTACAGGTGCATGACTGTGTTTTTGATGGAGTGTTGCTATTCTGGAGTGCTCCATCCAAAACACAATCCCACACATGTAATCCAAACTGCCGAAGATGAGTCAACCATCTTCCCGTTGCCATGATAATTAGACTTTTTTTTTCATTCAAAGTTGCATAGTCTTTATTATTAGTTGCAGATGCCATGCTTAAACAGTATTGTTGAATCTTAAAAGGCTTTCGCACCGGGCTATTTTATCCTTCAGAGTGGAGGAAATTAACAAAAAGCCCAAGCTTATCCAAACTTAAATTAAATCAAATCAAATATTATTACACTGCAAGAAAACAATGACACCTAAATACCTTTAGTATACATGTAAAAATTGTAGCTTAATATTCTATTAAGTAAATATAGCAGCTTGCCAGGAAAGGTTTGTCGTAATTAAGGGATTCATGGAACAGCAGCTTCCAGTTTTACTAATCCATGCAGGCCACACATCTAAGTGTCTTTTCTTTGAAAACATTTCAGTTTCTTATCACATTAAGAAAATGACCACTTCCCAGAAGCCTGAAACAACAAAGAACCTCACTAGGTTTTAAATCCTTAAGCTAGGTATTATTTTCCAGACAAATGCTTGCAAAAGGCAGTTTTCACAGGTCTTAATATACACTGTCTGAACCTTGGGGCTGCTGGTGTTTATTTCTGGTATCTTAGGAGCTAATAGGCGATTAGTGGGATAGATATGGAGAGAAAGAGAAGACACGGGAAAGCAGGTGTCATAGTCCTTCGAGGCTAAGCTTTAAGGGCCATTTCAGCCCTTCGACAAGCTGATCTCTTGGTGGCATTTTTGGTACTAGGTGGGTGGCAGACAGACACCAAATGTTCAGCTGCTGGAAATCTCTAAGTAATGACGGGTCATATCCCTACCTAAAGCACTGTTTACGGGAAAAAAAAATCTTCTGCCTGCCCACATTTGAGCGTTTCAGAGTGGTGAGGTTTTCCTTTCCATAGCACCTATCTGGCTGGCTTTTGTTTTCTGTAGAAAACAGAAAATCAGTTTAGATTATCTTTATTTCCAGGTATAAAAAATAAACCAAAAGGGAGCACACATGCTGACTCCAGAAACGTTGCTTCGCCTGGTGGTGAATGAGACCTCTCCGTTGAGCGCCACCAGCACAGGGCAACAAAGGCGGCGTGCTATAAATGTGTTGTAGGCGAGGGATCTGCACCTAGCCGAAATGGTCGCAAGCAGTCTGCAGTCCCAACATGGCAATAGAGGGGGAGACCTCTGATTTCTCTGACTTCCCCATCCCCCGGCTCTGTACTAACAGCATCTGTACAAACAGCATGGGACCGGGGCCTGCGACTCCACCAGCGAGAGGATGACGAGTGAGACAGCTACATTAAATCGACAAACACGTGAACTTGCTTTGCACAGAGAATCATAGAATAGAATCATAGAATAGTTTGGGTTGGAAGGGAGCTCTAAAGGTCATCTAGTCCAACCCCCCTGCTGTGGGCAGGGACATCTTCAACTAGATCGGGTTGCTCAGAACCCCGTCCAACCTGACCTTGAATGTTTCCAGGAATGGGGCATCCACCACCTCTCTGGACAACCTGTGCCAGTGTTTCAACACCCTCAGCGTAAAAAATTTCTTCCTTATATCTAGTCTCAATCTACCCCCCTTTAGTTTAAAGCCATTCCCCCTTGTCCTGTCGCAACAGGCCCTGCTAAAAAGTTTTTTTTTTCTTTTTACCTAAAAAGCTAAAAAGAAGACTTGTAATAGTCACCCTGTCCCCCCATTGATACCGGTTAACACATCCCAGGGTTTTTGTTATTATGTGTGAACCTGAGTTCTGCGGGGTTTATTCCTTCACTGGTCAAAGACAAAAAAGGGCATCCATATGCGCCCATCTACTTTTTTTCTATTCACTGGGAAACAGAAACACGTTCACCTGTGCAGTCCATGGATCAGCTGTGGGAGCAGAACTTGTACAGGCAACGATTCCTAGCAAGGATCTGATTTTGTCCCCTTAGCTTTTAAGACCTGATGCTCAATTCCCTGCGCAGGAATGTTAAGACTGAACCTCACAGCACAGTTTCAAAGAAAATAAAAAAAGTGGAGCAGATTAACTCAGGACAAAATTATAATGAGAAAAAAGCTTGAAGAAAAAGGTAATTGGGATAAATTTCACACTCCAGCCTTCCTGTCCAAATGTACATTGTAACTACCTTTAGCCTGCTGAAAATGGCATAGAAATACCACTAACAAGCCACTTCGTTCACAGGAATACTGTTTATAGCAGACGTGAAGTCAGGAAAACTGTGGAATACATTATCGGTTAAAAAGTTAAATCAAACTCCTGGCAAATAAATTAATGGTCATTCCAAATTTTCTTTCTAAAAATGTAGGCTAGTATACGGCAAAGCAAGCGATCCATTAACAAAGTAATGACCTTTCAAGCCAGAAGACAATCTTGTCCAGTACCTAACTGCTTAATGAAATTATTACCTCAGCAGCATAATTACACAAGCCTTTTGCCAGAAGCCGCAAGGAGTCGAGCAGACCCCGTCCATCAGGCTTGAACTCTGGGGCTTACAGCTCCACCGCTCCATTTCAGTGCAAAGAGCCACGCAAGCGTGCTGAACGCCCTCAGCCCGGCACGGGGGGCTGAACCACTGGAGCAATGCGAACTGGTATCGGATTAGCGTTAGTTATCATCCATGTATGCACCTGCCGCTATGCCCCACGTCTGTCCCAGGGAGGACAGACCTGGAGTTACCAGAGAAATGCCAGCAGTTACACGCAGGTAAAGAACAGGTTGGAGGGACTGTTCTCGTACGCCTCCATACGAGGAACAAGCACCACGTTCCTCAGCTGCAGCCATCACTGGTGTGGGGCAGACTTAGCAACGGGCTTCAAACGGGTAACGCTCCCCGCCTCTAACAGAGACAGATCTCAACATTGTGGATGCATAGCAACTTTGAAAACATTTTGACTGATTTTCCTGAGAAGATGCACAAATCTTTCTTTCTACCTCTTCACTTCAGCAGAGACTCCAACCCGAAATAAGCGTCCTGCACTGAAAGTAGGGAAGTACGATCCTTGGCCAAGTGGGTGTTCCAGGTTCCCACCACTCCAATAACAGATCATTTTTGAATCAACCCCAAAACCCCCTGAAGACCTCCCACTTGCACTAAACACAACAGTTTCATCCTTTTTCGGCCAGTTGTATAGAATGTGATGTTATGACTAGCTGTATTTTAGGGAGAAATCTCCTGTGGCAATCCTAAAGCTACCTTACTTTCAGAGGAAAATGTTGAAAATTGCAAATCCATCACTTAAGATCTTACGCTGTTTCTGTACCGACAAATGTAATTGCACTTGCCACACTGTGCTTTTTTCGGATACTTATCTGCAGAGAAATGATGTTCCCCTAAATCAGCTTTTTAAGATAAACACACATGCATGTGCTGTTTATTGTACTTTAAAAATACAAAAAAAAAAGTTGAGCACAGAGAAAATTCTTCAAACTGCATTTGGAGAGTGACCTAAGATGTGGGAAAGTTGTCTATTGCTTATGTTATTTTTTCACCCACTTTTGAGTGCTTTGAGGCTACATTTCCCCTGAGTTATGACAGATATTGCCACCCACCTTAGTTCTTCCTGCCTCTGCCCTAACAGAACCTCTTTGTTGTTTTATCTAATCAGATTCAGAGGCCCTGCTAGAGTTGGCTCTTTCAGACTGTTCAAAGAGGTTATATTTCTTATTTCCCAGGCTTCAGAAGAACTAAAAATAACCAAGTGAAAATCTGAAATGCAAAGCTAATATTCTTGCCAGTGTTAAGCAGATACGTTGTCAGGATTAACAAGAGATTTTACAGATCTGAAAATTTGAATAAATCAGAACACTTAATTTTTCTTTGCTGAGTTTTCTGAGTTTAATCTTTCCTAAGCCACTAAGAATTTTTTATAAAAATATTTACCTTAATTTTTTCTGAACCAAAGATATGTGGTGTGTCTTCACGCAAAGAGAAAAATTTATTATAAAACTTTCTGTATACAAAAGAGAATATTCATGACAGATGAGGGCTTGCAGTTCAAATGACTTTGGGGTGAAAGCGACCCAAGTTGTTTCTCCAGTCCGCGTGGAGAGCAGGAGTCGTAGGAGTGTCGCCCGATGCCAAGCACTGAGAATTTTTACTGGCAAAGATGGACCTGCAGTAGGCATAGGGCAGGATCGTTAGGCTAGTTCTAATGTGCTACAGTTGGTCACACCAGCCATGTTTGTATCTATCTTTGCACAATAATTTTCCCAGGATTTGTCAAAAGTGAAAGCTCTTAATAGAAAGGATCCTGATCCACTGGCTGGATTATGCCGTAGAGCAATGTTTCCCAACAAGTTTATAGAGAATTGGGAAATGGAAGAAAAAGCAGTGTTAAGTGTTGGCAAATGCACTTCTTTTAAGTTGAGAGAGTGAGAAGCAGCTGTAATTACTGACTGCAAACATCCACTGTCTTGAAGGAACTTTTAACTGCTTACATTTGCTGGCAGTAGCAGTTTTCTCTATGATGGAGAACTCCTGCAGCCAGTAATTACAGCAACTTTGAGCTCCCCCTCTTCCAGAGGAACTGAAAAGTTGGCAGCACAAGCCACAGCATTAAGGCAATTAAACGTTTACACAAATGAGCCAAAGGGAGGACCCATTTTCAAAAAGTCTGACAAATGCTGCATGTCTGCTAACTTCCAGAAACCGGGAAACGGCCAGCAACGTGACACCCCAGCTTCCAAACTTGCAGCTCCATTCAAGGGACGCAAGCTTGAAGCAGAACTAAGATTAGCGACCGGTCTAAGCCTCTGGAACAATTTGAAACGCGACACAGAACTTAGTTCTCAGCTCATGGAGAAACTGCATGATGGAAAAGACCCGGCGGGTGAGATGCTAAGCTGAGTTCAGGCTAGCTACTGTAACGCAGTCGACCATAAATCTGGCCCTCGGGATCTGGGGACTATGGTTAATCAGTGGCGGAACAAAGTAAGACCTGTAGTGAAACAAAAGCGAAAGTATTACAAATGATCCTTTAAACTGAAATTATAGTTAGGTGAACTATTTTATAACTAATCCTAACTTAACAACGCCAGGCTACTGTTTTCTCTCGCACAAAGTACAGCTCCACATAATTTTTCTGTTTTCTGTGCAACTTGTACTTTTATGGAAGGCTTTTTCTTTTTCTGATGCATATACTGGAAAGGATTTTTATTGCATAGTCATGTAAGGAAGTATTATCACAGTGGGCATGCACAGAGAATGCAGTTTTAACTTCTTAATTCACCACTGTTTGTTTGCTTTTCATTCAGTATGAAACTGTTAACCTTTAAAAAAACATAACCAAGAATATGGCTAAATATTTATTATCATAATCTCATCTTTCACATATTTGCAAGTTCAGTACTGAAATACTATCTAATGCAATGCCTCAGCCAAAGTGGATGTGGCAGACGTTTTGTTTCTTTTTTATTTGATGTCTTTTTCCCCATTGACATTTATGGATGATATGAATCTGAAATTAAACGTGCAAAAACAAAAGTATGGATATTTTATCCCTTTTAATTTCACCATTAATTGTTTGAAATTGTTATACTAATACATGAAGCCTTTTATTTTAGGAATCTGAAGAAAAAAAAAAAAAACGCGTTAAGTGTACCCATGCCACACATTTAAATGAGAAGCCAGTGACTACAGCGGCAAAATCTGGTTTCATAGAAGTCAACAAAGGCTTCCCACCCATGTCAGCAGAGCCAGAATGTTACCTTATAATCTGGGGCTCTGTCCAGCAGGATCTATTTCAGAATTTGTGACCACCCTCTTGCTTTATTAGTATCGCCACCCAAATTCCCACGTTCCTGGTTGAAGTTCATGGCTAGCCCCGCTCTCCGTTTTTTGAGCTCCACTGTTAAGAGCTCTTGAGAAAACCACTCCAACTGGTTGGCATTAGAAGAAAATGAGAATCTTTTAAGTGGCTATTGTGCACGTCATTTGAATGCACTGGATGACATTTCAACACCAGGCAATGCCTCCTCTCCACCACAGTCATCAAGAGTGGTTTGGTGTTTTTTTTCTTCCCATATGGGCACTGAGGTTTCCAACAGCATTGATCCCTCTGCACGTTTTTCTATACTTTGTACAAGCCTCTTTCTTTGAACATATTTCTGCAAACAGAAAGTCTTCAATGTGCAACAGTTTTTTAGCAGCTTGCAGGACTGAGCCCTTGATGTGATTATTTGATTATATATGAAGTAACTCTCATGATCAATGAATGATGTCACAGCTATCACTTTGAAGTTAACGGCAAAATTTGCATTGGCTTAAATCTGAGCAGGATCAAGACATGCAGCATCAGACTGACATCCCTTAATTAATTTCCGTATTTCTCTTTAAATGCTCATGCTTCACTCCATGCTTTTTCATGAGATGAGAGAAAAGAGCAAACGCTGGAAACTGATGTTTTCACCAGCAGTAGGCTGTCACGCTTAACAAATTCTTCTAGTATATCAGCTTACGTGGGCACTCTGTCCTCGATCAGCTCCCACGTTTCCCATAGACGGCAGCAGAAGTTGCACACAAAGACGAAATCAATGACCCACACTTCGCAAACGGAAATAAAATACTCCACCTGCAGACAAAGGGCCTGACTGAAAGAAGTGCTGCAGCACCTTTAGCGAAGTAATTCCTACAGACTTGGGTGGAAAATACTGAGCCCGTATTTCTTTGCTTCTTTGAATTTAAACTATGACTTAAACTTGCGTAAAAAAATCTGGGATATATAGAGGCCATATTGGAGGCACGGCCTTTATCTCTCAAGTTAACAGGAAATGAGAGGCAGTAATAGGATTTTAAGTACTTTCTCACTCGCAATGAGCATCCAACACTCGTCGAAGAAAACTTCCTTTCAAAACCCTTTTCATTCCAAGTCTGCTCAACAGAGAATCAAAACGCGCGTGTGTGCACGAACAACGTTCATTTGTATTCTTAAGTGAGCTTGCTTTATTTTGCCATTTACTAAATGCTGGCGTAAAAATTCCTAAAGCAACGTGACTCTCACAACAAACACAACCGACAGACCCTAGCTGGAGAGCACATGCAAGCACAGACTGCAATTGTTCTGCGGTTATTTGAGAGACAGTGGTCAGGGAAACAGGGGTCATTAATTTCTCTGCATATCTTAAACATTTCCAGAGATGTGCTAAAATGTATTAAAAGCACAGCAGCCGACATCTGAGGCTGAAACATCACAAAAGCTTTAGAAGGGGATTTCTGTGTAAGAGTGAGAAGGGATGGTTTGGTTTTGACCTTTGCATTGAGGAAAGCAACACACTTTTTACTCTTTCCACCTTGCTTTTGCAAAAGATCAGCTGAACGACTCCCGAAGAAGCGCGCCCTCCAGAAAGTCGACGAAGACATTTTGGCTGCAGGTGGCAACAGCGTTAGCCCCGCAGGCTTCGTGCATATGAACAAGGGTGGTCCTCCGCACGGGCCTGGCACCACCACCCAACGGGGAAACAAACCCCGTCCGGTTTTAACTCCCCCGCGTTCTCCACAGGCTCCCGCGCAGCTCCCGGAAGGCAGAAAAACGGAACAGCGCGAGCAGCCAGCTCAGGAGAGCCGACAGCGGGCGGGGGGCGGCGGGAGCCAAAGCCGCCTCCCGCAGCCCTGCTCCCGCCGCCCAGCTGCAGCCCCGGCTGCCGGCGGCCCGGGGGTAGATGGCCCCGGGGCCCCGAGCCCGTCCCCGGGGGGGGGAACGGAGCAGCCCCCGGCAGCGGCACCGGCCTCCCCCCGCCAAAGCCCCTCTCGCTCACAGCCCCCGCCCCGCTGGCTCGGCGGGCGGCGGCTGCTGCGTTATCCTGGCGTGACCTCTCATGGTGGAAGCGGTGAGCGGCGGCGGCGGCGCTGCTGCCCGGCCCCTCTCCCCCGCGCCGGTCTCCGCCGGCGCTGCCCGCCCGCCGCCCAGCAGGCGGCGCCGCTGACGCACGCCCGGCGCGCGCCGCCGCCGCCACACGTCACCGCGCGGCGACTTCCGCCTCCAGCCGCGCGGGCCGGGCCGGGCCGAGGCGCGGCGACCTTTGCCACGGTAGTAATGGCCGCGGGAGACCGTCCTCTCCCGTCACGTGTCTTCCACGCGCGTCGGCGGCGGAGGGGCGGGGGGAGAGGCAGGCCGGCGGGTTTGGCGGAATCACGTGACACGGCACTCCGCCGTCCGTTTTGGCGGGCGGTACGGTGGCCGGCAGGGTTTCCTAGGCAACCGCGCCGCGCCGCCAGAGAGGGGGGCGGCCATGGCCGAGAGGGGTCCGACGCGGCCCAGGTACGCTCCCGGCGCCCCGAGGCAGGGCAGCGGGCGGGCCGCCCGCCCTCAGGGCAGCGCTCGGCTCTGAGGCGTTTCCTCCCTCGTCCCCAGCCGCTCTCTGGAGCGTCCCCTCGGGCCGCGGAGCCGAGCCCTGCCCGCCGGCTTGGCGGTGCCTCGTCGGGCCCGCTCTTCTCCCTCCTCGGGCCCGTCTCCGAGCCCCCGCGCTGCCGGGGACCGTCGCACCCTTTCGCCAGCACTCGCTAGGCCCAGGGCGGGAGAGGACGGGGCTGGGGTTGGGAAGAGCACGGCCCGCCGGCCCCAGGGCTGGTGCCCGGCCGCCGCCCTGTGCCAGCTCTGCGTGTGCTGTAGGGGAAGCCGGAGGAGGAGGATCAGGTCGCGGCTGGTCCTAGCCTTGGGATGACTAAAAGATAGCATGAAATGCGTTAGGCTGTGTGAGCTTTCCTTCACCCCTGTGGTTTAGCCATACCTTCCCAAAACTTCTGCTTTCTGCCCTGTGTTATAGCATATATCCCAACAAGTGACTTCTTTGTTTTACAACTGGCAAAGTCATTTGTGAGCCTCCGATTCTAAAGGTATGGCTGTAAAGTATATTTGCCAAGAGTAATGTTTGTCTGTAATCTGTTATGGAAATTGTCTGATGTGTTTGTTGTCCTTTGGAAAAATAAAGTTTTATATTGTTAAGTTTTTATAAAAGCTGTAATCATAAGGTAGACAGAAGTACAGTATAATGTCAGAAGAATCTTTTTCTGGCAAGGCTGCAATTAAGTATTCTCCACTCGCTGAAGCAGTTGGCACAGCTAGTAAACTGTTAAAGCATCTAGTGTTCTTTGATGTAAAGGTATAAAAGGATACTGGATTATGTGTGTCATGAGAGGTAACATTCTTAATCTTCTTACCATGTTTTCAGAGATACCGTCCAAGTGCTTACAGAAGGATATCTTATTCGATTCAAAGTCTGGGCAGGCTGCTAAACTTTTTTTTTTTTTTAACTGCCAAAGCCAAAGTGTCGGGTGGTCTATGGATGAATAAGGAATGAAAGCAGGAAGCAGTTGTCACAACTCGCCTGTCAAAATCAATTTACTAGGTAGGTAACAGTCCTGTGTACTGAGAGGGCTCCATATTGGGAGAAGTTTTATTTAATGGTAAAAGCATTTCTGCAAATGTTTAGCCCTTTTATGTTTACATAGCACTTCTCAGCCTGGAAAATGCTAAGGTAGTTTAATGCTGCTATACATATGCAGTTCTGAAGGTAGCCATATGTGTTGAGCAGTGTGATATACGAAAGCTTTGTTGCGTTTTGAGTGTGGGACATATTTTATACCTGAGAAGTCAACACAGACTTTTGGGAATGGGAGGGGGGCAAGTGCCATTGGCTTTCTGTGTCAGGGCAGATCAAACCAAATATCGTCCTCTAATCTTAAAGGCTTTCATGCATTTGTTGATTACTGAGTCCTAAGCACAGCAGAGACTATGAAACAAAACTTATAATGCCAGATGTCTCCAGTTTTGGAGAAGAAACACAGAAAGGAATTAAAAGCCCTTGAAATGGATGGGAAGTATTACTGCAGTGGATTCTTGTTTGATCATTGTCAAAATGCTTAATTGTGGGTAGCTAAGAGAGCTGTCCTTTGAAGAAAAATGGAAAGATGGTGATTTATTTATCCCTCAAAGTTTAAATGCTGAAACTGTTGCTTTGGAAATGTGTAGTTTTACATTAATTATAATTAATAATTCCTTATAATTAATTATAAGGAATTTGGGTAATCCAGGTATGTTTGCATTGATTGTCTTGTTCAGTAAATAATTTAGATTAGCAGTGGGAGGAATGAAATTTGGCATCTCTCGAGATTTTTTTGCTTATAGCTCTCTATGAAAGCAGCAAATCACTAGGCTACCTCTAATTTCAGAATGCTTTTAATTAACTTTATTTTTATTTTAAATCTTAGTTTTTACACTCAGTTGTTTGGAAGGTAACATCCAGTCACAGATTATGGCTCATCGATTTTCAAAAGAAGAATTAGATGAGCAGTTTGAAGAGTTTCTGAAAGAGGTATGTTTCAGAGCAAAGTCACATCCCTTTTCCCTATTAAAATACAGGGGGGAAATTGAGTATGGAAGAATATGAAATGGAAGATGCAGCTGTGCTTTTATCACATAATTCACGTAGCTGTTTTATGTGTGGGTCTTTGCAAGG
The DNA here is from genome assembly GCF_965638725.1 of Aptenodytes patagonicus. Taxonomy (NCBI): domain Eukaryota; kingdom Metazoa; phylum Chordata; class Aves; order Sphenisciformes; family Spheniscidae; genus Aptenodytes; species Aptenodytes patagonicus. The sequence goes on along the minus strand of NC_134951.1, from coordinate 41,563,643 downwards.
TCTTCGCTTCATTGCAAGAGCCCTTTCTTCTTGATTTTTGTTTGTGTGTGTTACTTAGTAGCAGAAGCTTCAAATTGGTATATAATTGAAAATGAGATAAAAAGCTTTTCCTGTATGTAGGCATAAGCTATGTTTTACTGAATTCTATTTAAAAATTCTTGTATTAATCCTAACAAAATGAAGTATGTTGTAGTGATTAGAAAATTTTAGTTTGATTCCTTTTATTCCTCATGGTGCTTGATGATTTTGAGTACAGGCAAAATCATGCAAGTCTGTGGGTTATGACTTAAGCTAACAGTTATTGGACGTGGTCAAAATGCCCTAACTTGGTATGTTTTTTTCCACTACATATAGACCTGTAATTTCAGAATTTGCCCTCTGGTCTATCAGACGCACAGTGTGGTAACCCTAAGATACAAATACTGCATACATAAGGCCTTTACTAGATTCTATTGCTGTTTGTAAGTGTAGCTAATGATGGCAGAGAATATTCTTGGGGTCTCTGTTATATGTAACATACGCTTAAAGATGTAGAGGCTGTGCTACAGTTTAATTACTTGTGAAAAATGTAGGTGCTAGATTCTATAAAAATTGCACTTTGTACTGTGTAGTAAAGATCTGTAGTAACCAGAGGCTTCTTTTTCAAGATTTTAGCTTTCCCAGGTAGGTCTGTAACTCTGCTTTGACCATGCAGCTTGCAAGGTGTTTTTACAGATATAGAATAAATGTAACTTCAGTGAGCATTACTAAATTGAGAGAATAGAAAACCAAAATGCCATCTGAAAATTAAGATTCACAAATAACTTAAAGGTAGCTTTTGGCCTTTAATTTGATGATGTAATTGAGTTAACATCCTTGAATTCACTGAAATTATTAATATTAGTAAAAATAGAAAATTAGGCTCTGCATTTCTGTCAAAAGTTCATTACTTACTATTGTTATGAAGGGAGTTGCTCTGGGGAAGGGAAAGGAGGTTTATTCTTTTATTTATTTTGCGCATCTGACAAAGCTCTGCATATGATTGCTTCTAGTATTTTGTTCCTCATTTGACGTGCTCTTCTTGCTCCTCAGCTATTGCCCACATTGAGAATGCTTGAGTTAGAAACAAAACAAAATAGCTGTTTTGAATTATTCTAAGTGGTATTTGGCATGTTCCAGGAAACGTAACTTTTAACAACTCATGTCTTAATTGTTTTTTATCATTTCAAACTAAAACTATTTGTAAAGCGTTTAAACTTTCTTAAACGCATATACTGCCAATCCAGTCATTAAAAATATGTATTATGTTATGTTTTGCCAGCTAGATACAGACCCAAATAACAATGACATTATCTACTCTCTGTTACTTTATATGCTTGCATCTTCTGTTATGTCCCTCCCTTTGCTTTTGTTTTTCATAAAAAGTGTGCAGCCTTTTAATGTTAGAAAGATGAGAAACTGGTGTGCTCCATTGTTTGAAATCACTGTGTAGGTGATGTTTGTGTTGAGAGTATAACAGTGGAGGTGCGGGAATAGCAAAAACTGTTTCTTAGTAGTTTGAGGAAGACTTAATATTGTTGAAGCAAATCTTTCAGAGAAGAAATGGAGCAGGATGGTTTTTCCCTTTTAAATAACTCATCGTTAGTGCAACTGCCTTTGGGGGGAGGATTGTATGTATGTTTGCGATTAGAACGTACAAAGTTAAAGACTGTAGATACAGTTGGATGATGCAGGTCTAATATGAGGATTGAACTAAAGTCTTTTGGCATATGCACTATTATGTAAAAATAGGCATATGCACTATTATGAAGAGGATTTTCTAGGCTTTTATCATTATACAGAAGGACACACAAATGTCTGCCTGGTCATATTTAATCCCAACCCCTTGCCAGAATGGCCTGTTGTCATCCACAATTCTTCTCTTCCTCCTCCATTGTCTGTGTGCCTGTGATCCTTCCACTTCCCACCACCAGTGTCTTGCTTTAGCGTACTTCCCCTATTGTCACTTTAATTTACGTATCATCTGTCATATTGGTATAGCTCCTGAGTTTTCTGAGTGTTGGCTGTGAAGTTCCTTGGGACATACAATGTGAGGAGCTCTTTCTAATACACAGTACTTCAATTAATTGCTTCCTTTGATGACACTTAAAGCAAAGCAAAGTTAGGAGAAAACAATTGTCTGCTTCTAGTCTTCTAGGTTGACTTTTGTTCTGCTTGATACTCGTGGACAGCTGAGAAGGAAGACTTTCAAAAGGAAAGGCTATACCATCTTTATTAGCAAATCTGTAGAATAGTACCTGGAAGAGTAACACTACACGTTAAACCCTGTTTGAAAAACATTTTTAATTTTTATTAAAAGATCAAATATATTAAAATATTATTTTGTGCTGAAAATATAATTTGGAGTAGACTTGTTTTATTGAAAAAGACTTGTCTCATGAAATAATGAGGACAACTGGTCATGAAAGTCTGAGTGGTTTAGATCCAATCCTGTATTACCTATCTACTTACTTAAGTTCCTTCATGTGTATAGGAGGTGGTAAGCTGATTATGTGCCATGTAGTTGTCCCAGTTCTTAAAACTGACTCTTCTGGCTTTTATTTAAGTTGAGATTAAACAACTGAGTGTGTGTGTGTCTGTGTGTGTCTGTGTTCCTGAAAGGCTGACAGCATGTTTTATAGAGGAGGGGAAGGAAGAAATCAGTGCCACTTACTGGCACTGAAAAGCCATTACTGGTCCAAAAAGTTGATTTCCCCCCTACCCTCCCCGCAAGGAAGAAAAAAAAAATCTGTAAATTTTTCTGCTGAGACAACTGACACGTTGGGAAAAATGCATTAGTATTTTTGTGTCAGCATTTCTTTCCCAGCTGCTGCAACTTTACTGTCTGCGGTTGACAAGATGGCTGGACATAGAAAGTTTCCAGAACTTGAGAACAACCTGTGGGAGTTTCAGTTTCTTTAGTTACAATACTCTAAGGAGTGCAAGCATCACGGAAGTTCTGCTTGCAGAGTAGAGGATACTGTTAGTCACAGAAGAAACAGCAAGCAGTAACAGAGCTTGCATCAAGCACCTGTCAGTACTTCTAGCTAGTAGGCAGCAGTCTGGCCTTTGGGGACAATGGCAGTAGTACTTATGACTAGTGTAAGGAAGTTGTTATTTATGGGACATTTATTAAGAATGTAAAGCTGTTTTGTTCTATGTCACTGAGCCAACTTAAAGAAATTGCAATATATCCTGTTGTCTAGCAGTTTCATAATTTATTAAAATTGTGTTTTATTAAAGTGCAAGGCTCAGAGCACTTAAATTTTCTTTCTGAGACTGTATGACAGGCATTTAGTTTTCTCAAGTGCAACTGTAAGTTCTAAAGTTGTTATTGGTCAGAGATACTCATAAGAATATTATTTTCTTATAATTGTTTTTTTCTTAAATGGTAGTTTTGGATAATTGGCATTTGATTTATGGATGTTCTTGTTAGGCCCATATAAATTGAAGCGTTAGATATATAGTAAAGGTAGGCTTTTATGGTAGTGCTTTTTATGCAATAGGAATCAGGCAGTGGACCACAGACGCTTGCTTTAATGAAACATCCTCTTGTGTTTTACATATTAAGTACCCACAATCCTGTTGCCTCTAGTATTCTGTTTATAATATCACATTTACTTATTTGTGACTATTACAAAAGTGAAGCTTTTGAAATTTTCCCATATGATGCATTTCATATGTGAATTCTTTGTTTCTTACACTTTATGGCTTTTGCTAACTCTCTTCACTGTGTTCTATGAGACACTTTAGGACAATTGATTTCAACAAGTATGGCTAAAAAATTAGATAAAAATAAAAACTATGTACTCCCTTTAACCCCATGTTTACTGAATTTAAGCACAAAGAATACGTAGCACATAAGGTTGCAGTGAACTAGCTTAATTAATATATTTCCATGTTCAATGTCTGAACAGCTAATTGTGGCTCTGAGCCTGCTATAAGCCACAAAGAGCTTTATTAAAGGAAAAGAGCAGAGATTAGTTTTTTTTTAAAAAAGCTGCATCACTTCAAAAAAAGTGCTGTTGTCTTATGAAGTGTCTGTAGGTCTTTTCCTTCCTGTTACCCTTCAGTAACTTAAATTCATAGGATGTTCATACTCATAGACTTTTTTTCTCCATTGATTTAAGCCATCAGTCAAAATCAGCATGGATGACTAACACATATGAAAGCTTAATACACAGAGTTGGGTAGGAATGGCTCTGGCATTTCTATTAATTTCCATGAACACAAAGTATAAAATTAATTTCTGAAATCTGATTTGCTGGGAGCTAGAATGTTGCTTGTGAAGGTTTATTTTTAGAATATTAATAATGTTGTTCATGTACAAAGCAAGGCCAAGGAAAAACTGTTTCTGCTCTACTTCATTATCTTCAGGGATGTAATCAGGATTTTGGTTCTTATATGTTGTAACTAATTGAAAAAGAGCTGATTATGCTGTTCATTTGAACATATACTCTAGTAAGCAGTTAACTTTTAACATATCCAAATTCTGTCAGTGGGGTTATTATGATATGCAGTATTATGCGACATGAATATAGTTATTGTTCTTAATCAACTTTGTTATGCAGACACAAAAAAAGCAGACAGTGGGGAGTAAAGAGAGGCATCTGAACTCAGAAGTCCAGAATTGAGTGGCTGAAAGACGGTTAAAAAATGTGAAAATGTAAAAGCTGTCTTTAATCTTGTATGCAATTGACTCAGTCTCTTTCAGATGATTCACTTGGAAATTCAAAGAAAAAATCCAGCATTCTTGAGACATTGGGACAGCCCAGGAAAAAAGAAACTAAGAAAAAGGATTCAGTGCCATGGTGGATATCTGAGGAAGATTCGGATGATGGTGGTAAATAATGTAGTTTTGCAATTTTTTGGCCACAGGAGGTCAGGCTAGTTCTTTCTTATGCTTCATATAGGCCTCGTTTCAGATTAAGTTGATGCCACTCAAGTGCTTTAGAACATTACAATGCAAGTTTGTAAAGTATAAAACTCAAATGTAATCGTATTTTTTTGAAAGGGATCGTATTCAAGCTGTAAGCAAGCTTTCTGCTGTTTTTTCTGTAGCTTTCAAGTTATTAAAACTTGTAAAGAGTAAATACATTATAAATAGTAAGAAAATCAGAAAAACATAACTTATGAATTCTGCTGAGATATTTGTAGGTGTGTTTTGTAACCAACCTGTTCCTTATACTGACCTTTTATAGATTTCTGTTTTCAAAACTGAGAGTCAAAAAAACAATTTGTATAATCTTATGCTAATTGCAACATTATAATAGGTTGGGGAAGCACATAAAAGCTTTTCAACAGCAGCTGATTCAAAGACGTATGTCTGTCAGTATTCTCAACGTTTCCCTTGCTGAGAACCATGGCTCAAGGGGAAAAGGGCTGTGATGACATGATTGCTAGTTCAGTATTGACTTGGTCATGTAGTTCTGGAAGAAAATATATTATTGTTTGCAAGCTTTCCACCTCTAGTTTTCCATTTCTTCGTTGTTTTCTTACTGGGTAGTAAAGCCTATGAGTAGTTAGTTTCCACAGGGTGTTTGCCTCTTGTTCTTGTAGTAATTGGTGGCTTATTTTCATGATTTGTATAACTTACAACTGGAGCTTAACAGAAAGTTCCAGAAATCAGTTTTTCATATGACAGAGTTAAGATACTGCTGGTAGTCTCAGATTTTAAGCATAGCTCTGTGCTGTCAGTGCTGTCATAGTCAGGAGCCAAATCTTAGTCAGCAGTTGTGCCATTTAGGCATAACCCTAATAGGTGTTGTCTGGACTGCTTATCTGTCTCTGGCCTTTTAAGATGTTGCTGGAAAACTCGGATGGATATGAGAGAGTTCCTATCAGGCAGTGCAACTATATGTCGGGTAGTTATGAGATATTATGATTTCCTTACAGCTTTTCAAAAAAACAGAAAGACAGAGTGTTCTTGCTGGGCAAAGTGTGAAAATTAAGCGGTTAGCATGACCTCATTTTTCGACATACTATCAAAGAAAATTTTCTGGGGACTTTAGAGGTTCGGCATTCTTCCATGTTTTTTCTGAGACACTTGAGGCAACCCAAAAAGCACTTTGATGTTTCTCATGCTACTTCAACCAAAAAACACTGGAATAGGTACTTAAAGGGCAGGGTGATTACAAGTTTTAGAGAACGGTGCTTGTATGGGTTAAGTACAATGCAAAGCAGAATCGGAAGAAATAATGTGTTCATATCAAGTTGTTCCCATCCAAACCAATTCTACCACTTTTATTTTTTAAATTAAGAATCTCTTATCAGCTCTGTAGTTTAAATAGAGGTAAAACTATTAGAACTGAAAAATGCTTGATGTGCAGTTTATTGACGTATAAAATAAAAACAGAGTTCTGATAAACTTTTTAAGGTCTCTTTTAAAAAAAGCTTCTCCTTTAACAGGAAAACATTCAGAAGGTGAGCCTACCCAGTTTTGCCAGTATGGAATCCATTTACTTGCGAAAGAAGCTAGCCTGTTCATATTCATACTCTTCATGATGAGGGGCTGGATTTTTTCACGGAGAGTTGAAAGTAATCTGTGTGTTACGCTTTTTGAATCAAAGGTCCAACATGTCTTGACAGTTGGACATAACAGAATTGAGAGTACAAGAGTAGTATGGTGCTCAGATGTATTAATAATGGATTATTATTAATAATATAAGTTACTGCACGGGATGACTGAGAAGAAGATGATTTAGACTTTTAGCTTTTTGTAAGGTTATTAAATGTGCCCTAAATAGCAAAATAATTGTCCCGCTTAAAAAAATAATAATATTGCTGTGATGATAACAAATATGAAAATAAGCTGAATTTATTTCTCAAAAGGGTAAGGCTGGCATTCTTTGAAATTCTGTGGAGATTCTTGTGTATTCTCCTAGGCTTGAATCTTCACGTTGGTTGCAGATAGGACTCTTATTGACAGGCTGTCAGCTAATAGAATTATTTTTGAAGTGTTTTGTCAACATGAATCAAACTTATGTAAATGTACAAATCTTGCCTCCACCCCCAGTGTGGCACTGCATTACAAATATGTGCTTCATATGTATGAGCTGATGTGTTTGGGTGGCACTGTATAGAAATACTGTTATATTAACAAAGTACAGTCTGGCTAATTAGCTTGAGTAACACACTGAGCTGATAAGTTGTTTCCAATTTCAGGTTTTCATTTTGAGTTACTTCAGTATCTATATCATGCTTTCTTAAAAGGTGCAAGACAGATGGCTGGAAGACAAAATATATGCTATATATTTATTTATTGTCTGGTTGTTTTTTCCATGGCGTCTTATTGCAGAAGTACCAGGAAACAGGTGGAGATTTAAACTAATAGCCTGTTTTCACTTGGTTTTGTAGATTAATGGTAAGCAGCATAGACTATTTCTGTTCATTTGGCTGAGCAGTATAAAGTACGTTTTAAAATAACTCGTTATTCTAGGCACGTTTGAACTCTTTGTTCTTCAGCTTTAAACTGAAATGTGCAAATTATCATTCAAGATAGTCTTCCATATTTGCCAGGTTAAAGACATACCTCTAACTAATGTCCTTTCTACTTGCTTTTGTCGTTTAAGTGATAAAAAGAAATTGGATAATAAGAATTCCTGCCCTGTCTTGCTTGCCTGTCTGTTCTTGCTGTTTGTCTTACTTTTCAAGATTTTCAACCAAGATTTGTTAAACTGAGAAAAGAGAAGAAACTGATGGAAAGCCATGCTGAAATAGTGGAAAATAGTGAACAAAAGAGTCTCCATTCAGATTCCCAGCCTGGTATTTGATTAAATGTGTTTTGTTAAATTTATTCAATATCAGCCTTGTATTACTAGTGCGTTTCATGTAGAAAATCCCTTGCGAATTGTCCATTTGACCATAGAGTTCTCACTGAAAGCAAGCTGCCACTTACTTCATTTGTCATTTCCAGAAGAAACTTAGTAACTATGTGAACTGCTGCTGAATTGTCATTACACCATACATCACTACCTATAGTGATGTAGGAGGACAGACAGTATTGAATGTTAGCCAACGGGGGGGGGTGGGGTGGAGAATACCTTTGCAAATCTAAACAAAGGTCAGCATGTTTAGTAAACAGAAAACCTCTTACACTTCCTGTATTTCATACTCAAGAAATATTAATATTCACTGTTCTACTTGTTTAATTTCAAAGACTCCAGTCAGAGAAGCATTCTATTTATTTTCTATTGATGTGACTCTTTTCCCTCTGCTGACCTGTAGGCTGCTCTGTGAATGCCGTCCCTGGAATGGAAGCAGGACAGTTGGTGTAATAATGGCAAACTAAGTTGTTTAATCTACAAGATTATTTTAGTCAATGTAACTTCAGATTCAGCCTTTTATGTGAAGTCACTTTTTATGCTTTCTGAAGAGAAACTCCAAAGAATAATTGAGTTATAAACGTTGATCCATGGAATAATTTTGTGTAAATGACAATAGCAATTAACTTGTATGTACTAGTTTAAACGTGGCTTTGGTGTTAAATTCAAGCAAATCAATAATATTTTGGAGAGCCATGACAAAGAAATATTTGGCACTTGGTCTTTAGATTGTGTGGGTGATTAGATCGTGATCATCATCTATGTAGCCTATAGAACATTTCCCTGTGTTAGCTTTCTAGAGTGTATGTGCTGTCCTGTTTTCATAAGCCTCATTTGCATAGAATAGCTATAAAGCATCTCGGTCTGGGAGATAAACAGTAAAACTGAATCTATTTCTTGAATTAGGCTTAATATTTGAAATATGAGCAATAGGAGGAGTTTGGCAGTTATTTCAAATTACTGTTTTAAAAGGCATCAGATGTTTGCTTTATTTACAGCAGAAGGCATGCTGTCAACACTTTCAGTTTCCCAGTACATGTGGGAGAATATAAATCTAGAGAAGTCATGTGTCACCAATGGACTCGGACATCAGTTGAGGGAATAAAGGACCCGTGCATTGTATCAGAATGGATTTCATACCGTTCCTCTTTTCGCATTGCACCTGCCGTATGCTCACCAGCTTCCTTTACTCATCTTGGATGTTTCTGAGTTGTGTTAGCTTCTGGTCACATCTCCCCATAGTCCTGTTTCTAGATAGCACAAGTATTTGGCCTGATCCCCTAGACTACTCTTGTTCTCTCTTGTGTCAAGGTAAATTCAAAAAACCTGTAACTAAGAGTTTTCTCTGAATTAGCCAATTCAGAAGCCCCCCTCCACCGTGACAATTTGAACAAGGAAAAGTCTAATATAGTGCATCTGGCTAGTCTAAGGTATATAAACTGTGTAGTGTGGCTATCATCTAAGCGTCATGAGAGAGCACAGTTTTCAGCATAGGTACTGTTATCTAAAACTTAATTCTACTGATGTGAATGGAAGGCGTTTGGTTGTATTTGCTTCAAAGCAAGTCCTCACAATGGTTTGATCAAACAACATGCAGTTCTTGTACCTGACAGTGATAAAGACAGTAGTAATTCACATTTATGTACCTATGTTTTTCTGCTTTTCTTTGAACCGATCTAGATGCTTTCTTTCAAAACTTGTAGTACAAAATTTCTTTTATTGATGAAGTAGTTTTACTAGTTTTCTTTGTTTTCAGGTAATATATTGAGCTCCTAGAACAGTGTATTTGAATGCAAGGTATACATGGAGCAAGAAGGAATTTGTCTTTTTTAAAATACAAAAGAGGAAAAAAAGAGTTTTATTCTCAGAAGTAATAAGTATTAACTTTATTTTTTAGTTATAGCTAAAAAATTGTAGATAATTCAATCTACAAGAAATTGAACTGCATTACTTTTTCAGAAGTGGCAATTTGAATTCTCACATCTTACTTTTCTCTTTATTCCCTGTCCATTATGTATAAAAATTTATAAATATTTGTGTACACTTAAAAGTAGTTCCCCCTAAACCTTCTTCCAGTGCATCTCGCAGCAAGGCTTTGTCTAAATTCAAGATGCTGGAAAAATTTCATAAGGACAAGAAAGATTTGTACTTAAACAAAGAAGAAGGAAGCCTCACTTCTGACAGTCCAGACAATTCTGAGGGTAACAAATTTGTTGTGTTTCATATGATATTAAAAAGCTAAAATGGCTCGATTTCTGACAGTCCTGGTCAGATTAAGGAGAAAAGAAGTTACTTTTTAAATAGATGTTTGTCATTGTCTGTAGGTTTGAATCCTTTGTATTTATGTTTTTAAACTTTTCTCTGCAAGTGTGCTGGTTAGAAATATTTTTCTAAGTGAAACTCAGGTTCTTATTTTAAATAATTTCAAGTGGCAGGACTTTAAAAAAGAACACTGTATATCATTAGCCTTACAAAATATTGCGTGTGAAGATATGGGTAGTGAAATCTTTGGAGTTCAAGAAAACTTCTGCTTCAAGAAGTTTTTATGAAAAAGTAACAAATACCCCCCCAAAAATAAATCACTCTTTCAAGCCCCACAGAAAACAGTAGGACTGTTCAAACAGCCAAAAAACAGAGTGAAAAGAGACTTTGAAATCCATCCAAGTTGATATTTTTTCCAAGTTTGATAAGTTTCTCCGAGTTCAGATTATGTAGGGCTAATAAAAAGACATTTTTGCCTTCATTAGCAACAGTAGTATCTCCTGTAATCTGGGGTATGTGTCTGGGAATTGGGGGTGGCCGAGTTGCAAAACTGAATGGCTGCAAAACAGTGTTTGATTTTCAGATTATTATGGGAGATGCTTTTTTAAAAAAAGCTCTGGTCTGGTTTGAACTAGCAAAATACTTAAAAATATGAGATAGCTTCCATAAATCCCACGAAGCCTTCAAGATCAATGTAAGTCTATTCAGAAAGTTCATTGAGTTTGAGATGATTTAAATAAAACAACTCAGGAAAATGTTTTTCTCTAAAATTTTGTTCTGTTAAACATTCTAATTATCTTTTTACTGAAGTATATTCCCATCTCCTTTCTTGTAAATCTTACATAGGAGGGCAGTGACAGTTTATCTTTCATTCTACTAACATATTGAAAAATAGGGTGTTGGAGGTCTGCTGAGATTGTGGCTAACCTAAAGGTCTGCAAAAAACTTGTGACCCAGCTGCAAACAAACTCCTGTTTGCTGTCTTGATAACTAGAATAGAGCGGCATCTGGGTAAATTACTTTAAATTGCTGCATTTCCCTACGAGAGAAATGGACTATTCATGCTTTTTCACTTCTGTTCAGCACTTTGAGCTTTCATTTTATACTTTTCAATGTTGTAGCAAAATGTATTTATTTAGGCATTAACTTTGTATACATGTGGAGCTTGACCTTTAGTCGAGGTCTCTGACGTTTATTTGTTGCATGCAAGGCAAGTCAGTCAGAGCTCTGTATCGGGGACGGAACTGAAGGTAGATACAGGAATGTGGAAGTCATTGCCAAGATGTAGAATCTTACGCACTTAGCCTCCCAATAAAATGTGCAAGGGGACTTTGTCATTGCAAGTCAAGAAAAAAAACTATTCTACTTCTTAACCAGGAGGCTTTTACAATCAGAATGCACGTGTTAAGGGCTGCCCAGTAGGGAAGGAAAAGATGTTCAGACTCTTACTTTCCCCACCTCGCCTCGCCCTGGGTACATTTTCAGTACTGAATGGAGAGGATTCTCCATTGTCATGATATAAGCAAATAAGGCATTTCTTAAAAGGAACTTGGTTGAACCTGTATAGAGGACAGACTAACAGCCCAGAGCTGAAGCACTTGATCAGCACGTGGAAGACTGGTTTAGTGTTCTTGATCTGAAGGGTTATTGTTGTACGCATCTCTTGCAGTCTCCTGCCAGCAGGAAATGAGCTGTTGTCAGTGCCTTCACCCCTCTGGTATGTTCAGTACAAGGACACAGCTACAGTCTAAACATCATTTGGCCAGACAGAACAAAAAATTCTGAGTTTATTTTACCAACTGGAGATTCATGTTGGCAAAGATGGACATGGTTTCTGTTCCCTTCTGTGAGAACTGTTAAATCATTTCATAGGTCATTGGATAAAATGCATAAGCAGCTTTTCTCCTAGCCCTTCTCCTAAGAGAACCTCTAAAGGATCTAAGTATAAATGCGTGTGTTTTAGGGGCAGGCAGAAGGGACTTGGTACTGCTTTTTAACTAGTAATGTACTGCAGTATTTGGCTTTTAGTTTTCCATTAGGAAGCAGATAAGGCAGCATTCTGTCTGAGAGCAGAATTCACACATAAAGTTGGTAAGGTGATGTTGAACCCTCACAACAATGAAATTACAGTAAGGAGAGCAACTGCATGTTGTAGTTGCATAAACATACAGAATGGAAGAACTGGGTGTGCCTCAGTGACCTTTAAGTAACTTTGGTGACTATTTTTTTCCTTAAAGCATTTAATTTGTAACAAATGAAAAGGAGCTGCTGGGCCAATGGCTACAATTTTCAAAAGTCTGTGGGTAGTAGATCAAACAAAATTAATAGGCTTCTAACAAAGAAATGTTAATGTCTGTACAGGGTTTGTGTGTGTGATTGTCCTCCATAAGGAACGTTACAGTAAGTCAATTTTTACAGTTGTTATATTTGCCCCATGCTGAACTATAGGTTTGGGTGCAAATATGAAGGATGGGAAGAAAATGTATATAATAGACTAATTAATTGTAATTAAACAAGATTTACTTATCTTGTAACAGAAACTGAAGTTAGATGAATGTGATTTGTGAGACTGGGTATCTTTGCAGTTACAACATGAGCTTAAAATTGGTGGTTCTGGAAGATGACTAAAAGACTGAAGTGTCATACAAACAGTTTTTAGATGATAGTGAAGAATATTGCAACTTTTTTCCTAGGAATGTGTGGAGCCAATGGAAGCTTTGTGAAGATACAGAACACTTCACAACCTATGGGGGAAACTGAGGAGAATATGCATGTGGAAAAGGTGCAGCTTCAGAAAAGTAATGGGGTTGCTGTCTCCTTAAGTAGAGACAGCCTGGAGACAAATGGTGAGAACTGAGAGTGCAGCCATTTCATGAAGTTGGCTAGATCTAAATAAACTATTATTACAAACTGTTTCCCTTAATTCATTGCAAGTCAGGATTCTTCACTTCTGTCAGCTGCATCTCGTGAGCTGAAGGCTCCTGGTAGTAGCTTGTGATTATTTGATACTGTTAATATTTTGTGAGTCTGTCTATAATTGTTGTTAACTATTATGACTATTGTATGTGGACATACAGCACAGACACAATTAGTTTATTCTTTGTTTTGAAACTTAGATTCAGTTTTAGCTTCTGGGCCTAATCAAAGTTTCGTGGGAGTTGGATTGGATACCTTGGAAGAACAAGAAGAAAAAGATATCTTCTTTGCCAAACTCGAACAAGAAGCTTCCTCTACTATTGATTATTCAAGATTAAATAAAGAGCTGGATTCCAATGATTCTGTATTACTAGCACCATTTGTACGGTAATTTAGAGGGAAGAAAAGTTGTGGACTGTATTAGTGGGCACATGTGACTTGGGTATCTGAATACCACAGCCGCTCAGATTTTGTGGGACAAGATCCTGTATGATTTCAGTCAGTTTTTCATTTGTTTGTTGTCATTTGTTTGGTTTAGGGTTTGTTGGTTTTTGGGTTTTTTGGAAGACAAGGACACAAGTGAGCTTAATAAATAAAAGAAAGGAATAAGGTGAGAGCATGACTTGGTGATGAGCGGACATAGCTACACAGTCTTGTGCATAACTCAATAGTTACAAGTCGATTTAACATTCTTAACTGTAAGATGTAACTAAATGAAAAGTTAACAACTGATAATAACAAGGAAGTAGATCAGGAAAGATTCTGTGTCCCCTTAGACATGATGTTACAAATGAATCTAAAGGAAAGATACAAAATCTTCATAGATTAGGGCAATCCATATATAATCAGTTACATGAAAATAAGTTCAAACATACGTGAGAGAAATGGATGAAGGGGCAATTCAGGCTGCTGTTGCTAAAAATGCTGAGTGCAAAGGAAGCTTCCAATATGAAAACAGTTGGAGGGTCACAATTCTGGAGAGTTTTAGGTAAGGACAAAACTTTAACTTTACAGGAAAAGGGGAAAGAAAGGAGATATTTTTGTTTGTTTGTTTGTGCAGAATAAGAAGGTCAGAACAGAAAGCAAACCTGATGATAAAAACTTTGAGAAGCTAATGTAGATGTTGGAGGGAATCCAGAAAGGGAGTGATTTTAAAAGTTAGATTGAGAATTTTAACTATGGACAGTTGTAAAAACTTAAATATTTATTTTAATAATTGCTGACATTTATCCACCTTTCTTACCTATGATTTGATATGATGGACAAATTCAGGTTTTTAATTTTATTGCTAATTGTAAGAGGTATTAAAGTTTGGAATTAGAGAAAAAAACCCCATATATTTACTTGCTGTCCAAGAAGAGAGTAAAATTTTCATTTTGTTTCTCAGAAATGAAAAAAACTGAAAAAGGAGAAGAGGAATCCATGCATGAAGAGAAATCTGGTAATACAATCTTTCTAAATCATTAATTTGATGATTTTTTTTTTTTTCCCCCCTGTGTATACACTAATTGTGAGAACAACAGAAATGAAAGCTGTGGATTAGGGCTCCAGTTCAAATGCAAAGTCTTCAGAAAACATCACAGCAGGGTGTCAGAGGATAGCGTAGGATCTTCATGTTTGTAGTGGGATGTAATTTAAAGATCTGGAAAGAGGAAATTGTACTACAGTCTCATAGCTTGTTCTATACTCGGTGTTGCCTTTGGAGCTAGTCAGAAAACTTGACTCTTTCTAGGTTTCAGATTTACAAGACAGTCCAGCATCCTCACTGAACTTTTTTGTTCTGAGTGGTATGTAAACCAGTTGACTTCTGTTCCCATATCACCCTGACCATTGTGGGTAAAGCTTTTATTTATTTGAAAGCTAATGTAATTTTCATATTAATGATTTGCATTTACCTGTAGTTCTCGCATCGGCCTTTTAGTCTGCCTTTGCATTATGACTATACAGCTGGTGTTCAGACAAGGGGTTTCAGGCATTTGCTTTTGGTTTGTGCTTTTTTGTTTTGAAGTGGATTTTTAATCTATTGTGACCGATGTCTAAAAGAAAAACAGCAAAAAAACCCCAAGCAACTGTCGATCAAAAACTGAAGAAAAAATGACCCTGATGTTGAAATACATCTTAATGTTTGAGTTAGTCCAGTGTCTTCACTGTCATCTGTATTTTTGTACTGTCTTTTCATACCTGAGTTTAATCTCTGTAATCTGCAGTATTACTCTTACCTGATCTTTTTCCCAAATTTCCATGCTACACTCCTTCCATCTTGCTTATTTGTCTTTCACTTGTCATCTCTCTTTGTTTCAGTCTTCGTTGCTAACATATGATAAGAGTGTATTCCTGTAATTTAATCAACAGATTGCATTTTCAAATTCATATACTTAGCTGAACTGTTGAGAGGTCCTGTTGTCAGGCTTGAATTTCCCAAACATAAAGAGGCTGTATTTTGTAAACTTTAATCACAGGAAATCTTTTCTCCTTGCAAGTTTGATTACTCTGTAAATTGCAAGAGATCATGATAGTTGTAGCAGAAATGCTACAACAATTTGGTAGCCTTTTTCTGAACAAAAGAGTTGAAATTACTTGATTGTTACAGTTAGTTTTATGAAATTGATGCTTATGATTTTTAGGAAAGCAGTTTCTATGGAATACCTGGAATGACCAATCTGTGTGTTATGCGTGGTTTGGTTTAGTCTTTGTCAAAGTTCTATTTCATGAAATAGCAAACAAAATAGTGGATAATACGTGTGCAGGAATAGTATAAGGCACTGTGTATGTCTTAAGTCAGTATGAGAAAGCTATTTTCAGCTGATCAGACTTCTCAGGGTCCAAAACCAAAGAGAATGCTGAAATAGCGACTTTTCATTGAATAGTTTTTGCATATGAGTTAGACTGTGTGTCAGTTGTATTGGTGACAAAACACAGAAAGAACACATTATAAACCAGCGTTTTGCAATGCTTCTAGATTTAAGCGTGACAGATAATGCAGAAACTGAAGCCTGTAACCACAGGAGCTGAGTGGGGGAGATACGGCAACAGGGAAACAGAGCTTGTGGAAGGATCTAGGTAACTGAAGAAAAATCATTTGGCTTGTGTTGTGGTTTAACCCGGCAGGCAGCTAAACACCACAAAGCCGTCTGCTCACTCCCCCACCCCCAGTGGGATGGGGGAGAGAATTGGGGGGAAAAAAAAAGTAAAATTTGCAGGTTGAGATAAAGACAGTTTAATAAGAAAGAAAAGGAAAGGAAAATAATAATAATGATAAAAGAATATACAAAACAAGTGATGCACAATGCAATTCCTCACCACCCGCCGACCGATGCCCAGCCAGTTCCTGAGCAGCGGTCACCCCTCCCCTGGCCAACTCCCCCCAGTTTATGTACTGAGCATGATGTCACATGGTATGGAATGTCCCTTTGGCCAGTTTGGGTCAGCTGTCCTGGCTGTGCCCCCTCCCAGCTTCTCGCTGGCAGGGCATGAGAAGCTGAAAAGTCCTTGACTAGTGTAAGCACCACTTAGCCACAACTAAAACATTGGTGTGTTATCAACATTGTTCTCACCCTAAATCCAAACCTCAGCACTGTACCAGCTACTAGGAAGAAAATTAACTCTATCCCTGCCGAAACCAGGACAGATTACTTGTAAAATTCATTCTCTGACACACTTTGTGTTTTTAAATAATGCTTACTCTTGAGAGTGGCTATTGGGCTACCAAAGCAGGTCAGAGGAAGCAGAATTACAGATTCTGAGCCTAAAAACTACTGGAGTTGCCAAGGTGGATGTACAGAGTACTTTGTCTACTAGGGGGGGAATTGCATCATTTCACCCCTAAGTGAGAGAAAGTGATGGAATAAAAGGGGTCAACTCAAGTACACCTTGAGGAGACAGAGGTAAAGTATATCTGATCATAACACAAACTTCATTTGAATTTAGAGATATTATGTGTGACCTTTACTGTAGTTTTAGTACAACACCCAGTCTCGAAACCTTTCTGTTGCCTTTGTGAAAGGAGTAATAGTGGCAGTAGCTGTTCTTAGACGAGAGATTGGGGAAGAGGAAATAGCTTTCCCTTACTGCTTTATCTTCTTGAATATTAATTCTGTTTGATGTTTGTTTTAATTTTCAGGCAGCTACAGTGAAGATTTTGAAGAAGAAACAGATGCTAATCCTGCCTTTAAAACTGAGGGAAGTCAGGTGAATCAAAACATCATGTCAGGAGTTGATTTCAGTCCTCAAGAACAGGTATAACTTACCAAATGTTTATATTGCTTGCATGAATTGTAAAAGCTCTGCAATGTATAACTGTAAATATAGTAAACCTTTATATAATATGTACTATCTGAAATAAAAGAGTATAGTGGTCCTGGGACTATATTGTTCTATTAAGGATATACACTTTCCTGTGATAAATTGCTGAAAGGATTAAGTCCTTCACAGGGTTTCCTGCTTACTCCTCCTTTGAATTAAGAACTGTGGACGGGAGTGCACAAATGATGAGTTCAGGTTGGAGCCTCAGCCTCAGAATGGGTAGTGATTAATCTCTCTCTTGGAGCCATTAAGGTGATGTCTACACCAGCAACTGACACAGACTGAGGGACGTAGTTCTGTACAGAGAAGCAGTTTGGACAGAGGACCCAAAATCTATACTGTATGACCCTTGGGGGTATTACTGTCGACGAGCTTAGTCAGGTCCTTTGATGTAGAGCACATGTGGCTGGAGCACATCAGGTGCATTCCTGGAGCACACGTTCTGATTTGGTTTTTTTACGAAAGGAGTCTATAGAGCACCCACATGTTCATCTATAATAGATAAATGGGGGGGTTTTAATTCTTTTTAAGTTTATTAAAGTAGCATTTCTAATAAATGTTTGAAAAGAACAAATAGAATGGAAGTGTAATGTACTTAACTGCTACATTATTTTCTTTTCTCAAATTACAATATAAGAGAACCAGGAAGGTGCAAAAATATTATTCCATTTATGCGGAGTAGCATTTAGTTCCCGGTCACTTGTGAGAGGGTTTATAGAGTACAGGATGTTGAGGACCTTTTGGCATCCTAAGGAGAGTTTTAGAGAAGTGCATATTCTTGGAGCACCAAGAACTGCTTAGTTCTAAGTACTGTTCTTAGGTTTTGGACCAACTTTTAAAGTTAGTCTAGATTTTTTTTTTTCTCCCTGAAATTCAAAAAGTAATATTTTTTTTTTCTTTATTTTTGTTAGGAAGAAGCAAACACTGGCATGCTAGCTAAAGGTAAAATATAAACTTTGATCAGTAGGAGAATACTAAATGTAACTTTTTGAAACTTTCTTACCTGATTTTTACTATTTTGATATTTTTCACCTGATTTTATTGTGTTCTGCTGAAAGTCTGTTGGACTGAAATGGTTAAAATTTCATCTATGTGTTAGCACTTCAAAGTGATCATCAATGTAATTTTTTATTTTATTACATCTAGTCAGTACTCAGATTTTGATGCTTGCAATCAGAGTAAATCAGTTCACCATTAATGGCATTAGAATAATCTATATAGCATTTGTTGCATGTTTAGTACATCAAGGTAAACCTTGGTATACTTCTAATTCCAGTGTAGACAGAGTATAAATAAGAAAGTTGTGTTTTCTTTAACATTTATCTTACTGGTTTTAGTTGTATTGCTTGATTCACAAGATTCAACTACAGAACTTCAAAAGGCCGTTGAAACATCAGATGTAGCTCTAGGCGAACATTATCTGCCTGAAGAAGTCAGTGGAATTGAAATGAATGAAGCAGGTAAGGGTTGCTTTTAAAAAGAAAAAAAAAAACACACAACAAAACCCAAACCCCAAAATCTTACTTTAGTAGAATGGGTGGCTCTGATGTCTTCATTTGTTCTTAGGTTATCAGTGAACATGAAGCCCTCGACTTTTAGTAACAAATCTTGAAAGGAGGAGGAAATATTTCAGGAAAAAGTCATGTTTCTGCTAAGACGACACCTTTTTACACTTGGTTATTGTAAAGTTGCTTTTGACATTGCAGTTTGATTTTTAAATACCATCATCTTTGGTTGTTCATCATAGCTAAAATTCTTCTTTGACAGTATTGAACACAATTATAAAATACGTTCTCTTATCAAACTTTGTAAACAGTGTATGCCACTTATATCCAGAGTATGGCTCTGATGGCATCTGTTAAAATAGTTACATCACGTACGCTGTTAGTTTTAGTACTGATAAAATATTGAGGCGGGGGAGGGGGGCGGAGAGGCATGCAAACTGTAGATTGAGACTAATTAGTATGTACTAATTAACTTGACAACTGTTTATTTTTATAGTAAAAATGGGGGGTTTAAATATTTTTTCCATAACTGAAATCACTGTTCTCACCACATAATAGACCAAGCTAGTAACTGAAATACAGGCTCCAGTGGGATGTTTCCCAAAACAGAAAATCCTGTAGTGTCTCTTATGAGCCTGCATTTTTCACAGGCAGTTCCTATGGACAAACCACCAGTGACATGGAAGCGTTACACCAAGCATACCATCATATTGATCAGTCTTTGGGAGACACTGATCAGCAAAAACTGCACGATTCTGCAACGGGAGTCTCAGAATACTTAGTGCAAGGTGTTTCACAAAATAATGACATCTATTCAAAAAACATGTCAACTATTGAATCAGGTAAATACCTCAAAGGAAGGCATGTATTGTACAAGCATGTAAAATGAGTGAACTACTATCATCTTTAATACTCCATTTATGAAACATTTTTAAATGTTGTAGTTTTTACAAATATTTTTTCTAAGGTTTTGTTTTGGTTTTTTTAATTTTATTTTGCACTAATTAGATTTACCTACTGTGGAAGAATTGATGAAACCAATTAAAGGACATTCATGTAATATCAGAAGTTTTGATGTGGAGCCTGAAAGGTATTTATTTCAGAATATTAAGAATTGTAATAACTGAAGTCCATTAACTATTTGTGAAAAACAGCTTACTAAATAACTCATCTGTCTTTTTTCCTTATTAAATACTGAAATTTCATTATGTCTTGCACTGGCATTATGGCATTTGCAGTGAATTATAAAATGAATATACAGGGTTAATTGGTTTAGACCAGGGGTTCCCAAACTTTGTTTGAGTGATAAGCAGCAATGTTTGCCAAATCATTTGGAGGAGTGTTCCTCACTCTCACAGCTACCACAGCTAGCATCTCTGCTTTCCCAGTCTTCTGCTCTTTCCCCTCCCCCATACATGGATTTCAGGCCACATCCTATCCTAGCTCTCCAGCCTCTATAATCTAAGATCAAATCCTGCTTACTCTCGTGGTTCTTACTAACTTGTGCTCCATACCTCCTTCTGGTTTGCTCCAACTGTTGTGTCTAGAGCAGAAAGCACAGGCCCTGGAACTGTCAGAAATAGGTTATGCTTAGCAAATGAGTTTTGGGAGCTTATCGCGTAGCTGCACTCAGCAGAAATTACCATTCGTTGTTCTATTAGTATTAATTGCATGCTTGCAGGTGTTCATCTTGTAGCCGAGTTTGGCACCTCCACAAAAACAGCCACTGCTGGGAAATGGCTCTTGTCCCACAGTGTGGGAGTTAATCTGTATAACTAAACCTGCAAGGTGGTTCTTAAAAGAAGCCTACTGGGTCTTTCAAATTCAACCAGTCTTTACAGCTGATACCTAAAGGAAAAATGGCCCACTTTTTCCAGAATGATAGAAGAGCAAAGGGCAAAAGTCTTATTATATATGACTTTATTCCTTTCTCTTGCAGTCCTGTGAAACTGGTAGGCAGCACAGCAAATGACCTCGTCAGCCACTCACCCTTTAAAGAGCACCAGAATAATACGGTTTGGGAGACAAACTTACTTGAAAAATTTAATAGAGAAGAGAGCATCTTTCTGCAGGCAGCTGTGAATGACGATAACTTTCAGAGGGTGACTGAGAAAGAAATTCGGACCAGTGAAGTACAGCTTGATGTACCGAGAGAAAAAATAGTACAAGACTCTCTGCTTTCACAAGGCAGCAAAACTAAACAAGTAAGTAATATCAACCAGATTTTTATTATATGAAAATACATTTAAAATGTATATATTTTTAGACTGCCTGTTATTTGATTATGCTCTGATGTTTAGAAATTGAGAGACTGTTGCTGTTTTTCTTGAAACTCTCCTGTTACCATTGCTATTGTTAGAGGTAGCCAAATCCAGTGGCCTTTGGGACCAGCGGGGTTCTTCCCGTCCCAGCCCAATATGTGCAAGGCTGCTGCGGTTCCATGTCCCCAGCTCAAGCTAGTAGCGAGTCTGAGCACGTGTTCTCATTCGGGGGACATGTATAAACACACACAAGCTTAGAATAGAGAGCATACCTACAGAGAGGACATTTAGAAATACAGTTCAATAAGAATATAGGAGAGACTGTAATGATCAATGTAGAGCTTAGACAAGTGTACTGACCAGCAATCTGGTCATGTCACTAGCTTCTTTAATCTTATTTTCCCTCTATTTCCCACACTTGTTCCTACTTGATCCACCTTAATCTCTCCCTTCACCTAGTTTTTGTCCTTTACCCTAAACATCTTGTAAGTTTTGCACATTCTCACAATCCTTTCAAACATTTCATAACAAGATTTATACAATCCCGAATCTTCTCCCTGCATCCCCAAATTCTCTTCTCCTTGCATCCCCTGAATTAGCCCCACACTCCTTTAGGCAATCACCTCTTCTGTCTGCAAGGCGTTGCAGGGAGAGAGGTTGTTTGGCTGATTTTCCCTGGTGGGTTTCCCACCAGGGCCAACAGGCTAAGCTTTCTCATTTGCTGGTCTTAGGAGTTGTGTGCTCTGTTTTTGATGATCAAGTTTAGTAGGGTTCCTCTGCCTGCCACTGTTCCTCTCTTCATCGCTGGGTTTCTGTGTTCACTGTGATTAGACTTTAGTCACAAGCTACCTGCTTTGGTAAGCTAAAGGCCCTGTAATGTAATGCAACTTCCCAGAACAATTAAACAGAGCCAGGACAAAATACTTGCACTACGTATACTTCTGTAGTAGTAAAATTCTGCAAAATTACATACTATTAATTTGGATAAAAATAATGCTTCCCACCGCCCCGAGTCTTACAGCTGTGTAATTCTGGCAACTGGTTCTATGTTCTTGTAGTAGTGAAAGCTACCTTCAGATTACACTAGAGCCTAAAACTTGTTTTAAACAAATGTGCTCTATCACAGGCTCTTCGGTCTTGTTCCTTGAAGAATGAAAGATCTGAATCAATGACAACTAAACCAATGTTATACAAGAATATCAGAAGTCCAGCACCTTTACATAAAAAGAAATCTTCATATGGTCCTCATGGGGTGGTTAGAAGTTCTTGGTATGGGAAACCCACTTCACTCTCAAAACAGTCTTTTCCAGTTAATGAAAAGAAAACACCAAAAGAAACTTTCAAAAAGACCAGTGTGAAAGCCAAAAGTCCTGCAGATAGAGCAAGATCTAAAGGTAACTCTGTCATAAGAAGTCTGAGTTTTAAGAGCCAGAGAGCTTTGCTGTTCATGCTTCACATTTAAAAAAAACAAAACCAAAAACATTTCAAAATGCTGTAGAAGAAATCTAAACCCAAACACAATTAAGTACTGATTTTTTTCTGTATCAGCATGAAGTTGCTGGAAGAAAGACTTTTAAATAAAACTTTGCACTGTAGTCTTGTTTCATTTCGACTCACATACACCACCACTATGTTTGAGACTTACCTATTGTTCACCAGTAGGACCAAAACAATAGAAAAAGCTGGTGTTCACAAATAAGTATCTACAAGTTACATTTTTCATTATAGTAAATGCAAAGATTTGCTGACACATTAACTTCTGTGTGTAATGCCGAATTTCTATTCTCAGCTGCTTCTTTTTATCTTTGCTTTCCTAGAGTACAAAGAGAGCAGTAAAAAGAAAGTCCTATTTTCTGTTCATGTCTCTTATAACACTAAGGAATGGAGAATACCAATGTAGTCCCGTGAAAGCTGAGTTGCAAGTAAAGGACTGAACTTTTTTATTTTTGGGTGAAGCCTGAAGAGTTTAATGAGATAATTCAGCTTAGTGTCTTTGCAGACGATGTTTGCTGTCTCTGAGGCATGGGAAAATAACTCTACAGATGCCCAGGTTTTAGCACACTTCTAGCATGTAATGCCTTTAAAAACCCTGCAAGTAGTGTGGGGAAAAGCAGTTTAGGATTATGTTGCCCATCTTAGGGAGATGCTTCAGTGGCAGCTGTCAAACTAAGGGACCTTAGTTCCTCAGTGCATTGCTGTGGTACTCCCTGGAGAAGAGGAGGGTGTACAGCCAGATGGAGGTAGTGAAGTGAATGACGAGTCCCAAGAAAATGAGGCCACTAACCTCAGAGAACTGAGGTTAACCTTGTTTCACGAAGGATTCATTATCCAGCTACTTGTTTCAGTTGTTCCCTTGGGTTTTGTTTTATCTTGTCATCAGTTCCTTACTTAAAAAACCTACATTTTCCATGATGTCTCATTGCTCTCAAGTTTCTATATTTAATTCAAAATTCAGGTTGTAGAATGCTTAATTTATATGCCTAAGGGGTGGATCACATGAATAGATGTTTTTGAAAGGACATTAAGTTTCGATTTTAATTTTGTTCTATTTTACTTTCTGCCTAAATGAAGAAGCCTTATTTGCTACTAGGATAATAAAATCTGCAACAAATGAACCAACTTCGAAGGGAAGTATTAACAGAGTTATGTCTGGCCAATCAGTTGTTAACAATCTTGGACACCAGGCTGTGGATTATTGCAGGCAGTATCAGCATGTAAGTAATAATCAGTGATGCTCCTAATTATAGTATGTACAACTTGGTTTGCAAGCCTATTTTGTCAAGACTTTCAATAATTATCACAAGATTGGCAAATGCTGAAATATTGAATACTTTCCTTTAGTCAAATACTAGTGTTTGCTTTTAAAATATGCAAGTATAATCATACTGCTTTTCAGTTGCTTGGATAATTCTGCTGCTTGGATGGTTCTATACACTTAAAGTTAGAATGCTAATTTCTAAAAATTACTATTTTGTGGTAGAAAAGGGGAAAATTTTAAATAAAACTTTTACTTAAAAGTATTCTGTTATGAATGTTAAATAGTACTACCGTTTGGGGTTTTTTCTATTTGCATTGCATTGAATATTTAATAGTATCTTCTGACTTCTCCAAGATGACTGAATTTGCAGCACCATGATGGATTTTCCTTCTTCCTTATAAACTGTATAAAAAAAATTATTTACTAAATACCTAAATCATCACTGCTTTTCAAAAAGTAAGATGCATAATAGAATAATTCTGGTAGCCATGTAGTGGCTCTCATGAGAGGTGTTTGTTTCTTGTTGGCTTTTTTTTGGCTTGTTTTCCTCATACATACTTCAGAAATGAGAAAGTAACTCATTACAGTAAATGCAGGATGTTTTACTATTAGAATGTTGTGGGGTTTTCTTTTTCTTTTCAAGTGCCTTATGTGGTTGCTGAGAGCCAGACAAGCCAGTTAAATAAAATTGATGAGCGGAATTTTTTCATAAACAATCAGCTCAGTGTAATGTTTCCCTGAATTTTTCTCTTCACTAGGATTTATCATTTTCTCCTGTCAAAAGTTGTGATAGAGAACTATATTTGCTAAAACGAGTACAAGTTGCAGAGGAGGACCTGAACGCAGCTCGTGATTTGATTCAACAGCTAACCAGCACAGTTTCACAAAAAGAGAAAGAAATAGAGACAAAGATAGTAGAATTGAAAACACAGCATGACAAAGAGCTTTCTCGGTTGGGTCAGGAAAACTATGTTCTTCAGAGTAAGGTACTTTATCATCTTGTATCCCATTACTATAGAACAGGAGAAACATTGCTTCTGAAAATTAAATTAATGTTATTTTAGATGAGTTGTTAACGAGCAGAAAATCCAGATTTACACACACACTGCTAGTTTGTAAATGCATACTTGCTGTTACATTTATTGCCCATAAGACGTGATCTTTTTTTTTTTTCTACAGAGCTAAACTATGTTATCCCGAGTTCCTTTAGTTTGCTATTTTGAGAGTTCTGCTGCAGGTTTTTTGCAAAGATTTAACTCACTTTTATGTAAAAAAAATAAATGAATAAGAGATTAACAGATACCACTTGTTATAGATAAGTACTATATGTTGAGATATTGGGGGGGGGTGATGCATTTTTCAATGATGTGTTTTGTCTATATGGCATATTCCCAGGGTTATTCCACTATACCCTCCTGTCTAGATACATAAGAACAGAAGAGGGAGGGTAAAACTTTGTTAACTTTTCCCAAACCTTTTATACTTTGTTCCTGTTTTGTAATGCTTCTGTAAAACTCCAATAATAATAAGATTGGCTCATTGGTCTGCTTTCATATCTTTATGAAAAGATTGGCCTATTTATATTATAAAAGTGTAGTCTTGTAGAGAATTCCGTATTGCTAACAAAACTTTCTTATTAATTGCATGTCTTTTTCTTTCTGAAAGTTAAGAAGTATGGAAGAGCTGACTCAAGAAAAGAGATGGACCCATCATACAGCAACGATTCCTGTCACTGAAGAAAAACTGGCACAAATACAAAAAGAAATTGAAGATCAAGAGGTCATTATTCAAGGTTATCAACAGGTATACCACACAGCATATTGAGCCAGTTACAGAAACAAAATTGTTTGATGGTTACTACTTTTCTGTAGAAAACAGTTACCTTGCTATCTAAAAAGTGGGTGAAATTTAGGTGTGAAGGGCAAACATGTATTGCACGTTTAAAAAGTATTTCACACATGCCTAGTTCGGGCTAAGCTTTTCCACGATTCCATGTAACTGTTTTAAATTGTAAAAATATGCTGACTTGTCAGTTGAGAACTGGGAAAATACTTTATGGCCAATAAAGAACCACAGACTTTTTGCCCAAAATGTGGTAGAAAACTAGTATTTTTAAGCAATATGAGAAATCTGGAGGGTTCTGTTTTTAAGATGTTTTTCACAGGATCTGAGCAGCTGATTTCAAGGAAACCTTATTAGTGTGCCTGATTTTTATTACTTAGTCAAGTGTAGAAATAGATAATGCAAGCTTAATAATCCTTTTGAATACTTGCAGCTGTAAAATCAAATAGGTTAGTTTAACCAGCTTCCAGCTGGTGCTCAGCAGCATTTCTTGGTATGGGCACGATGTCTTGCCAGTATGGCTGCGAGCATCCTGAATCAGTGATGGTTTGTGTCCACAGGATTGGAGCATGGGCAGGCTGAGCTCTGATCTGTCAGCACGCATCCACGTATGTGCTTTTAGAATATAGTTGGGATAGCTTTGCAGAGGAACTGGCCTAGGTTCTCCAGAGTGAACAGACACTTGGACAAGATTGTAGAGGTCGCTGTATACTACTTTAGCATAAAGACAATGAAAGTAGATATCCATTGTAGAAACTTAGTAATAAAACATTTAGTGTTTGCTTCCACTGTTTCAATAGGCAAACTACGCAAGTCATAGACAATTGTTTTTTGAACTGGATAAAACAGTAATTTATGAATATTCTTTAACTTTGTCTGTCTCATCTTAGGAAAATGAGAGGTTATACAAACAAATGAAAGAGCTACAAACTGAAAACAAAAAAAATGAGGAACAAATGTTTAAGGAGAATCAGTGTTTAATGTCTGAATTAATAGCCCTAAGGTAGGCTCATTTAAACATCTGACCTAAAATCTCTGGAGTTTTCAGCTGTGTTTATTATTTTATTTATGAAGAATAACTGCAGAGTCTGTCAGGTGCATGTTTTCCAGTGTTTCTTGGGTTTGTGGTTTTGTTTTTTCTTTTGAGAATTGATTTATGTTGATTATGGGCACTTAATTCTTCTTGCTGATGTTGCAGACCTATGGGAAGACTAGAGTCTTCCATTTGGGGACTATTTCAATGCTAAAATTCAAATACTCTTACTCATATCAGAATGTGTAATATGTGTACTACACTTGTTCTGGTATTACGGCTCTGCTCATGTGTCAAAATGTTTTGATACTGTTGTAAGATACACAGTAGATCAGGGGCCACAAGAGATCCTGGTAGTGGAGGAACCATTAGATTCACTGCACTGTAGGTCCTGAAAGATTTGCATCCTGTGCTAGTAATGAGGGAAAAACCTAGCAATTGCATGTACTCCTAATTTACAAATCTTTGCTTGGGAGAGGCCCGTAGATGAGTTCCACTGATGCAGAGTAAGTTTTGTTTCCCTCCCTTGTGTAGTCCCAACAAACAAGTTTGTGTGAAGTGAGAAGATTTCACCTTACAGGTGAAATTTTTTGGTATAAAGATGTACTGCATAGTTGCTTCTTTCTTTGTTTTGAGCCTGCACGGATTGACTCTGTGGTGCCATTTGGAGGGGGGGAGGCAGTTTGTGTTTGTTTTTTAGTGTGCCACTGTTAGTATGCCAAGTCACCACATTGCATAACTGTTCTTGCTGCTGCCGTTTAGAGAAAAGATAGAGATGACTAATATCCAGTCACGAATCATGCAGGATTCTGAACCAGCCAGAAATCAGAGTTTCACAGAATTGATTTCAGAGCTTCGAGCAGCACAGGTGGGTATATACCAAGCCTGTTTTTCACGTGTTCTTACAAAAAGTGCATAACCATCCATATTGTAGACTAATGAAGTAAAATAAGAAGTGGAGCATGCTACTTTTCTACAGCGTTAATTATTTGCCGAACTTGCATATCACAAATGCCTCATCAAACAAACTTTCAGAAGTAATCCCCTAAGACATAGATTCACTGGAAGAAGTACAGTGTTGCCATGTTTACTGGCAATTCTGAAATATCTTGTGAGAGCTTGCAGAAAGTAGTGATACCTCTATACCTTTCCCGCATAAGACAAATCCAGAAGAGTGTTTGTCCCTACTCTGTCCCGAGTAAGTTCTAGAAAAGAACATCAGAGTGAAAAGAATCATTTATTATTCACTCTTGTAACTTTTTTTGTAGTCCTATAGATGCCTGTGTTTTTGAGGGAGGATGTTTAGTAAGTTTCATGTTAAAATTAAAGGTTTTCAGGAAATTCTGTTTTTCTGCTTACTGCAAGTGAGGACTGTTCTGGTACAGTTAGACCAGAAATTAAAAGCTGCTTCTTCCATTTTTGTTTTTGTTTTTTTTTTTAAAAAAAAAAACCAAAAAAACCCAAAACAAAACAAAACAAACTGGTTAGGTAGGCGATAAGAGGATCTGGATCCAGTGAGCTTCAGGACCAGCGGAGGCGTTCCTGGTCTGATAGAGCTGACTTTGAGCTCTTAAAACTCCAGGGGCTCCCCCAGTTCCAGCCTCATAGGTGCTGCAGCTACACTTCCCTGTCCTTAGGTCCAGCCTGTAATGAGACTGAACACAAGATCCAAAGATGGAGAGAGACACACAGACAACACTACCACGGTCAGGTACACAGATAATACAGAGAGCAGTGCCTTTGCTCACACCACAGAAATACAAAGAGTACTCTTGGAAACAGAAGGAGCACATACGGACTGATCCTGTTCAGCAGATCAGGATAGGAGTTCACTAGCAGTAACACACATACATGCACATGCTGGCCATTGCTGGCCCTGGACACTTGGTCTATTTACTGGCTGGTCCCAAAATCTCAGCCCCCCCCTCCCCCCCCCCATCCCCAGCTGCTGCTCCCTGTACCTATGGATCCCTAGGACCAAGGGCCTCCATCTCCAGAGGCTGGCAGTGAGATCTTTCATCCTACTTAGTCTTGAAGTTTGCTAGTGATCACACATAAACAAACAGAACAGAGTGCATGCAGAAAATGGTGAGAAATAGAATGTAGTAAGATGAACTGTTGGACAATACATCTGTCCATTTAAGCTACACTCTTAAGTCTTGGAAATAAGTAAAGCCATTTTCTTTACTGACCATCTCAAAAGGCAGATGTTTTCTAAGACAGTTATGTAAGACTTATTAAAAAAAATATACGGGGTTTTTTATGTTTAGCTTGTTTTCACATGCTCTGCTACAGCAAGGCCTGAGAATAATACCAAAACTAGAAAACCTCATTGCTGCTGTCGTCTGATGCAACTGTTGTGATTTAATAAATTTATGGTGAAAAAGCATGTTCAGGTTTTTTGTATGACAATGTGTGTTTAGTTTTTCTTGTCTTACTGTTTTCTCTAAAACTCAGAAGGAAGAAACTAAATTACAAGAAGAGATAAGACGTCTCAAACAAGATAAGCAAGCTCTTGAGGTAGACTTGGGACAAGCAAAGAAGGAGAGAGATTTAGCAAAAGTCCAGATTGCATCCACATCAAGTAAAGCACCTTCATTTTGTTGAATAATTTTGCCTAGTCTGTGCTTCACTAAATAAATATGTAATTAAAACTTGTTTCTTATTAAAATATTACTTAGTCAAATGCATCTAGACCATTTCCAAATATTTTCTAAGCTTCTAATAAAAGTGAAGGACATGCTACAGTACCTTTGGCACTCTATTAGAAAGCCTTTTCTTGTATCCAGCCAGACTCTTTGTTGTTGCCTATTAAGTTTGATTTCTTGCCCATCTTCCACTGGGCATGGAAAACAGACAATTCCATGTATATGACAACTCTGTTCATAAGAAAAGATTTACTATGTTGCATCTTAGTCTCCTATTTAGATCTTGCCCGTTTTTTACCAATAACTTACGCCTTGTGACTTTTTTAATTACGTTCTTATCAGAACTCTTTCCAGTTTGACTTTAGCTTTCTTAATGAGAGGGCCAGAAACTGGACTCTCTCAGTTCCAATATCAGGCACCACAAGTGCTAAGAGCTGTAATATTTACCTCCATGTCTCCTCAAAATGCTTGATACACATCTAAGCATATATTCTAAATTGTCATCCATGTTGTTACTGAATATTTGTTTACTAGAACGTGATCAAGAATAGATCCCCCTGGGATTCTGTTTTAAATACTTTCCATGGTAAACTGTGAACTATTAAGTACTACTATTTATGAGAGAAAAAAGGTTTTTTTCAAATACTGTTGCATTTAAAATCCTAATTAGGGTCTGGTTTTAAAACTTTACTGCAATAACAGGATTGTCAAAAGAGTAAATGTATGAAATGTGCTGAGAAGGATAGTGTTGACTAATTAATTCTTCAATACATAATTACTAATAAAACAATACTAAGGATGTTTTATTCCTGTAGGTGAGAAGTCTTATGAATTTAAAGTTATGGAAGAATCATACAAACAGGAAATTACTCATTTAAAAAGACGACTTCAGTGGTATGCAGAAAATCAAGATCTTCTGGATAAAGATGCAGCCCGCCTTAAAGATGCAAGAGAAGAAATTGAGAAACTAAAACTAGAGGTGATAATATCTAGCTTTATCTAAGAAGTTGGAACTTAAAACTATTTCTTTTCTAGTGAAGAGTATGATGTAATCCTGTCCTTCATAATAATCCAATTTTTTCCAAGAAAAAACATGTAAACCCTTTATAACCTTTAAATCAAATGTGAAGTCTTTATATGCAAAATTGATATTACTGCATAAGCAGTGAGAGTTGCAAGTGCAGAGTGCTTAAAACATGGTTTTGCTTCTATTAGACACCTTGATGATGCTTCTGGTTGCTGTAGTAGGGAGGAAAAAGCCGAAACACTTGAAATATAAAGCAAGCGAAACTAATGCATGAATCTTGAATAGTTCTGAGATTTGCATTGCCTGCTTGTCAGTAGATTTGACTTAAGATTCACAGAAATAAAGAATTTTACCAGTGATAAAATATATTTGATCTGGAATTTTTTCATGGTGTTTTATTAGAGAGAACACAGATGAAAGGAGGTGCTTCTGAAGGAGCAGTCAGGGAAGGAGATCCCTTAAACACCACCATATCAAGCTTTGATCAAGATATCATTGCTGTGAAAGAAAATATTTCTATTTGCATTTTCTCCAGGATGGACTGGTGTTTAAAAACAATGAAGAGCTTTTACATGAATTCATGTAATGCACTGTAGTACTTTATATTATAGCGTATTAACCAAGCCTGCATACTGGAAGTATGGGAGAAAGAAGCAGATTTACTGATCTGAAGACAAGAATGTCCCAGAGCTGAAGTTCTCTTCTAGATTTCCGTAGCTAGTTGCAGCTCCTTTGATCTTAAGTGGCTTGAAGAAGCCGTAACTTAGTTTAAGAACATGAAGAATCAGTTAGTACAGAAATTACTCTTACCAGTTTTTAAGTTGCAGAATACTTCCATTATATTGTGTGTGTTTGAAATGCTTACTTTTGTACCACAGGACAATGTCTCTGAATATATATTTCGATTTATTTTCTCATAAATTGGACAGGTTGAGAAGCTCAGAGCTGAAGCTGGAGATCAGTGTGTGCAACAGAAGAAGCGTTTGCGAGACAGAGCAGCAGATGCTAAAAGAATTCAGGATCTTGAGCGACAAGTATGCAATAATAAAACTGTGTTTCGTTTAACCTTTATTTCAGATAAGGTCTCTTACAAACACTTATCAGCCCTTTCATAAGGATAAAGCATTGAATGAAGCCCTGTGATAAAGTAACTTGTGCTATGGAACTCTCTTAACACAAAAAGCTGCAATTATTTACTTACAAAGGGCTCTTCTGCTACTGTGTTCTAATAAGCTATTTACTGGTATCCCTTTTAAAATCCTTTAACATTAAAATACTGTTTAGAGTTTCTTAGAAAAGGGCAAGAGGGCAAAAGCACAGACAAGCTTGCTGTTTATCTTCTAAGACTGCTTCTGTCTATGTTCAGTAGTCCCTTAGCATTATGACCAATTTCAACCAAGTTGATTCAAGAGTAGGGGTTTAAATTTTATTGGATTCCTACAAGATTCATGAAAACTGGGGGAGTAGAGACCTTAAAATCCATATTTCTACTGAGGAAAAGTCAGGTGGAAGTTGGCCTTTCTCAATTTTAGGAGATGGAAGCTGCATTTGGTAGGAGTGTGGGACAAATGGGAAAGAGCCTCTGCAGTATTCTAATGCGAAGAATATCTCACCCATAGATAAAAGAGGGACTTGTTATTAGTCTTGCATGCAAGGCGTTAGTTTTATTGTATTGCAGTCTCCAAAATAAAAGGCATATAATCTGTTATTGGGAGAATAATTTCAATGCTGTTATGGAATATCTCTGTAACAGTTGGAAAAGAAGAACGTGAATGTAAGTCCAGAAAAAAAGCAAATACTTTAACAGCATTAAGAGCCATATACAGCTTAAGTGCTAAGAAAGTAAATAAAAGGTCCATTTGACATAAGATAATCTGAAGACCAGAGCAATATTTTGTTTAAGATGATGTATAAGTCAATCAGTAAGAGGTGATGAGTCTTGCTTTTCTGTAAACAGTAACATAAATGTAAACAATGTAAAAAAAATTCTCAACATGTGCATCTCTAGTTTTCATTCTTCACCCAGCTTAAGTGGATGACATTTGTTAACATTGTCACTTATTTCAGTTCACTTTTCATTAGAACTTTATTCTTTTTGACTTCTGACTTAATTTTCTTTTTGATAGATCAGAGAAATGGAAGGAATTCTAAAAAGAAGGTATCCAAATTCTTTGCCTGCTTTGATTTATGCTGCTGCTGCTGCTGAGAAAACTGATGATCTTTCAGCTAAAACAAACACAGTTGATTTTTTGGAGAGAAGAATAAAAAAGTTAGAAACAGAACTTGAAGGTAAAGATGATGAAGCTAAAAAAAGTCTCCGTGCCATGGAACAACAATTTCAAAAAATAAAGGTAAAAGTTGGAGGCTTGTTGAGTAGTCTATTCCGCAAGTAACAATCACAAAGTTACTGGGGTCCAACACAGAGCAGTGGTGAAAACTGAAGGCAAAGACCACATTCAAGGGAAAAAAATATTCAAAGAATTTATAACCTGAATTGCAGTAGCTTCAGCACCTAAGATAAAAAGAGCATTGAAATTGTTAGAGTACTACTGAAACTGAGAGGACAAGTTCTTGAGGCCTAATAATTTAATTCTTACAATTAAGATAAGTGAGTTTCATCCTGTGGGTCAGAGTAGCTGCTTACCTAATTCCTTGCTGCACCAAAGGCTGCGGTTTCAAAGGTCTGCTGACTGAGCATTTCTGCAGGGCACATTTGGGAACACTAAACGTTTTATCCAAAAATTACATGATAGCGGGTCTTAAGACTTGTGTTAGGAAGCGTGGAAGTCTGGCATTTTACTTCAAGGAAAAGGTGAACTGCACAGGTGCTTAACAAGCGGGAAAGAAAGCATTGGCCAGTTGTTCCTCCTTTTCTCCATGTGAATAACTCATCATGCTTTCCTCAGAGGCTATCCAGGCTATTAAGGGTTAGGTTTTCCTCAGCTCATTAAGAAGAAAGCTTCTGTGTCTCTCTGAATTCATACTTATAAATAAATAAAAATAAGAATCTGTCCTGTTAAAATTTAAGATGTTTTTAAAAATGGGAAGTACAATTTTGAGGCATGTGACAGTAATGTTTGCAAACTGACACATGGCAAATACATAATGACAGATTGTAAAAAAATTGAAGACTTCTTGCTATATTAAAATAAGATGTTACTTTGCCTGTCTGAGTTGGTAACATCTGAAGAGAACTCAAATTATATAAAAATTCTTGTCAGTTTAATTTTTTTTCCCATAGTTACTGCATTCATTGTGAATAGAGGATTACTTTGTAGTAAATGTTTTGTGTAATTCCGTTTTACAGCAGTCTTAAGTTTGCTTCATGTAATTTTTTTCACTCACTAATTTCTGAACTGATTGAGTAGTGTGGTTAGTAATACTGATGAGTATCCTGTCTTGTAAAATCTTGCTTCAGATGTGCAGTAACTTCAAAGAATTACAGGAAGAGCTAATATTAAATGTACACTTGAGGAACCTGCTTTTTCTTCCCTTCCTCCCTTAGATACAGTATGAGCAAAGACTTGTAGAGCTTGAGCAACTACTTGCCTACAAATTTATGAGTGAATCACCAAAACTGAATGGTGATAAAGCCAGTTCTACAGAACTTGAACAGGAGCTTCAGAATCTAAAAAAGACCCATCAGATCACCGTTAAAAACCTCCAGACAGAAATTGAAAACCTTAAAAGTCAAAATTCCCAGTTAAAACTCAGAAGTAAAAAGGATAATAAAGACTTAGAGTCCACAGACTCTCAGCTGAGACAAGGTAACACAAAAGACAGACTGTTAAAACTAAACGAAGAACTGGTCACCAAAAATAGAGAAATACAAGACCTTACAAAAACTGTAGAGAAACTTCAAAAAGAAAGGGTGGTGATGTTGTCTGATAATAATTTGAGAACTAAAACCACTAAGGAAAACACTACAGAGATCTTGAAAAAGAATACCTCAGCAACAGATAAAAGGAATTCCAGCAACAGTAAAACCTTTTTAAGCATTTTCAACGATGACAAAATATACCAACCACATACCTTTTCTGATTCTAATCTCTCGGAAGTTCTGCAAGAAAATGCACAGCTGAAAGAGGAGCTAGAAAGATTGTCTCTAGAAATGAACCAGCAGAGGGTGAAGTCTCAAGCAACACTGGCTTATTCTGAAAATAACATACGAAGGTAAATGCTCAATGTGTTCCTTCAAAAACCTTGTTGAAAGTGTTGGCTGACACAGGATTGAAGTGACGCATTAACATATCAGCCATGTGTGAAGCTAGCTTATACTTGGCCAATGTTCTCTGTAAATTTCATTTTTACTGTTTGTTTTTGTTTTTGGGGGGGTTTTTGACTTTTTTTTGTTTTTTTTTGTTTTTTTTAGAGCAGTGCACTGTCATGATTCTTTCTACAGGCAAACGTGTATTAATCCTTCTTATTAATGCTACAATTCGTCATGGTTTTGAGCAAAAAGATCTCACTATAAATCATTGCGGTTTAGATGCTTTGTATTTGTGTTGTATAGCATTAAAATTTGGTACACATACTTTTCTTCAAACTGGGGTATGCTTTCAGTGGGATTTACTTGACCAACTGTAGAAACTTTACACTTCACCTAGTTTTCCTTAGATCCCTTCATAGTCAAAGTAGAGGAAATTGGCATATTTAGATTGCAACACATTCTGTTCTAAAATAGATACCTGAAATAGGACAGCTGAAATATGATTTTAAAAGCACCTATTTTCTCTCCTATTTTTTTATAAGAGGAGCCAAAAAAGGTGATTGGCTGAGTTTTCTGTATTCTGGCTGCCTCTAGGCACATATCCAACATTGTAGGCTTCCCACCCTGTCATCCCTCCAGAGCAGCAGAAGTAACGGTGGTGCTATCTTGCGAGGTTTTGTTATGAAATTTCAAAGACATGCCGCCTTTAATGTTTTTGATATTTTATATGCTCAGGTGAGAAACTTTGCTGCAATTTTTGAAGAACTGTCTGTAGCTGCTTTACTACATCTTATTTTCCTCTCACTCTGTTCAGGATACAGGAAGACACAGCAGAATACGTTGCATCTCTGAAAGCTTCCCATCAGAGGGAAGTGGAGAAGATTCTTTGCCAGCACGCAAGGGAGCATTCTACTTCTAAAGTAGCTGAACTAAGCAGCAGAATTTCAACACAAGAGGTAAGGTACAGTAGATATATTCATTACACATAGATATCTGTTGAAGTTATTTGTTTCTAGATTACTATAAACTTTATCTTTCTTTGAAGTAGGATCTGTTGTTTCAAAAATGGGCTGTGCCACTGTATTCACAGAATCACAGAATGGCTGAGGTTAGAAGGGACCTCTGGAGGCCACCTTGTCCAACCCCCCTTCTCAAGCAGGGTCACTTAGAGCCAGTTGCTCAGGACCGTGTCGAGATGGCTTTTGAATATCTCCAAGGAGGGAGATTCCACAGCCTCTCTGGGCAAACCCAAACAAGTGCTCGGTCACCCTCACAGTAAAGAAGTTTTCCTTATGTTCAGACAGAATCTTCCATATTTCAGTTTGTGCTCATTGCTGCTTCTCCTGTCACTGGATACCACTGGAAAAAGCCTGGCTCTGTTGTCTTTGCACCCTCTCTTCAGATATTTGTACACGTTGATGAGATCCCCCTGAGCCTTCTCTTCTCCGGGCTAAACAGTCCCAGCTCTCTCAGCCTTTCCTCATATGAGAGATGCTCCAGTCCCTTTCATCATCCTCGTGGCCCTTTGCAGACTCTCTCCAGCAGCTCCATGTCTCTTGCATTGGGGAACCCAGAACTGGACACAGTATTCCAGGTGTGGCTTCACCAGAGCTGAGTAAAGGGGAAGGACCACCTTTCTCGACCAGCTGGCAATATTCATACCAGTGCAGCCCAGGATACTGTTAGCCTTTTGTTCAACTTGGTGTCAACCAGGACACCCAGGTCCTTTTCTGCAAAGCCACTTTCCAGCTGAGTGGCCCCCAGCAAGTACTGGTGCATGGGGTTGTTCCTCCCCAGCAGCAGGACTTTTTACTTCCCTGTGTTGAAGTTCATGAGGTCCCTGTCAGCCCATTTCTCCAGCCTGTTGAGGACCCTCTGGATGGCAGCACGACCCCTCTGGTGTATCAGCCACTCCTCCCAGTTTTATATAATCAGCAAACTTGCTGAGGGTATGCTCCACCCCATCATCCAGATCATTAATGAAGATGTTGAACAGGATTGGACCCAGAACTGACAATCCTACGCCCACCCCCGAGTTACTGGTCTCCAACTAGATGTCGTTACACTCTTTGCCACCCTCTGGCTCAGCCATTTAAGTCAGTTTGCAGTCCACCTCACTGTCTGCTTATCCAACCCACGCTTCTTCAGCTTCTCTGTGAGGATCTTAAAGGAGACAGTGTTGTAAGCCTTATTACTGAAGTCCAGGTAAGCAGGGTTGTGATCATACTTTATGGCCTGCTCCCTCCTCTCAGGATCCTGAACCCCACCATCTCATGGTCACTGCAGCCATGGTTGCCTTTGATGTTCACATCCCTTAACAAGCCCTTCCTTGTTTGTGAGTTTAAGGCCCAGCAGAGTGTCTCTCTTCACTGGCTCCTCTATCACTTGGGTCAGGAAGTTGTCACCAACGCCCTCCGGGAACCTCCTGGGTTGCTTATGCCATGCTGTGTTGTTCCTCCAGCAGGTATCAGGGTGGTTGAAGTCCCCCATGAGGACCTGGGCCTGTGCTTATATTTGTGCATTAAACTTTTGGGAGAAGTTTTACACACGGTATGAAAGTAGAAAGAGCTATTTCATTCAGATTTTTCAGAATTTTTTGTTTAACTGAGGAAAGTGAATTGAAGATTGAGACTTGTTTTCATATACTGTGTATCTACGTGTGTGTTATTTAACAATCCAGGTAGAGGATTGTTAAATAGCACACATGTTGGAGGTAGTATTGTTAATATATGCATCACTTATACCTGCAGTACTACAATACTGCTTATATTTTTGGTGTATTTTTCCTGTCTAGGTTTTCACATGTTGTCATGGGTATTTACGTTAATGACAGACTGTTTTTAATTTTTTTGTAGATATTAATAAAACATCTCCAAGAACAAATTGGTGAACAACAGAGACATCAGGAAGCCCTTTTAGTTTCACAGATGCGAGAGGAACTCCTACAAAAAGAGGTATATTTAAATTTGGACTGGGGGTACCTTATTCTAATAAAAGAGTTTTCACTTTCATCCTTGTAAAGCCTCAAATAACATATAGTAAAGTCTTAGAAACAGTATCTTTGTCAGTTGCTTCTACAACAATTATACCTGAGAATGCACTATATTTTTCTAATGTGAAATAGGGAACACCACAGCACAGAAGGTGGAACTTCGACCTCTTTTGATTATTTTTTTATTAGTAGTATTATTATTAATTAGTTAGAAATGTCTGA
This sequence comes from Aptenodytes patagonicus, assembly GCF_965638725.1. Lineage (NCBI taxonomy): Eukaryota > Metazoa > Chordata > Aves > Sphenisciformes > Spheniscidae > Aptenodytes > Aptenodytes patagonicus. Next base: position 41,525,824 of record NC_134951.1, on the reverse strand, counting down.
CATCTGTGTGAAAATTGATCGGCGGGTTAATCCAAGCATTCATAGGCTCTTCTTTGAGAGTTGTGATGGGTAGTAAATAGACCACAGGACTTTTTCTTTATTAAGAGGATATTTTATTATTGTTTTCGAATTCTTTGTTCAGATAAAGCCTTCCTTTTTTCATCCTTCATTGCCATAAAACTGACTTAAGCAATTATATTCTTGGTTTTCTCCTTTGGTATCTATGAAACTTGAGGTCTCTTAAGAAGATAAGGTTAGTTGTAATAGTTCTGAAATTCACTGGTTTTTGAGAGAGGTATTCTAGGTTTTTCCTAATCTACTTCTATTAATAGCATATAATCTAAAAATTGCACTTAGTCATGTTTTCATTTTGGGGTTAATATTGTGTAAAACTGCTGTCTGTCTTTTAGCTCCAGCTTTTTGAACTATTGGCTATGCTTTTGTCATTCTTGAAGTGCTGCCAATCTTTTTTCTTTCTTTTTTTTTTTTTTTTTAATCACCTCCTGTTCAGGAGGAGGATATAGCCTGTCTTAGCATTGTGCCTATGTTTAATTCACCATCTCCTTGATGTGTGAACATTGCTAATTTTAACTTCATTTTGATAATACAGTAATTAACCTGCAGGAGTTATTAAAAAGAATTCTCCTCTTCTGTAAGGGACTGAGAACTCCAGACATTTAATCTTGTTTGCTGCCCTTATTTGGAAGAAATGAGAGAAGTATCAGTATGTGTTTAGTACATACTTAATATAATTAATCTTAATCTCACTAAACTCATTCATTATTGATCTTATCCATGCAAAATTCCACCTCTGTTGTGACGTATTTATAGAAAAGCGAGGGTTTCTAGGGAGAGGGAAAAAAGATCTATTAAAGAAGCTCTGTATTTGCAGAATAAAGGCCGAGACTTTGGGTTCATATTATGAATCTAACGATAGATGTCACCTTTCCATACAAAGCTTGTTTCACTCCAATGGTCTCGGTATACGCAATACTTCCTCCTGGGAAAACAGGGCGAGAGTACAATGAGACAAATGTTAGTCAACATATTTGTTTCTTCTATGACTGACTGCTTTACAGATTATTAATGACAGTTAAAAGAATGATCATCCTATCTGACCGACATGTTACAGGCTGAGTTCAAGGTGCTGGCATTTAAGAAAATTTAACGGAGCGCCTTTGTTACAAAAATCATTGCAAGACTATACAGAGAGAAATGTCAAAGTAAAGCCTTGCTTTTGCCCTCTAGCATGATTGCTGTGCTGCTTATAAAATACATTCTAAGCATTAAACGGTTAAATAAGTTGAGCTGAAAAATGAAGGCAACCAAACCTGCGAACGTAATTAGTCATGCTAGGGAAAACCACTACCATTTGTAATAGGATTGAGAGTCCTCTGTCTAAAATGGTGGTACCTCAAAAAAGGCAAACTTTTTTTCTGAGGCGCACTGGAAGATTGTTATTTGAATACTAATCTCAGAAATGCTGTTCATGGATGTTTTTCATGAACTATATACTTCTCTTGTGTAACAGCTTGCACGTAGGACAGCTTTGTATTTCACATAGTTCTGCTGCTGGCAAAATACATGGAGCCCATTTTCTCCTAGGGCTTTTTTCCCCTCATAACATCATTCCTGCATGAATTTTTCTTGTATTTAATTACGTACTTGAGATCACGCATCAGCCCTTCCCTTCAGTGGGGCAACTTAGCAGACAAGCAGCAGACGCTCGTTTTCACAGACCTTAGGAAACCGAGACTTCTCTTCTGACAAATGTTGCTGAAATTGGTCCACAGGTTCAAAGCTGCTGGAGTAACGGACAGGCAAAAATGTAGTAACATAGGCCTTGTTATTTTAGAAAACCACGTTATAAAATGGAAATAATAGTAAGCCATCTTGGAGTCACTTCTTGGTAAGAGTGACAACATCTTATGAAGTACACAGCTACCCAAATTCAGCAGCAGAGAGCCAAGGATGGCCGAGTGCTTGAAGAGGGTTAGCAGTTCACAGATATATTGGGTAAGGGGAGCTAAGGGTTGTAATGAAGGATAAGGACTTCAGAGCTTTTACTTTAGTTTACTTACACACATTAAGAAAGTGACCAAAAAAGACTTGGGATGTTAAATGAAGAAATATCTATTTACTTAAAATAGGTGAAAAATGAGAATAAACCAGTAGAGCTTTATAAGAAAACTTACCTGAATTTCTGGAGGATTAGGAAATTGGTTGTAAGTCATTGGTAGAGTTGATTTGACCTGGTAATTATTAGACCAAAGGGGGTTTGTAATCATGTTTGTTAGCAGCGTGTCTTTTCTTAATTTATGCCTTGGAAATACACTGGTACATTTTATATGTGATCTTTATCCAGCGTGTGGGAAGGGATTGTGTAAGAACATCTAATCATAATAGTCTCTATTAATTTTTTAGTATGCTTAGAAGTATAACAATTGACTGTGAATAATCGCTTCATAACATATTATGAACAGGATTGGATTTATCAAAAAAGACTAGATTTTCATATCCTCAGGCCACTTCTTACAAATTAAAGATCCTAATCTAGGTCCCTGCACCCCTGTTTAAGCTTGGAATAAAGGAGTTTTCTCTTTTATGTGATGGAGCCCTGCTTTCCTGGAGATGGCTGAACACCTGCCTGCCCATGGGAAGGAGTGAATGAATTCCGTTTTGCTTTGCTTGTGTGTGCGGCTTTTGCTTTACCTATTAAACTGTCTTTATCTCAACCCAGGAGTTTTCTCACTTGTACCCTTCCCATTCTCTCCCCCATCTCACCGGGGGGGGGGGGGGAGTGAGCGAGCGGCTGGGTGGTGCTTAGCTGCCGGCTGAGGTTAAACCACGACACTTCCTTTCTGCAGCTTTTGAATGGAATGATTAAACAATGCAAATACACTTTGAAAGGAATCTGTTTTACACGCTACTTAACACAATGATAACAATTTTCATCAATTCTCTCAAACTGTAGGTGACAAAATTGTTGGAAGAACTGAGAGAGGCTAAGGAGAGCCAGAGTCCTGAAATGAAGCATTTCTTGTGCCTGGAAAAGAAAATCAAGCATATAGAGACCAGACATGCAGAAAGAGAGCAAGAAATTCAAAAGGTACACCAGAGTATATCTGCATTTACTTCTCAAGAGCAATTTATAGGTTTAACTGTAATTCCATGGTATTTGCACAGGCTTCTTTAGCTCACACTGCAGGGGCAAGTACAGCCACGGTTTTGTTTTCGGTGCCTGCTGATGCAAGTGAATGTAGATGCAGTGCTAGTCAGCACTTCCTTGCTGTGGTAATTAAGACTACTGCTGCATGACTCGCCTATCAGGTGCGTAACTTCCTCACAACCTGATCTACGGAGGCCTTGCTTTTGCAGAGGGTTGGACCGCATGGCCTCTGGAAGTCCCTGGTATCATTCGGTTAGTTCATATTTCAGTTACACAGTGAAAGCTAGCTACTGAAAAAGTGACGACAGTTTGTAATGCAGAATTTGTTAAGCTACGATACAGTCCTCAACAGAACTGTAATTTTATTTTCTAGTCCTAGAAGTCCCATTCAGAAAAGCTGCATTAAGAGTATAGAAACATCTTGTAGCAGTCTACCACATACTGTTTTTAATATGCGAAACAACAACAAAAAAGCCTTTATCCTCTACAAAGTAAAAATTTTGGATTTTGGCAGTTGGATCTTTGTGATAGTTTCTTGTATCTAACATTTGTATCCCTTGAATGGGTAAAACAGTTTTGCACTGATTCTTTCATCTTATTTTCTCTCATGGTCTCCATCCTGATTTTTCATCTAGCTGGGGAGCTTCTATCATCTGGAAACAGTTTTCTAGTTAATATAGATTTTTTTTTTTCCTCAACACTTTCATCACTTAACTATATGACTGTCTTTCGTTAGTGTTTTAACTTAGGTTTTACTTAAATACATGAAGTCAAGGAAGGGCAGTTGCACTGGAAGATCATCAAACCTGTAGCAGTTCTTAGTTTGTGGAGTTTGTTCTACAGTTTTGAAACCAGATCTCAAGGAATACACTTCTATGTACAGAATTGTTCGTGGTAGAAGGTTTTATTCTCATACATTTCTACATCAGATATTTAATTGTCTTCCCAAAAAGAGCTGTGCCTAAAACAAGTCACTGGTTTAAGAACAAACCCTGCCGCCACTGATGATTTTACTATTTTTGTTCGCATTCTGTCCTGCTAAAGGCAACTGTAATAGTTACTGGTTTATGCTATTCATTTGCTTTTGTATAATGTGAGAACTTCTTTACCACTTCTGTGAAGAGTCTGCTGCTGCCTAGTCTGTGATCTATCTCCACTGAAATCATTACCTAACCCATAGTATTTACTAAGATGTTTTGTAATGTATTTTTAAAAAATAGAAATAATAGCATACGCAACAGTTACCACTAAGTAATTTCATCTTTCCTGGTGCTACTAGCCTTGTTACGTATTAAGCGTTGGGTTTTGTTTGTCCTGGTTTCGCACCTTTAATCATCTGCAGTGGGGCACCGAACAGTCCCCCAAATGAATGATAACGAACTGAACAATGTAGAAAAACTAATTGCTGAACAAGGAAATAACAGGTTATCCTTAGTATCAAACTACAAATACAACAGTTATGGCCTTTAAGTGATAGAGCTTTCCTTAAACGATCTGTTACAATTAATAGTGGTGTGGAGATTTCGATATCTTCTGACACTTTTTATTTTGGTAATTTAATAGGATTACGCCACAGATTCATGTCAAAATTAATTCAAACTTTTATCTGCAGCAGCTTCAGACCTTTGTGACTAAAGGGTATTTTCTGATAATTCATAGAACTTGTGGTTTTTAAAAGTACAGTAGTAGCCCAGAACATGTCATTCGGATTTGGTTTGTTTCTCTTGCAGAGTGTTCTTTTAATTAACGCATTTAAATGGCAATTCAAAAGGTTCATTTTGATTACAGAGGGTTTTATGTTATATGCTCAGCTTCATCTTAGATACTCAAACTTTTAATTGCTGCTTTGGAGAAGATAAGTTAAATTCTCCTGAGGCTTATTAGTCAGTGATAGATTCTACCCTTTGGTCATTAATGCAAATATTTAAAGGCATTTATTGCTATCAATCAGAATGATTTTTTTTTTTTTTTTTTATATTCAGAACAAATTGTTTCTATTTAACGTGAGCATTGGGCTTTGACACTGAGCATCAAATATAATGAATTGGCATATTTTTGCAAAGGGGCAGCGTTGGCTGAGTATTTGACTAGGAAGTCCCAACGCTGACCTGCTTCTAATTTGCAGGCAACCCAACTAACACAACAGATTACTGAAGCAAGGCAAACCCATGAGGCTGAGAGGTGGCGAAGACTGGCACAACGGAAGAATCAAGAACTGGAGAAATTTCGGGTGGAATTGGATTCAATATTAGATGTTTTACGTGAACTGCAGAAACAAGGGGTTGTTATTCCTGCACCTAATTCCAGTGGATTCAGCATGACGGACAGCTGTTGGAAGACATGATTAGGTAGGAGTTGATTAGAGAAGCAGGATTTTAATATTCAAAGTTCCGTGTAGAAAGTAATATTGAAAATCATTAATGTAACACTCATAAATTGAATTACATTCTGATCTTACCCGGAATCTTGCTTGTCCAAAGGTAGATTTGCACTGAGCAGCACCCCGGTCATATTGTATGTCTTCGATTTTGTTAGGAATAAAGTTACATGCAATTTTTTAAAAGTATTAGGAATACTGAGGTTATTCCAGAAACTCAATTACCATTGAGAAATTCCATTTGATGCTTTTTCGGATACTGTAGAACATGCCTGAATATTTTTAACTTTTCTTTATAACTTGTTTTACAGTGATTCCTTTGTGAACAAGTTGAGTAATATGCTGTTTGGCTTGTACTTTTAGTGTATAGAGTTGTTATTTTTCATTCAGTAGGGCATGAAAATCCTCTTTTTTCCAACATTTTGCTTCTCTCCCTCCAATTCATAAAACGTTCCTTCCCTTGTCTTTAAGACCCCTTTCAACTTTGTGAATGATTGGCGGGCTGGAGCAGAGCAGGCATTCTCTGGTGATGCTCAAATTCAAACTATTCCCTGTTTACTTTGCAGAGCTTTCCGACTGTGCTGGTAAGAATGATGGCAGAGTGGTCTAGCTGAATTCTTATGGGGCAGATATGAAAAAAGCCTGTAAAATACAGCGTGAGAGTAGTTCTTGGTATCCCTTTTGAAAGGGAAGGCTGTATTGACTAAGATTTGTACAAGGGGCTGTTCTGGATCTGAGAGTACCATCTTCATAGATGATCTTGACAGAGTAAAGAGGCCAATCAAATGTCAAGACGATGACCTAAAGCTCAACTGCAGGGATTTGTTGGTGGGCAAATTTAGAGTTCAAATACTGAGCAAACCGGAAAAGGGGCCAGGGAAAAAAAAAAAGCTATACTCTTCAGGAGTGACAAAGGAGACTGGTATGCTTAACAGGAATAATCTACCACCCGAACGCAGAATGTGGATATAACTTTCCACTGAACTGACAGGCATCATAGCAGGTAACAAGCTGAATGTTAGAGAGGCCATTGCCTTCTCCCTCTCCTCTTATGCCCGGCTGGAGTTACACACCTAAGCGTAGAGCCTGTAAGATACTAGATAGCGTAGGAGCAATTCCTGCTGCTGCATCACTGACGTGTAACTAACTTAGTGTGCTAAGCTTTGGGTCCCTTGTTTCGAAAGAGATGGACCAACTGGAGGGGAAAGAACAATCAGCAGTCTAGGAGATGTAGCCTTAGGAACCACTGAACCCACAGGGGCTGCCCTGCTCCAGAGGGGAGACTGGGGAGGGAAGATGAGGATGGCTATTATACTTGTTGTGTATGAAAAACCTGCTGCTAAAAGGATAGAAAAAGGAGAAGCAGTAAGTCAAATTAAAGAAAATTCTAGATGATAGCTATTTGGTGGCTGGAAGGACAGGTTTTCAAACAAATCAGTAAATTACTAGTTTGAAGTCTCAGCACTGCAAATCCTTTAGAATTCCATAGCGCACATATTGAGGTTGTAGCTCAATCAGCTATACTTATTTAGCGCAAAGAGAAGATAAAAGCTAGAATGTACTCGTCACGTCCCCTCTTGTTGTAATTTTGTACAATCATCTACACTGTATTTTGTAGTATTGGTTGAAGCTAGCATTTAAGTCAAATGTGAAATGGTTCCAGTCTGTGTATATGTATTTATGTATCATGCTTCTTCAGGGACCAGCAGGAAACGGGCATTTGGGCTTATACAAGCATGTGACCGAGCATGCATAAAGAACAAAATAGTGTAACAAATTATACCGTATAGGTATAGGCAGTAATCAACAGTGCAAGGAGTATTTTTTTTTTGAGCATACACAAACACAAAGTGAGAGTCTATACATATATATAGACATTAAAAAAAAAAAGGTTAGTTGGCAGTTAATACAGTAAGCTTAGTTGTTTCATATTCAGCTATTTTCTGTATTTTTAGTATGGCTGTTTTGTCCCCCAATAATGAAGTATTAGTCTGTATTAATAAAATGTATAAATACTACAATGCTCTGTATATAAAATATCAGCTATGTGTAAATATGCTGTATTTTCTTGATTCGGGACTGTTTTGCAAATGAGAAGGATAAAAAAATTGAATAATTTCACCTTACCCTTTATTTCCTGTACAATTTGCTATATGCGTAACACCGCATTAAAATGTGTGAGCTGAAACGAGATTTTTGGGTTATAGCAACCCTTGTGTTCCCAGCGAGGCCGGGTCCTGGATGTAGGTATGCTGGGGCACTGCCTAGGACAGGAAGGCCTGGGGGAAGTATTTCTGGTTGCTGGAAACTCTCTCGCCCAAACGTATACTCCTTAGGCCATCAAGAGGGCGTTGCCTTAGTGTTCATGCAGTTCATTCAAACACCTTTTAAAATTCTTATATTCAGTTCTCAGCAAATGCTGGTATCTTACATAGTTTGAATTAAATTTCAAATTAAATTCTCTCTCTGAGTCTATTTTACTGAGCAGGGACAGTATTATTTACCATTACTGTAAGCTATAACATGGTTTATACTGTGTTCTCACATGTATTTATGTAGTTGTACGTTCACTAAGGCACGGTCTTTAGCTTTTAGGCATTTACCATGAAGTGGGCACTCTACACGGTAACAGACTATCATCTCTGGTCTGCAGTGGCTGTAGTAATGGTGTTCTTTTTGGAGAACTAAGGTTCAAGTTTTAACTTCTCTGCTAAAGTTATTAGTTCTTGACTCTCCAGCCGTCTTAACAGTCCAGAAAGGGGAAAATACCCTGGAACAGAGCAAAGGCTGACAAAACAGTCATTAGCTTTTACTGTATTTCACTGAGGATTGCAGTGGGATCTTTCAGAGAGTAACAGAATTATATACTGTATGTTTTTCTTCTTCTTACGCCATACTATTTCATCATGCGTTTCCAGGAGGCATTATAACGGATGGATTAAAAGAATCTTAAACGTCATTTCTTTGAATCGTTGCCTTCTGTTTAGCTAGAACTCATTTGTTTACAGCAAAGCAGCTGGAGTATAAGAATTTGAACTGTCATGTTTGAAGCTTTTAGGAAATCAAGTGAGCAGCTGGCCGGGTGACTCGGTGACCTAGATTACAGAGAAGACATTTGCTTCAAGAGAAGAAACGGTGTGCAGAAGAATATCAGATCTCATCACGGCACTGATGGCAGAGACATAAGCAGTGTGTTCTGTTTCAAGTTCTCTGAAATACATGTCAAAATTGCTCATGTAACAAATTAAATAGGTTATCACGGATGAAGACTTTATTTGATAGCACATAATACATGTTGAAGTCTGCCACTATATCCAGTATTTAACCTATTCTGGAAAAAAGAAGGAAAACAGATCTGTATACTAGCACTAGCTGTGCAAATCCAGTTCTGCAGGGAAGGGGGGCCATGGCACTTTAGAACAGAAAGTCCTCTGATAACTGTGTATCATAATGTTTAGCCTTTCATACAGCTAATTACATACACCTCATGTCCAAAACTAAGAGAGCACAGGCCTCCAACTCTTGCTCTTGTTGGAGAACATGTGGTTCTCTGGTCTGTGCTGTCCTTGCTACCTGTCAGTACCTGAGGCTACTAAGTGAGTTGAGTCCAGCTCTGCAGTATCTCCAGTTGATTTATTTAGCTTTGTCATCTTTTCACTGCCAGGAGGATAGGACAGAGTGGAAGGCGAAACGCCCACTTCAATCCCTCCTTTGCCAGTGGCTTGTGAAGGGTTTTATGGGGTTCTTTTAGTCAGAGTGGCAAAAAATGTCAGTATTAAAGTCTTAAAGATCTACAGCTCAGGTGCATAAATACTAAATTGCATGACAAATACACATCATTTACTTCACCTTTTAGCCTCAGAGACTGTATATCACTGGATTTTAGTAGAGAAGTTCATGGGTTTACCGTTCACTTTCTTTTCTCTATGAGCAGGCATTTTATGATTTTACACTGTAAGTTTGTTTGGTTTTTTTTTTTAAAGGTACACAACTAAAACTTGTTTACACAGAAGAACATTTCACAAATATTCACCTTTCAAAGCTGGAATACATAACTTAACCTAGTAAGTTCATACAGAATACAATACATGTTTATGCAAACAAACATACATAATTATCCTAGGGGAACTCCCCATGAAGTTAAATCTACCACAGGCGATGCATTTATAGTGAGTTTTGAGATGAGGCTCTGAAACAGACAGCCCAAGCAGTAAGAAAACTTGCAGTAATTCCATTTTCAAACACCATTAAATTCCAGGTGCTCCTCTTGAAGGATTACCCTGGTCAAAACACTTTCTATTCACTTCATAGTGAACCAACTCAGGTGGGTTTTCTGGGAAAAGACAAATTTTTTAAACATATTATACAAAGTTGGTTATTACACCTTTCCCCTGAGGCAAAACATCATGTCTATTAGTTCTTAAAAAAGGAAAAAGAACAGCTTTTGAAGACTGCAGAAAGTTTCTGCGTTTGCCTTTGCTCTAATGCAGAGCAAAAAAATCTGGATCAGACTGTGTTGCTGCCACAGTGCTTCTGAAGTCATGTGGGAGCTGTGCAGTGGGGACTGCCAGGTTATTTTTCTGTAAAAAGCAGCAAGGGACTTTAAAGATAGAAGGGAGGTAGATGGAAAAAGTAGAACAACCTTCAGGGAAGAACAGAAGCAGGAACCAAACACTTAAATTCCTTTACAGGATTAATACATGCTTCAGAAGGACATTAAGAATACAATTAAAATGTGTTGTAAGTTAAGTTGGTATTATCCCTTGATCATTTTTATTAAATACCTTTCATCTAGGCGTTAAGTGTCACCAGCATCCGTACACACGAGTACTTCTCCTTTCTCCCCAAAGTAGCAGTTATGCACCCAAACAAAAGCCACAAAGATGTAAGGTAGCAGAAGAAAAGCCCACTGGGAATAGCAAGCTTTTCTTTCTCTAAAACCAGACCTGCATTATTTTGAAACCTAGTTTTAAATGCTTTAAAAAATAAGCTTCATTTCTCAATTGCAGAGGAGGTGGATTCTACACAGGTTTTCCTCTCATTTAAGCAGCATTTCTGTTTTCAAGCATGGCAAAGGAAAAAAAATAAAAAAAGAATAGATCAAACATCACTGAAGGCAGCTCACTCATCATCATTAGAAATAGGCTATAAAAGCCACAGCTAGTAGAAGTCCCAGAGCTTGTTAGCAAGAACAATATTTAGCTTCAGTTCAAACAAAGCTTAACCATCAGATAGCTAACATTCTTTAAATGCACAACATAAATTAAACGTAAAACATAATGTAAATTAGAGTACTGAAACGTAATTTAAGTACTGGCTAAGGTTCAGAACCTTATTCTTTCTCTAAAAAATAAAGGTTGAAATTACACCTATTCGATTCCTTAACAAACCTTTCCCTGGGAAAACAGCTGTGGTTGCAACACCATCCCAATTGAGTACAAAAAGAAGATGGAGCAAGTGCAGCTCAGCTATGCTTTTGGAGCTGATCCTCTCAACAACTCAAAGCCTGCTAGCCCTTCACTGGCCCACCGGTCAAAAAAAGGGCCATTTATAGAGCCAAAAAGCATGGGAAGGTTCAGCCTATAAGCAAAGCATAACACCAGCTTAACATACCACCACCATTTGCATATAGTAATTCTATTGGCAAAAGAAGAATAGTTTTTATCTGATTTCCTGTGATTTAGCTACTGAATCTTGCACTTACCAAACTGGAAGTTTGCATCAGCAATAAAAAACCAAAACAAGTTACTGTTTGTGTGTAGAATACTGATTCCAGGTCATCACTGGGCAGCTGTCAGAATGTCACTCTGAAGTACTATGATTACAGGCACCAATTTGCTTTTACTCAGCAGCAGGTGGTGGTAGCATTTTGTAAACACTGTAACCGAACAATTTAATATGCAAGGTATTCCCTCTGGAAGCTTTCTAAGTTGGGTTAAGCCTGCACCGAAAAGCAGTTAGGAATCAGAAACTGAAGTTAATGCCAAGCAGATATCCATTCGGCTGCTCAGCTTCAGGTGTCCTTTTTGGGAGCGGCAGAAGCGGCAGAACCTCCCCAGGGACTGCCTGTTTATTCCTTGCTTCAGTCTTAACTTGAGGTTTACACTTTTCTTGACCAAGGAGTTTTCATACACCTCCCAATGCTAGGCTCCAGCCTTCACAGTCCCCGCAAATTATTATGGTATCCTTCAGAAGCTGGACATAAGCAGTCATTTAAAAACAAAGAACAAAAACAAAACCAAAAAAATCAGGAAGCAAAAGTGATGCTGAGCAAAAGGTTTAGAACACAGAAGGCATCAGAATAAAGCATTCAGTGTTTTACTTCTTGTCTGAACTGAGTTCTGTCAGCACAGCCAGTCTTACACACAATAAAAAGCACAGGTCTGAAATACCTTCTATCAAAATACCAGAAGGCCAAGAAAGCTTCAAACTAGACAACAACGGGAATGTTTACCTTAAAGTAAAAGACTTTTCAGTCAAGGATACGATGGGAAGATTGCATGACCGATTTGCTTTCTAAAATGATTGGTGGCTCTGAGATGAGGAGATCATCCTCACCTAGTGAAGAGTTCTGCTCAGTGTTCACGAAGTTAGGAATGTTAAATTTTGTGAGACAATTTAGGTCCTCCTCAAACATTCCACTGCTCCTGGGAACTTCCTGGAAGTGGATATTACTCTCCAGACCTGGACCTTTCTGACTTTGTTTTGCTTTGTCCAAATGTTCCACTTCATTAATACAGAAATGGAAAAGTGACCGGGATTCTTCAGCTATCTGACGAGAAAAGACCCTGTCCGACTCTAGAGGTCTTCCAAAATCTGCCACAAAGCTATTCATGTGAAATCTTTTTTCAGAAGGTTCTGCATTGCTAAGGAGGAAAAAGAAAAATACAGTAAAGCATGAAAGTAGGACTATTCGAGGTCTTAACACCAAATTTGCTTTCAGGAACCATTATGATCAGGAGGAAAGGAAACCCTACAGTTTATCAACAACAGACCTTAAAAGCCAGCACTTTGCTGAAGCTATTTTAAGTCTTGATTTGTTGTGATAATTTTCCATGGGAATAAGTTATCAATGCCAGCACTCTTAAGCGGCACTTCTAGTAATCAATATACTTTAATAATCAGCTCACTGAATGAGCTCAGAAATACTCATCAGTATTTCCTCTTGACATCAAACAGTATCAAGTAGTAACAAGTTTTTTTAAAATGGCTTATAGAACACTTTGAGAAAAATCTTTGATAAAGAAAATCTTTCCGAGACATAGGCAGCGCTGCTGTCACTAAAGGCATAATTTGAGCGGTTGGTTGTCCGGACATCAAACCATCTTTTCCATTGACTTCAGTCAATGACATTTGGATGTCCAAATCGGGAGAGCTGGAACTAAAGATTGCTATAAAGACTGACAGTCCCAACAATTCAGACACATAGCCCAGGAAGGACATCTTGACATCTTTCTTGGAGTTTTCTAGAAGTGTTAGCTCAAACCAACTCCAATCTGCATGGACTTGTGCAGGAGCCATGAACAGCTGGGGGTGAGAAAAGCTCAAGCTAGATGGAAGTTCTGCAGATAATAATACATTCTTTGTCAGGCTGAATTTATATGCTATCATCACAAAATGCAAGCTATTTGCATCTGAAAGGCAGCAGAGGCATTCAGAGGAGGAGTAGTGAAAAATCTAAACATATTCTCAGAATATAAGTTTTGTTAATTAAGAATTAATAAATCATACTGTTTACACGTGAACATGTAGCAAATGACACTGGAGCCAGATAGTTGGACTCCTAAGGGTGCACACAGCACTTAGAGAGATTTTCAGAGAAACATAATAATTTAATCCCCTTGAGCCCCCGGTAGGAGGTAAGCGCCTGCATGCTTCTGAAAGCCCCAGATGGCACCTTCAGAAATCTACCCCTAAACCCTTGAAGTTCAGAGGATACCTACCATTAATCTTTCAGTGATAAAGATCCCTGCTTCTCAAACGCTAATTTACTTCCATTACATGATACGAGAATTCTGTCCTAACAAAATCAGTTACGCTAGCCTTCAAATCAAAGCAGTCCTCTAGTTTATCAAAACTATATGGGCTCATTCTGCATTTCGAAGTGAAGCGTAACGTTTAAATTGATGCAAGACAGACCAGTAACAATCTACTGCATACACACCAAGAGGCAAACAGACTGGAATAATACTGTGGTAGCCTTCAGAACTGACGACTGACATTTATGTATTTATAATGCAACAGAAATCACCACTCTGAATTTAAGCTGTGCATATAGTTTTGCAAATCTGTCACCAAGAGTTTCTATGTAGTATTGTGGCACAGACAGTGGAGGTGGCAAACAAGCACGGAAAGAAGGACAAGCATTATAAGCCTAGGAAGAAATGACTTCAGAAGAAAGTTTAAAATGCATCCATTAGAGAAGTAAATTAGTTTGTAGGTGTAGAAAGTGCTTTATAATCCAGTGAGCTATGAAGGAGCAAAGGCCAACTGTACAGAGGAGCACACAAGACTGGCAATGGCAGCCTAATCTAAATGGAAGAATAGAAGATGCAAAGAAACTTTATAATGACCAAGGATGTTGAGGAGATACAACAGAGAACAATCCTGTGCTAATGAGTAGGGAACACATGATCTAATACACAGCTGTATTTTCAGATTCTGAAATTCACAAACACCATCCTGTATTTTGGGGAGGAATTTTGTTATTTTTTTTTTTAAACAAGACTAGAAACTTGCATAGTCTTGCTCATTACAGTATGCAAGTATACCTCAGTGTGTATCTTTTCAGAACACTCAAAATAAGAAATCCCAGTTTTACTGTGGAAGGGAGCACAGCCACCGGGACAATCAAATCCCTCTTGCAATATTTGGGCCAACAGGACTCTCAGAGTCCCTGAAGCTGCCAACAAGAGAGCAGGAAGGTGAACACCAGACACCTTGAGCATCACACATACTGAAAACCACTCAAAACAAGCAGTTGCCAATGAACTAACCCAAGCTCCCTTTTCTGGGAATCTTCCAGCCTACGATGCTGGGTTCTGGTCTGCTGGATTCAGTATTAAGCTCTGGACTCTGCCCACTGGACTTGGGTGCACTGTCAGGGTACAGACCATTTTGCCCAGAATACCCTTCTAACAGAGGCATACTGGTTTGGGACTGACACTTGACATTCCGCTCTAGCTTAAACACCCCTTCTCTCAACACTCCCTGAAGTGACCTGGGGTTCTTGGCAAACCATGGAAAGGAGTAAGTAGCCAATCCTCCAAAATAGCAGGGTTTGGCATCCCAAAGGGAACTTGAGGGATCTAAACAGATCCTTAGTACCAATCCAGAAGTGCTACCATGAACCTGCGAAACCTTCCTGAATAAGTTTTCAGCAAACACGTACATATATCTGTACAAGTTTTTGTTTCAGTGAATCTGCATTTCTCTGAGCAGATTTCACCCCAGAATCCTTAACCGAATCCAACTGATTTCTTAAGGAAAAAAAAAAAATTACCAGTCATTTCACCTTTACTGCAACTAGTTGTACGATCTGCCTCAATAGCTGCATAAAGCTTTGATTTTGTACAGATAGGTTACATGAACACATTTGTTGCACAAATGCATTTAAGGACATTTTTAAATGCAGAAACGAACATAGCGTACTATCTTCTCCTGAGTGATGAACGAGAGTACTTTTCAGGCAGAAATTCAGAAAGATTGTCAACACAATTTTTTGTCGCACAAGCTAATGTTCTACACATACTAATATGCAAACAAAAGAAAAGTGCAACAGGCATCATTCCCATAACTAATTAAATTTCTACCTCTCCTCATCCATATCCTGACCCTTTTCTTCTGGTCTGAAAATGTACCCAATTCTGAACATCTTGTACAATTTTGAAAAGTACATGCTATCATACCCCTTTATATTGAGCCACGAAAAGCGTACTACTAGAAAAATCAGCGTATTCTACTTTGGAGCCATCCATCTGAACCCAGTTACACTTATCTTTCACATTAATGGTACTTTAAAGCACAGCCAAATTGACTTACTGAAGTCAGAGGCACGTCCATCAATCAGGCTGGCTTTCTCCCAAGACCTAGGAACCCCATTAACATCTATTTCCAAAGGAGGGCTGCAAGACAGGCCACTAATGAAAACGATGAGTCATGAAGAATCCAGTCAGGTATAAAGACAGAAGATGCAGGCAAACTAAAACCACAGTCTGCACTGGTTTTACAGGTAGGTATTTATGTTCTCCATAAATATGTTTTTATATATGTGTATCA
Organism: Aptenodytes patagonicus; assembly: GCF_965638725.1. Classification (NCBI taxonomy): domain Eukaryota; kingdom Metazoa; phylum Chordata; class Aves; order Sphenisciformes; family Spheniscidae; genus Aptenodytes; species Aptenodytes patagonicus. The sequence goes on along the minus strand of NC_134951.1, from coordinate 41,510,000 downwards.
AAAATAAGAGGAAACAACAGTATTCACTACCCTTAGCATATTCCTGGATGTTCTATTTCCAGTACTGCACAGAGGGGGTTACCCAATCTCAAAAAAAACAGCGCTCAAATTTGTTAAAGGTGCCAACTCAGCACACATAGTAAGTGGCAAGCATTCAAGCACACAGCTCCCAAAGCTGCAAGGAAGTTTAAAACAAATACAGAAAGGAAATGACTGGGCCCTCTTCAGCAACTGAAGAGAAATCATATTAAGATTTAAGATGAGAAGGGACCTCTGGAGGTCTCTAGCCTAATGCCCTGATGAAGGCAAGGCCAACTCTGAATTCAGATCAGGTAATCTGGATGTAGAAGTTGACCAAAGATGGTTTCCACAAACTCTCTAGGCAACCTGTTCCAAGAAAATTGATGAAGCAAGCAGAAACACAGTAGGAGATATCAAGCAGTCCTCTGCTACTTGAAAGTACATTTTTTACAAGTGTACAAACTTTTGACAAATATCATATTAAATTCTTTGTTGCATATTTGACTTCATCACTTCTTCCCCTCTCATATTATTCACGTGGGATACAGACTCAGATGCTCAGCTAAGAAACAAGATCTCCAGAGAAAAGCAGCAGCACACCAACACTTAGAAGGACTTTAAATGTATTTAGGAGCAGGATCTAGCTACTTTATGACAATCTGTAAGGGAGGCAAAAATACTAGCCATGAAATTCAGCAAGTCAGTTCTGGGAAGCTGAATTCTTCTGCCTCTATTTCCTTCTCACAAAAGCAAAAATTCAGGAGCACAGAAGAGGCTCCACAATACATGTATGTCCTCCCTAATATGGCTCTGCCTCTAGAGATGTGCTATTACATGAAGTTTCAGAACCAGTCTACATATGACTAAATAGGAAAGGGCCTTCAGTAGGCAGAGATAGGCAGGCTGCTTTAGGAAGCGATAAGCACTAACAATTGCCTTTCACAATCAGCTTCTCATCATTGCTACCTGCCCGCAAGCAATCTCACTCTCCAGAGAAGTTTTTTATTTCTACTTTATGGTACGCAAGCCTGAGAGGAGATATGGGTTCAAACTTTCTCAGAGGAAGGGACACTGACAGCTTGTGTGCTGTGCAAATGCAGATAAATGGTTGAGGCAAGGCATGGTCTGCACATACTTATCAGCTGGAAAGAACAAGGAAAGAAAAAAAAAAGATTAGTTTTTGACTTTCAGGGGACCCTGGTGTTAAACATGTGGGCTGATCTGTACTTCAGCAACTACTGGAATTTCTCAGCAGAAACTAAGACACTCTGACACTAGCAGAGCTACAGGGTTAAGGGAAGATTTTGTAAATACTACCAATATCTACCTTTTGGACTTGAACACATGAACATGTGGAAACCCTCCAGACTCCAACTTCCTTAGTTTAACATCTGCACTGCATTTTACTTGTATATACTCTGTCAATATTCACATTTCTCTGTTCCACTCCATTGTAATGTGAGCCTACCTACAATGACCCCATTTATTTGCAGAACAGTAATCTAAAGCCACCTGTTTGGCAGCCTACCCACCAACTTCATTTTAGCATGAAAATGCATACATGCACCTATTGCCTTCTTACTGCGTGCCTACTGATTATTTGCTAAATAGGGAACACTAATAACAATTCTACAGAACTGGTGTCCTGGAAGTGCTTGGAGTGCTTGCTGTAATTATTTGAAACAATTATAGATGACACCCTTTCATAAGAACGGAGTAGAACAAGATGGTGCTGAGCCAGTGCAATGCCAGCACTGTCACTGCTTGTTTGGGTGCTGCAAAAGAACAGACACACCACTTAACAGGCTGCATTTGTTATTCCAGTTTTCAGACTCACTCTTGATGTGGTGCTCCTGTCTTCGTCAGCAAGGTCAGGACAAAAAACATGAAGATGACAAAAACTGCAAGACCAACCCAAAATCCAATCACAATGGAATCTGGTGAAAAAGAGAAAACAGATCAGTATTTCACCTGCATTTGCAGAAAGTTCCCTTCCACATGAAGCCTGACTGCAAAACCCAAAAGACTTTGCATCTTATTCCTGGATGGCAAAGAGGAAGGACAATCAGATTTACCTTTATCTATTTTTAAACAGAAAACTGCCACTGAAGCTGTCATTTCTAGCCTGAATTTTACTGATGTTTGGAAAAACCAAAAAACAAGCTGAAATGGGGAAGACACTGAATTCTCTTGGTTAGTAAAATAGGAGCAGCTCTCTTTGTGATGTCTGGCCCATGTGCAAGTATTGCTGAAACAACTTCAGTGCTAGAACTCAGAAGAGAGGATTTTCAGCAAAAACCTCTATCCCTGTAGAACTGAGCTCCTGCTATTTTAAATTATTTCTGCCTGAGACCATTAGGTTTCTGGGTTTTGATGGATTTCTTTGACACAACAGATTTAGGAAGATCTAGCTTTCTTTCAGAGGTAGGATAGAGAGTTCTGAAATAAATGGAACCACAGATAAAACTATTTGCTACCTAAACAGATCACAATAACCAACATATACAAGACTTTTTTGAGTAATTTTTAATTTGGGCTTCCAACTTGCATGCAGAAAACTGTAATACAATGTCAGAGGAGCCAAATGGATTTGGACAAAAAAGTCAAACTACCAGTTAATTACAAGGAAAACACCAATGCAATAGCCAAATATAGAAGCAATTGGGAAGAGCGTGGCTTTTTGCCTGTGTGCATAAAATGTACCTACTGTTCTCACTTAGAGCAAATGGACCCATAGATAAATCATCAGTCCTACTTAAAACAAATCTATGCCCACTTATGACTTCAAAATTGATCCACAATTGCTGCTGAAGGAATCAAATTCCTGGAAGCTTTGAGCTTGAGAGGTACAAGTGGGACAAACATATTTCCAGAAAGCAATCAATTGATAAGCATGGCCCAAAGCTACAGAGCACCAACCCAAAATATGACCTGGTCCAGGACCCACAGTATACAGGGTGCTTTTTCACCTGTCATTTCAGTAAGTTATTTTTTGTTTATGCAAATATTCAAAACTTCCACTGTAAGAGTTCAAAAAAATTAACATATAAACATGCAAGAGGGAAGTCTTGGTCAGGACAGGTATCCGATCTACCCTCAACCTCTCGTTACACAGCTACTACTGAACCTCAAAGATCCTTGCTGGCTGTAAAGCTACGTGATGGTCTGTCTGACCTGATGCAGCAGGCACAGCATGTTGAATCTCCTACAGGACTAACTAAAGACACCAGAAAACATGGAATCAGCTATCCTGCCTGGTGCTTGACCACAACTGTTAATCACACTACCACTGTGAAATATCTTCCATGTTAAAAGGCAGATCTGGAAACTGGAAATCAATTCAAACCATTTGCTCTTTCTCTGCAAAGTCAAAGTGCCTGCTGCAACTTGAGATTTTCTCCCTGTGAAAATACTTTATCACAATCAAGTCACTCCTTAATCCCTTTTTCTGGTAAGCTAAGGAGGTTAAGCTGCAAGTCTCTCACTGCAAGGTTTATTCCATCTCTCCTCTGCCACATCTCCCCCTCTCAACACCCTTTGTAAAATAACTAGAGGGTGGTTCAAGTACAAGTTTCACGATGGGGGGGGGGAGTTTGTAGCACTCCTTTTTGCTTAAAGCACCCTGGTATGAGTTTATTTCTGTAATTCCATGCATTATGAGCCCTAAATTATTTAGAGCATCATTCTGTAAGTATAGACTGTATTCAGTGGTTCAAGATCCATCCTGTGTTTGGCCTTACTAACACAGAATAGCTCATGATTATCTACCATCCTACCGGACTTTGTAGACCTGAAAGTTTTATCTAAAAAGAAATACTCCCATTAAAAGATTCACCACTTCACCATTTACAGCTACTACTACCTACCAATTAGTCAGACATGCTTCAATGATATGCAACTGCATTGATAACCAGAATGTCAAGTCTGATCAAGTAAGATGTTTTAAAAATATGCACATAGATTATATTGATCAAACTGCAAAACTTAACTCATCAACTAAGAAAAAAAACTAAAGAAAAAAATAAATCAAGATTCTGATAAACTACTACTCCCCACAAAAATCACACCTGCCAGCATTGTGTGCTCTTGTAATTCATGAATAACAAGCCTGTCTTGTGGTTTGGTGTTCCCCTCCCAAACAGAATTCCTAAGTTTACTAAGCCTAAAGCTACATCTTCCTTGCTTTATTGTGGCTCCTGACATACTTCCAACCCACTGCTGTATCAATGACATTCTTTGTATTTGTTTAAAAATTAAAGCAGGTGGCCTGAGTTCTCTTCAGTATTTAATTTAGGTCTCACTCATTTAAGTGCAAATTATGCAAACGTACTAACTTCTAAACATTTACTCAAAATAAACAGAACATAACACAACATTTATTCAAAAAATATGGTATGTAAGACTACATCTGTAATACTGTCCCAAGTTACAAATAGATTGGGAAAGTATCCCATGGCTTTCCCAAGTTACAGTATCAGCCTTCCTTTCCTTCCTAACACAGACTCATAACATCCTGGCAAGAGTTCTGACCCCCTGATCATTCCTACCTATTTTACCTCTCTCTACTGTTACTGAGGTTTCTTCTGATCCAAAGGCACAAAAAAGGATTTTGTTCGCATCTCTGCCAGTCACAGATATCTTCTGGCTATCTTTGTCTATTTACTTTCTAAATTTTAATTTACAAAGCATCTGGTGCCTACTTTTCTGGATTTTCTGATTTCTGGTTCCTGTCTTCACTTCTCCTCAGGCAGAACATACTTTTTGCTTGTACAACAGCTTTTTTCTTTTTTTTGTAGTCATGTATTTGAAAAGTCACTGTGGCATTTGAACACCTCATCTTCTCCCCAACTCCACTTTTTCTTTTTTTTAAAGTGTATTTTTGTGTATTAGATTGTTTTGTGAATATTTTTTCTTCACAGGTCACTTTGCATAAGTTTTTCTCTGCTTTCAGAAAACAGGCTTCTGAATTCCTTTCTATATGCATTAAATTATTAGGAAGCTCCACTTGCCTACAATTAATTAAATCAACATTAATCCGAAAGTGGCCTCCAACTTTCTCTTGTGGAATTCATCTTACTTATGGTTCAAAACAGTGCCCTCTCATGTTGGGTGAAATACCTTGTGTATCAGAAATAAATAGGGGGGAAAAAAAAAAAAAATCACACCCCCCTAATTTTAAGAAGGGCCAGTGATGTTTTACAGCTGGCCAACTGTCACTGCCAGCCTGCATCACCAAAACCAGAGTCCACCCCCCTTTAAGTTCTGCAACGTAAGTTACAGGCATTCATTAACTTCCCTTCTCCAGTTTTGCTGTTTTATTTTCTTTTAGACTCTTTTCTGGACTTTGGTAGACTCTTTTCTGGACTTTGGTAGACACTCACATTCATATATCCAACAGCATTCAAAGACTGTACCACCATAAAGGTGCTTCCTGCTCTCAGAGCAGCGCAGTAAGAAGTGCCCTACTCAGCCACTTCTGATGTTCAGTAGTCAGACTGGGTGAGCTGCTGTTTTCTAAATGGAGTGGTACCACTGACATTTTCTCCCTGCACTACACACCTCCCCCACCAACTGGTCAGGCCATTTATCCCCTTGGCTCCATTACTGCTCATAGTACAACTGTACAATATACATATGAGCCAACAGCACCATTTTAACTTCACATTGTAAGCCAGATCACTGAAGCAGCCTCTCTCCTTAATATAAACTGAGGTGAAAGCACTGATCTGAATTCCACCATTACTACAAAAGTTACAGTGGCACACCTGAAGGAGACAGAGTATTTCCAAGTGGTAATATGTCTACAAAGCCCCAACCTCACCATTTGTGACGCCTGCCTCTACAAAATTTATCTTTGTTAGCAGAGGCTAAAACTAAGCCTACTTGCAGCTGTGCCAAAGGCTATGAGAGTTACGATTTCTTACATGGTCCAAAAAAAGGCAATAAAATAAAAAAAATGAGGATTTGTCAATATTCAAATTCTCCCTCTTAATACAACCCCAGTGTAATCTCTCCTCCTTCCTCCTCAGGTTAGGATTTCAGTGAAGTTAAATGTCTGACCAGATTGCCTCCACACTCCTCGACAGTCTCAACACAGCTGGAAATAGCTAGAAAAAGAAACCTACTAAAAACATACCATGTCAAGAAATATCATGCCTTACACAACACAGACATAGACTGTTCCTTTACTAGGTTAAAGTCAGCCCTCTGAGAATGCACACTGTAACACCAGAGTAAACAGAACCAACTCCAATCTATCAGTTAAAAAAAAAACAAACACCAACCCAGAAGAAACTTCCTAGGTCACTGATTCAATACTGCTATGAATCTCTCCCTTTCGTAAGTACATCAAGCTCCACCTGAAAAACGGCTGTTCCTTCTGTCCCATTCTTAAGAGTTGTCCAGCACCTTCCTGCTCTACAAAAAGTACAGCCAGACAGTGAAGCGGAATTGCCACGTTTAGTATGGCAATCACTTCAATGGCAATCCAAGATGCATTCTGCCGCTGTACCTTCCGCAATCCAGAGGCAACTATCATTTATATTTTTTTTCTCCTGTCACACCAAGCTAAAAAGAAGGCATGTACATAACACTGCACCTAATCTTCATAATCAGTAATCTTTGTAATCAGGTTTGGCCTCTGAGTAAGTGGAATAATGGAATATAAATTAGAAACATGATAAAAGCTAACCTACATTTTTCAAGTACCTAACATTTGTGAAAATACAGACCGTAATCAGCAGACTTTGAGGAGAAAAAAGGTAAAGTACAATTCAGGCTAAAAAGCAACTTCTAGTTCTAGTCTAGTTCTTTTAAAAATTAAGAACTTCAACAAGTTTCTTCTCACCCTTACAGAGTCTTCCCAAAACCTCCTGACTGTGTAAAGCCAAGGGAGATCAGCCTTCCTGGGCTACTGATTGCCACTGCAAGCACTCCTCTTTCCCAGTCTGAATCTTCATCATGATGAATGAGGCAGAAAGTACGTATCCCACCCTGGACCAGTGCTCCAGCACTGGATGGAGACCCTTCCCCAAGACTTTGAAGACTGGTGCTCAAACCCTTTCACAGTATATCCAGCTCAGAAACAAAATTATTTGCTTCTCTTTGCCAAAGTGCTTGCAAAACACATCCAGTAATTCTTAGTCTCTGTTACTTGGGTGTTGTTTGGTTTTTTTGTTACCCACACCCATCTCCTCCCCCCTTCCTCCAAAAAAAGAAATTTCTTAAAAGTCAAAGCCATTGCCTAGACTTTAGATAAATGTTGGTCCAGCTGTACTAGCTTGTGCTAGCTAAATTTCCTCTCAGTTCCTACCCATAGTTTTCATCTCTCTGGTCCCTGTCCTTGACTTGTTACTTCTACTGTAAAACAGCTCCAGTATTAGCAGAATGCTGAATTTAGCGCACTCCTCCCTCATTTACTTTATCAGAGTCATAGAATCACAGAATCATTAAGGTTGGAAAAGACTTCTAAGATCATCGAGTCCAACCATCAACCCAACACCACCATGCCCACTAAACCATGTCCCTAAGTGCCGCATCTACACATCTTTTAAATACTTCCAGGGATGGTGACTCAACCACTTCCCTGGGCAGCCTCTTCCAATGTTTCACCACTCTTTCAGTAAAGACATTTTTCCTCACGTCCAATCTAAACCTCCCCTGGCACAACTTGAGGCCATTTCCTCTCGTCCTGTCACTAGTTACTTGGGAGAAGAGACCAACACCCACCTCGCTACAACCTCCTTTCAGGTAGTTGTAGAGAGCGATGAGGTCTCCCCTCAGCCTCCTTTTCTCCAGGCTAAACAGTCCCAGTTCCCTCAGCCGCTCCTCATAAGACTTGTTCTCCAGACCCCTCACCAGCTTCGTTGCCCTTCTCTGGACACGCTCCAGCACCTCAACGTCCTTCTTGTAGTGAGGGGCCCAAAACTGAACACAGTATTTGAAGTGCGGCCTCACCAGTGCCAAGTACAGGGGCACAATCACCTCCCTACTCCTGCTGGCCACACTATTTCTGATACAGGCCAGGATGCCATTGGCCTTCTTGGCCACCTGGGCACACTGCCGGCTCATGTTCAGCTGGCTGTCAACCAACACCCCCAGGTCCTTTTCCGCCAGGCAGCTTTTCAGCCACTCTTCCCCAAGCCTGTAGCGCTGCATGGGGTTGTTGTGGCCAAAGTGCAGGACCCGGCACTTGGTCTTGTTGAACCTTATACAGTTGGCTTCGGCCCATCGATCCAGCCTGTCCAGGTCCCTCTGCAGAGCCTTCCTACTCTCGAGCAGATCAACACTCCCGCCCAACTTGGTGTTGTCTGCAAACTTACTGAGGGTGCACTCGATCCCATCATCCAGATCATCGATAAAGATATTAAACAAGACTGGCCCCAGTACTGAGTCCTGGGGAACACCGCTCGTGACCGGCCGCCAACTGGATTTAACTCCATTCACCACAACTCTCTGGGCCCGGCCATCCAGCCAGTTTTTGACCCAGCGCAGAGTACACCTGTCTAAGCCGTGAGCTGCCATCTTCTCTAGGAGAATGCTGTGGGAGACAGTGTCAAAGGCCTTACTGAAGTCCAGGTAGACCACATCCACAGCCTTTCCCTCATCCACTAGGCGGGTCACCTGGTCATAGAAGGAGATCAGGTTGGTCAAGCAGGACCTGCCTCTCATGAACCCATGCTGGCTGGGCCTGATCCCCTGGTTGTCCCGCTCATGTCTTGTGAGCGCCCTCAAGATGAACCGCTCCATAATCTTCCCCGGCACCAAGGTCAGGCTGACAGGCCTGTAGTTCCCCGGATCCTCCTTCCGGCCCTTCTTGTAGATGGGCGTCACATTGGCAAGCCTCCAGTCGTCCGGGACCTCCCCCATTAACCAGGACTGCTGATAAATGATGGAGAGTGGCTTGGCGAGCTCCTCCGCCAGCTCTCTCAGCACCCTCGGGTGGATCCCATCTGGCCCCATAGACTTGTGAGCATCCAGGTGGCGTAGCAGGTCGTTGACTGCTTCCTCTTAGATTATGGGGGGTTCATCCTGCTCGCCGTCCCTGTCTTCCAGCTCAGGGGGCCGAGTACCCTGAGGATAACTGGTCTGCCTGTTAAACACTGAGGCAAAGAAGGCATTAAGTACCTCAGCCTTTTCCTCATCCTCGGTGACAATGTTCCCCACCGCATCCAATAAAGGATGGAGATTTTCCTTGGCTCTCTTCTTGTCATTAATATAGTTGTAAAAACTTTTTTTGTTGTCTTTAACGACAGCAGCCAGATTGCGTTCTAGCTGGGCTTTTGCCTTTCTCATTTCCTCTCTGCACAACCTAACGAGATCCTTGTACTCTTCTTGAGTCGCCTGCCCCTTCTTCCACAAGCGGTAAACTCTCCTTTTTTCCCTGAGTCACAGCAAAAGCTCCCCGTTCAGCCAGGCCGGTCATCTTCCCCGCCCATTCTTCTTACGGCATATGGGGACAGCCTGCTCCTGCGCCTTTAAGACTTCCTTCTTGAAGATCGTCCAGCCTTCCTGGACCCCTCTGCCCTTCAGGACTGTCTCCCAAGGGACTCTCTCAACCAGTGTCCTGAACAGGCCAAAGTCCGCCCTCCAGAAGTCCGTGGTTGCGGTTTTGCTGGCCCTCCTCCTTACTTCACCAAGAATCGAGAATTCTACCATTTCATGGTCACTAAGCCCAAGACGGCCTCCGACCACCACATCTCCCACCAGTCCTTCTCTGTTTGTAAACAGCAGGTTGAGCAAGGCACCTCCCCTGGTAGGCTCACTTACCAGCTGTATCAGGAAGTTGTCTTCCACACTCTCCAGGAACCTCCTAGACTGCTTCCTCTCTGCCGTGTTGTATTTCCAGCAGATGTCCAGGAAGTTGAAGTCCCCCACAAGAGACTTCTGCCAGCCGCTTGTAGAACACTTCATCTGCCTCTTCATCCTGGTTGGGTGGTCTATAACAGACTTCCAGCACGATATCTGCCTCGTTGGCCTTCCCCCTCATCCTTACCCATAAACACTCAACCATATCATCATCACAATTGTTGAGCTCTATACAATCGAAACACTCCCTAACATACAGAGCCACCCCACTGCCTCTCCTTCCTCGCCTGTCCCTTCTGAAGAGTTTATAGCCATCCATTGCAGCACTCCAATCATGAGAGTCACCCCACCATGTTTCTGTGATGGCGACTAAGTCATATCTATCCTGCTGCACAATGGCTTCCAGCTCCTCCTGTTTGCCGCCCATGCTGCGTGCATTGGTGTAGATGCACTTGAGCTGGGCTATCAATTTCGCCCCCAGCATTGGCATGCCACCCCTAGGCTCATCTCTAGTGAGCCTGGTTTTATCCCCTTCCCCCTTTGAACCTAGTTTAAAGCCCTCTCAATGAGCCCCGCCAATTCATGAGCGATGATCCTTTCCCCCTGTGAGACAGCTGAACTCCGTCTGTCGCCAGCAGGCCCGGTGCTGTGTAAACCTCCCCATGATCAAAAAAGCCAAAATTCCACCGACAGCACCAGCCCCTGAGCCACGTGTTGATCAGGTGTGTTTTCCTGTTCCTTTCAGTATTCTTCCCCGCCACTGTAGGGATTGAGGAAAATACTACCTGTGCTCCTGATCCTTCAACCAGTCGCCCCAGCACCCTGAAGTCCCTTTCGATCGCTTCAGGACTTCTCTCTGCAACCTTATCACTGCCAGCCTGTATAACCAACAGTGGGTAGTAGTCGGAAGGCCGTACCAGACCAGAGAGTTTCCTAGTAATGTCTCTGACCCAGGCCTCAGGGAGGCAGCAGACTTCCCTGTGGGACGGGTCCGGTCGGCATATTGGGCCCTCTGTTCCCCTCAGAAGGGAATCGCCTATGACAATTACCCTCCTTTTTGTCTTAGCAGAGGCAGTCATAATGCGTGGGGCTGACTGCCTCAGCCTAGGCAACCTCCTGGATGGACCTTCGTCTACATCCTCATTTGCCTGGCCCTCAAGTTCCAGGGCCCTGTATCTGTTCTATAAGGGCAACCGGGAAGGTGAGGGAGGCGGGGCGGGCGTTCGCCTGGCACGAAGACTGGCACTGGGACTCCCATGAAGTCCCAATGATAAAAGTTTCTTCAAAAAAAGAAATTTCTTCTTTTATTTTAAATATTTTATAGCCTTAAATTTATTTTCTATGAAGAAAAACAAAAGCAGTAAGGCTGCCCACCACTGCCCTTTTAGCATTAATGGGAACAAGAACAGAGCAAAACAGATCATACCAAGTAGTCACCAGAAGCAGCAGTGGCTGTATTTGCTGTTATAAACTGTTCCTGATCTTCTGATACTCCTCAGTATTGACAAATTTCTACCACAGCCAAGAAATCCATGGTTCTCTCATGCACAAGAAAAGCCGTCAATAAAAAGACATAGAATCACAAATAATTATAATAATCCAATAAACAGAGTAATAACTCTAATTGCTGAGAATCCAAAAAACTTGGAGAGAGGTATTTTTGTACAATAATCAGTTACAAATGAAGAGTAGGAACATTAAGATGGTCAAGCTCGGCTGCAATAAAGCGTATCTCTACTGAACTTACATTTATGAGCCTTCAGGCCTTCAAACGACACTGGTCCATACTCATAATACTCGTACTCCCAGGTGTAATCAGAGTTAGACAAGGCCTGCTGGGAGGTTCTGTTAGAAATCAGCCTCAGGGCAGACATCTTGCACCTCAATACATATATACCTGTGGATACAAAATGTGTTAGTAGAGACTACATACTTCTAGTGCATCTTCTGATTTTATATAGAATCCTTTATTTATGGGATCTCTTCCTTGCCACTATTCCCAAGAAGAGCCACTCACACTTACAAAGGCTCTCTCTCACCTGTTCCTTTACAATCCAGTATCACTGCCCCAACAGACAAGGCCATCACATTCCCTCCCATTTCTTCCCCAGTCTTTGCTGGCCAACCACTGGTCAACACAGAGCTTCTCTTCAATGGAAGGAAGAGAATCTATGTTCACTTCCACACAGTAAGTGTACAAAGGTATCAAACCCAGGCTCCTCAGATTGAATATAGCTTTTATAGCTCAAAAATAGTAAATACCAAAGACCACCAGCCTCAGCAGCTTAGGGTGAATGCTGCCATGAAAATCTGGATGGAGAAATGTCCAGACCACCAGGCTCAAAGGGTTATATCATCCATAAAGTCCAGCTGGCAGCTGGTTACCAGCAGTACCCCTCAGACTGATACTGGGCTAATAGCGTTTAACATCTTCCTTAAAGAGCTGGACAATGAAATGGAGTGCACCTCTAGCAAGTTCACGGATTATATGGGGACAGTCAAGAGGCTGGAGGACAGACTGCTACTCAGAGGGACCTGGACAAGCTGAAGAAAGGGACTGACAGGAACCTCATAAGGATCACCAATGCAAATGCAAAGTCCTGCATCTGGGAGGGAATAAGGCTGGGGGTTGACAGCTGGGGAGCAACTCTGCAGAGAAGGACCCGCAATGGACAACAAGCTGAACGAGTCAGCAATATGCCTTGTGGCAAAGAAGGCCAAGCGTGTACTGGGCTGAATTAACAAGAGTGTAGCCAGCAGGTCAAGGGAAGTGTTTATTCTTCTCTACTCACCACTGGTAAGACTGTGTCTGGGGTACTGTATCTGGTTTTGGTATCCCCAAGAACAGAAAGACACAGACATGCCGGAGCAAGTCCAGTGGAAGGCCACCAAGATGGTCAGGGAGCTGAAGCACAGGATGCACGAGAGCCTAAGGGAACTAGGTTGGTTCAGCCTGGAGATGAGAAGGCTCCCGGGAGACCTTAGTGCTGTCTACAGTTACAATTACAGTCAGAGGGTGCAGAGATGATGGAGCCAGACTCTTCTCAGAGGTGCAGAGTAAAAGGACAAGAAGCAATGGACACAAATTGGGAAATGGAAAATTTAAATTAGATACAAGGAAAAAAATTTACCTGATCTAGTTGAACATGCTTTGAGCAGGAGTTTGGATGAGATGACCACCAGAGGTCCCTTCCAACCTAAATTTCTCTGTGTTAATAAACAGCTTCAATATGCCACTACAGAAGGAAAATAAAGGAGTGATTTTCCCCACAGATTAACAAAACCTGCAATGCAACATTAAGCATCATTAAATTATCTTGATAGATATTTCTGTCATTACCACAACACTGCACTAGGGATTTGTGTTTTGCAGAGTAATTTTTTCAGAATATCAAGACAGTTCTATGCATACCAAAAGAGAGCACATCTCTGTGCAAAACATCTGCTGCAGCAGCTGGAGTCAGGACATCCAACTTGAAACATATTACAAAATACTTTTTGTAAAAGCAAATTGAGCTTTGGGTAATTTTGCATTCAGTTAAAACCCAGCAGGGTGAAGACTTCATGCAGTTCATAAAACTATTGCAATTAGTTGTTCTGTGGACAATGAAACTTCAAGAAATTTTATCTGGATTTGACTTTATGCTCTGAGAAAAGAAGGGCCCTAAATAGCCACGCCACTCAAAATAACTGAACCTTCAGTCTTTCCTAAGGATAATTAGATTGCTGTGCAAGTAAAGCACATCGTTCAAGTGCTAGGAGGGCCATACATAAAGAACAGGAATCGGGCACAAAATGAGGAACTCAAATTCACCCAGGGAATATGAACAGCTTTTAAAATTTGTAAAAAACTTCTTTCTGCAACTATTTTACTGTAAGTAAGTGCTGGCAGGAATGTCTCAAAACAATTTTAAATAAACAGCGAAGTATGCCTGAAAAAGTAAACTTCATACCCAGTTACAATGTTCAGAACCTTAAACACATACCAAAAACTTGACTAGCAAGTGATAAATCCTTTAAAACAAGAAATGGATCTATTTCTCAACTCAAATCAACTTAATGTTCACAATGAGGAATTTGCCAACAGGAAGGGGGCGGGGCGGAGCGGGAGAGAAGTGACCAACCCCATTTGCTTGGGTCAGGATAAGGAGCTTCACATTACCCTCACTCTCCTTTAGCCATTCAGAAAGCTCCCAGCAAGAATAAATAGCCTGAAGCATAGAAGAGGAAGAAAAAAAGAGATGGCTGTAAAGGACAATGCAGTTCATGGCTAAGGATGTTTCCTATCCTCTACTTCCAACCCTTAAAGAATATGACAGAAAGAGGTAAGTGTAACTTTAAGTGACTGTGTTAACAGTAAAGTTCCTCCTTTGCTTTCCCAGTGACTAGAAAACCTTCTTATTTCCTGGAATCAAAAAAAAAGAATGCCTAATTAAGCTTTAGGCAGAGTTTTTCTTGTTTTTAATCAACTAAGGAAACTGCTGCCTTCTGGGAGAAGCAAACAGCACAGAGAATAACTTAAGATTCTTGTCCTAGTTTGCTCCCATCTCAGCTCTGTCAGTTGTCTCTTACAAGACTTTGTGTTTCATTTTGTGACTGAGCCCTAAGACTATATGGTGCTGCACAGGGTTCCCACCATCTTTTTCCCCTTCTCCTCAATGTTTTGTTGATGGTGTCTCTTGCCAAATGTTATTAGCACATTCCTGTTTAAGGACTGCTTTTCTCTTTTATAGCCTTCTAGAGAAGTCTTTCATTTAAATATTTCTCATATGGCATCACTAATGTTCATTGTCACCTCCTTGCTTTTAGTATTATAAGAAGAGCTGAACAGTAATCCGCAGGAAGAAAACTTCAGAATAGGGTATATGAACAGTCTGAAAAATGTTTTTTCTTCCACCTCAAGTGCAGGCAGATTGGATTAATTGGGCCACATGCAGATCTCTCTCCCAATCTAGTCACTAGTGTCCATTTATGATTTATGGGGAGAATAGCCACTTCTAGGACACAAAGAATCTGTCCTGTGTTAGTCCTAGGTTAGGACTAGAAGCTCCAGTGTTTCACCACTGACTACAAGCGTTTCTAGACTTACTTCCATTGTAGACAAGCCACTATCAGAGGGAGAGGTGCTAACTGAAACCTGGGTTACCAGCTCCCAGGCTAAACCTTTGCCTTAGGATTTGTGGGAAATATAAAATACGCCTCTAAATGAGCCAGTACAGCTAAGCATAAATACTGTCCCAAACTAGCTCGTAGCTCACTTGTAAGCTTTATCTATCCAAATGCTTCCAAAACCTCAGCCTGAAACATGTTAAAGCAAACCTTTTCTACTTAAAAAGCCAGCCTAGTATGGTGGAACAAGGACCAGCACAGCAAAAGTAGTGAACATTAAGACCTTGCAACTCCCGAAGAAGAGCAAAGCAGGGTGAGCCAGCACGCTAGCAGCCTGTCACATGCATCTACCAGGCTGCAGCAGGTCATGGAAGGACTGCAGGTGCCAGATAAGGGCTTCTGGGAAGCAATTCCCCCAGGAGATGCACTCAAGCGCTCCTTCTGCCAGGAGTGGACAGCAGTGATTCATCCCACAGCTCTGAGGCATGACAGGGAGCTCCTCTAATTGACCTTGCTGAGGGTTTTTTTTGGGGGCATAGGAGTTGTTTAAGGCAAACATGAAAGCCCCTCTGTTGACTTTGACGGGTAATGGATGCAGACAGCCTTTCCTCACCCTGGCTCATTTCTTTCAGGAGCAAGTAAGTAAGCAACAAAAAGCTTCACTTTGATCACTCAAGAAACCCCAAAGCAGGGCTGTGTTCAGTGCTGCCAGCCAGGAGATTCAGGCAGGTCAGTCTCCTGGAAGTGCTCATGGCCGCCTTCTGGAGCATTGGGTTGGTCTCTGCAGATAAAGGATGTCAACAGGTACCCAGACACTTCCCATGGAGACATGACTGCAACTCCTGGAGTTGAATTATACCTTCATGAGAACTCGTTTGTAACCTGTATGAAAGTTTGTATGAAAGTTTGTAAGGTCACAGCTTGCCTGCCAGTGGTACCTGCGCAAGCCAGTTTGACCATTAGGCTCTCTTTGCACAAAATCCACATCTTTGAACTGCAGCAGTGGGGCATCAAACACTGCTGCAGTTAGACTATTTGCTTCAATCTGGACATCATCGGCAAATTGCACAAAGCTTACAGCCACTTACCTTTCAAACTGAGTCACTGTAAAGGCAAAACTGGACACACACTGTATCTGAAGCACAACTTCATGGCTTATACCACCACTGGGGCCACAAAGGCAAATCTGGTTTTGTATACATCTGGAATGGGCCTTGTATGTAACCAGCATCAACCACCTCCGAACCTGACGTGCATGCACAAGAATAAATCCACATGGACTGGTCAATGTACTGTTCATTTCTGGAGCAAGAGAAACTACCAATATGGTAGACACAAGCAACTTGGTAAATTTACAATCAAAAACTACATTTGTTTTCCACGCACTTCCATTCTGCTTACTGCCATAGAGTCTAAGCACTTTACAGTCTTCATAGAATAAATTAACAAACTGTTGGCCCCGGCAAACTGTGAAGATCCCAAAAGCCAGGTAGGAAAAAAAAAAGTAGCAACATTTCAAACTGTGAGAAGTCCTAGCCTGAGAAAGCTTTGCGCTACACCCTGATGCATCAGCTAGGCAGTACAATTAACCCAGAAGTTGTTAGCTATGAGAAGTTAACAACTCAGGCTGTTCCCATACCCCATAAGTCCCCATATCAGCAACAATATTCTGCATGGGGGAAGAAGGGAATCACCCACCAGCACCACATTCCTTTTTACTCCATTACAAGGACTAAGAGGTGAGGTCAGAGGGAAAGAAGTCAACAAGGAAAGCAAGCACAAACTTTACTCTGCACTGCATGAGCTGAAAGGTAATACAGACCCCATCTTTCTACAACCCTACTACATGGCTACTGCTTCGAACAAGCTGTGCCACTCCTAACCACTGATGAGAAAGGAGTCTGCAGGAAATACTTAACCAAATGGTCCTTGCTTCTCGATAATTCTCAAGATTGTAGATGTGCAGGATTTGAGATCAAACTTGTGGTCTTTTCAGGGGAATACCCAATCTTCCTGCCTGCAATAGAAGAGGGGAAAGCAAGCTATACTAAACAAGCGAAATTTAGCAAGAAAAATAGAAAGATAACTGAAAACTGATTGTACAATCAAAAAAAAAAAACCCCACCAATCATACATCCTAACTGTGACTGCATAACACCTGGGACTTTTCTTGGAGAGAAAAGAAAGGACCACTGTTAACACTGGTTATGTTTGTGATTGATGCTCACCGAACAGCATCATATGCATGAGCTATTGCACTAAAATAGCAAGAATTATGTTGGATTCATCGCAAAAGGACTTTATAACAATGGTAAGAAAAAATGCTGGTTTAGTCACTGCTTATCCTGGGAACTAAGGATGAGAAATGACAAAGTTACAGACATCTGTGCCTCATACCACTCTATTACACATCATAAAACATGTGTTTTATTATCCTTATAACTGTGCAATGTAAACTAGACTCCACCAATAAACTGCTTATACACCATGCATATAAATTCTCATGAAAATTTCTTGTTTTCCATGTACTAATGCTTAAAGTCTTGCACTGTGTGCTGCAGTGTAAAAGGAAGTCTCCACATTGTTTTATACAATTTGCATGCTAATTGTATAGCTACTGTTTGTACTTAATTTAAAAGCGATGACTTTATGACTTTAAAGTAAAATTTAACAAATAAAAGACCAAAACAGTTTGCCAAGTATTTTCCTAAGAGATAATAATGATACGTGATAGCAAGCACTAATGCCTGCTTAGTAGTTCAACTCAGTAGGGGCCACCTGGAAGTTAAGCAGAAACTAATATGAAATCATACTGCATGAGTTCACAGACAACTATACGGATTTGAAAATAGATAGAGCAAACATTATATAAGCTCACTCATAAGCCTCGTCTGAGAAGATAGCTGAATTATACCTAACGCAGCATCACAGAAGCTATGTATTCCTTCTGCATTTAAAAAGTTTCAGTCCTGCACTGACAGTAAAGGGACGTGGAACAGTTAATACAGAGCTATTGGGACTTGCTCCCAAAACACACTGAAGCAAATAGCTTAGCTTAACTCCAGTACCAAAAGCCTTAAAAATTACAGCCAGAATATACAGTCTTAAGAGACAGCATTACCTACAAGTAATAAAGAGAAGTTAGCCATAATTCCATTTATTTCCTGCAGCTAGGGCAGAATCACACAATCAATCCATCATCCAGCTTCAATGTATGAAGTTGAGCTTCAGCTGAGCTCAGAAAACATTTCATTTTGACATTCAAGATGGCAAAAACTGATATATTACAAGAATTCACCCTTCCACCCAAACAATACATCTCTACACAAAAAAACCCAAAACAACTTGACAGTTATTGTAGTCACAGTAGAAAACAAGACTAAACCTTCCTTTTAAGCAAAGTCTATTTTTCTAAAGAGAAAACAAATAGATAAAACTGCATCTGAATAACAGGTTTAAATTTCTGAGCATGTTTTAAAGTGGGAAGATTATCCTTTCAACAGTCTTTTCCCAGACATGCCCCCACTGAACCTCCTTCTGGAGGGCAGCAGGCTCACGGACGTGGCTGCAGACACAGCAAGGCTGCGGTCAGAAGAGAGCTCCAGGTATTGCTGAGCCCATCTTCCTCTCCCCACTAAAAGCTGACCTCCTCTCAGATGTGCACATATAGCAGCTTCAAAACACAAGTTCCCTCAAGACCAACCAAACTAGAAGAAACCCTGTCAGTAAGCACTAAGGTACTGAGACCTTTCAGTCCTATAACATTACAAATGCTGACATCAATGGTACATGTAAATATTCAACACTTTCCAAAAGAAAGGCTATCTTTCCCTCAGCAGTTTATAATACCGCCAATTTTAAACTTTTCACACTACAAATTTTTTAAAATTCAACCTTTCAGGGGTCCCAGGCTGATTTGTTATAGAAAACCCTCAAGTGAAAGAGGTCTGGCATATCCACTAATGACATGAGTAAACCGTAGAGCAAGTTTGCAACTGGCCTGCCCTGAATCCCTCTGCTTTTGGACTGCACCATCTTTCTGAATTTTCCTGGCTTAGCAAAGTAGTCTTTTTTTTTAATATTTTATTAAATGTCTCTTTTTATTAGCTTTATTACCACAGTAAGCTCAGCACTGAGATGGCAATGTTTTGGTTTCCTTGCTAACCCTGAAGTCTGTCAACCCAATGCCTTATTCTGAGTAGAGAGAAAGGAAAGCTTCCCCTCCTCCACATTCTTACTGATCAGCCCACTGCAGGCCAACTGGAATGGCTCCATCAGAAGATGAGTTAGCTATAAGAGTTGCTTTTAAAATACCTTCTATTTGTGTTATCACTTAAGAACCTATTAAAAAAAAAAAAAAGCAGCCTCAGTAGTAGGGACAGAACAAACACTATAATTTTTTGGTAACTAAAAGATGATACTAAATTTGAAAGAAAAAAAAAAATCCCACTGTGAATTTATGTCAATGCATGTAGCCCGATGCATAGGGTTACTAGACTAGATTTACTCAAATCAGCTAGTCTGCAAATCATGAACAAACACTGGAAGCATAGTGCTCAGCATAGCCAAAAGAACAACTGAATCCAAGAAAAGAGGCACCCGGGAGTATTTCAAATAACCACACCTAAACTAACCATTTTTAACAGGGGCGAGGCTGAAAGAAGGAACTACTCTTGCATGACTGCTTCTGGGAAACTCAGCACTGATTAACAGCTGAAATTACCTGGGCTCCCTTTGTGTCAGCTACTTGGGCCTGAAGACGCCCTGTGCCACGCAGCAGAAGTGCTGCTGCTGTAGAGAGCATCCTTACCAAACCTGCAGGGCGCCCCATCACAATGTGCCAGCCCCTGGGTTTAAATGCAGAGCAGATATCCATAGGGTTGCACAGCCAAGAAAACGGATGAGTGAGTTCAGGCCTCATTTCATAGCTCTGGTTTGGCTTTGCATCAGTGATAGAACCACCAAAGCGCTGAGGCTGACAAGCCGAGTGGAAGCTGAGTACATTTCCCCTCTCCCATTACAAAATAATGACTCTAATCTTCACATAATGTCCATCTGGTCTGAAGTACAGGCCACAGCACACCTCTCATAGCACCTCTTCACTGCTCAGTGGTTCTCCCCACAGAAATAGTTTTGTTCCCAGTCTATGCTGAAGCCAGTGGAAGGTAAACTGGCAGAGATGAAAAAAATCCAGGTACGATAGACCATCTGTTCAGAGCTACTCCACACTTAGGTGTCTCACAGCCATGGTTTGACTGTGCTATGGTGGAAAATTCTTTGCTTTATGCTCTCACCCTCACAGGGTCTGTAAAGCCATAATCTCTCAGACATGAAGTAACACCTGAGCTTTTCAATTTGAAAAGTCAGTTATGTATTACATTTCCTCAAGAACTAACAAAATAAAATAAAAAAAATACAGCTTTTCTTGAAACTTCCACACTTGAATGACAAACATTTTCTGAACTTTTGTAGTTAGCCTACAATACAATGCAGAAATTTTGCCTTAATCGGTTCAGTGAGAATTTCAAACAGTCACTGAAATGGAGCTGTTTATTAAAAGTCAAACTGGTTTGCGATTTTTCCAAACCAGAACTGTTTTTTTTCCTGTCTTTAGATCTAATTCTTCCCTCCAGTGCTGCTGAAGAAGTAAACAATTTATTGTAGTGCCTCAAATACAAATTTCTTTTCAGGTAAATCAGACAGCAGTACACAACTCACAAGCACACATCTGAATTCTCCCATTCTTAATCCCTGCCACATCTCTGTGCTACACCAGGCTATAAACAAGTAACTAGAGACCAAGGAAACATCATTGAAACAGTACAACCAAGGTCCATTGCAGTGAGTATGCAGAATAAAGTTTTCATTTATTTGCACTAAAATTTGTACTAAAATTTTGCCAGTAATAGCTCGTATTATTGGTTCAAAGACCGGAAATTTGATTCAAACTGTTGAACAAGCTGCAAGAGGATCATCTGTGCTTCACCGTAAACCCTCTTCCACCACAAAGTGTACGCGGACGACCAGCAAAAGAATAGGCAGCGAACGACTTTGTCCAGCTCTTAATATTCTGGATTATTTTTTTTCCTTAAAAAAAAAAGTATTCTCTTGCAATAGCTTGATTTATCTTATACATGTTTGCTTGCGATTGATACACCCAGAATGTCTCATTATTTTCGGCAAGAACGGAGCCAGACTGTCCTCAGTCAATGGAGAGTTGTCGTTCCCCTGGCATCTTTCCAGGTAGTTACTTCTGTGGTAAAAAATTATCTTGAGTCTCTGATTAGGAACCTGAATAGGAAACCACAAATGGACAAGAAAAAACAAGCAATATTTGAGACTATTACCTGATTATCTCCAAGCAGAAACCAAAACATGTATTTATTTCCACAGCGGTTACGTAAATCTGTATCCCTGTGTATACAGCCCCTGGGGAGCTCAAATGAGAGTAACAGACAGGAGCAGAGGGAGTGGCTCCAAAACAGAGCAGTAGGCTTGGAAACACACCTGGAAATAGAATTACCTCGATGTTCTCGCAAACAAATCCCGACCAGTCTTGCCAAGGCAGTTTAAGACAGCATTGCCACTGCTGTCCCATCCCTTTACCAGCTAAGCCTGTCACAGGGGAAATGGCAAACTAATGGTGTGCCTACGCTTTCAGTCACTGTCCAGCATTAAGCACTGGACAAGGTTAATACACCAGGACGAGCAAGGCAAATGTCAGGGAACAGAGACTGTTCAGAGGGAAGTTTTGCCGGCTTGTCATTGAGGTGATCATCTTGAGCAAAAAGAAGGGCAGACAGCTCAGGAGAGGGACCTGAACTGCCTACCATACTAGTCACTGTCAACAGAGGCTGCTCAACAGAGGAGGAGATTGCTAAGAAGATGACTGTTAAGAAAGAGACTATTAAGAGAAAAGGAAGGGAGGCGGAAAAAAAAAAAAGAGCATGAGAATCAGTGGAGGACTAGGGAAGAGCACATGGGGGAAAGGGAAGAGGGCAATCCTGAGAATAGGAGAAGTAATCTAAGGCTGCATGGAGGACAGACGTTCATCCCTTCAGTCTGAAAGCACAAAGGGAGATGTCATCTGGAAAAAAAAAAAAACACAACAAACACACCACAAACTTATGTTACCTTTTTTTTTTTTTGCAAACATTTTAGGTTAAATTGTTAAGTTCATTCAAATGCTCAGCAGTCAGAGCAGAACACAACATACAATTTGGGGGGGACTGAAAATAATTTCCATGTATTCCAAGCAAGCAATGTGCTTTCTAGCTGTTTTGAATACATCGACTTCATAACATCAGAAGGAATCACTCCATTACAAATTCAGAAACGTGACATAAGCTTTCTGCAGGTAGCATTTTCCACATCACCCAAACGAACAGTGCCACCTCAAGCTTTTTTTATTATTTTAAATAAAATAAAAATGAGAGGAGTACTTCAGACCTTAAGGCTTGCGAAAGTCGGCAGGTTCTCGGTTTCGAAAGCACGCAGCCGCCTGTTAATGCAGGCTGGTCTACAGCCACTCGGGGCAGCGGCACCCCACGCCACACTCGGGGCTTTCCACGCCGCCCAGCCGGGATCACCCACCCACCCGCGTACCGCCAGCCGCGGCGGCGGGCCCTACCGCGGAGCGCGCGGGGCAGGGCAGGGCAGGGCAGGGCAGGGCCGCCCTCCACTCGCTCATCCCCCGCCGCAGCGTCGTCCCCTCACCGCGCTTACCCGCACCGGGCACGTCCGGGCGCGGTGCAACCCTCGAAGCGCCGCTCCGTCCCAGGCGAAAGCGCAGCCCCCCAGAAACGCCCTCGCCCCGCCGCCCCGGGACGAGGCAGCGCTGAGGGGGAGCCAGGCGGGATGAAGCCGGCGGGGGGTGGCGCCCGCCCCGGCCCCCGCCCTCCTACCTGACTGGGCGGTGGCAACGGTGGCAACGGCCGCGCCGCCCGACGCCGCGCGCGAGCCGAGCCGAGCCGAGCCGAGCCGAGCCGAGCCGAGCCGAGCCGGACCGCGCCCCGCCACAGCCAATGAATCAGCAGCAACCGCGGCGCCCCAGCCCGCCCGGGCGGCATGGCACGGCCACGTGACGCGCCCGGGCCAATGGGCAGCGCAGGCGGGAGCGGCCCCGCGGGCGGTCGCAGGTGCGGGCAGTGGAGCGGGAGGCGCTCGTCGGCGTGAGGCGGCCCGGCCGGCGGGGACAGGCTCCGCGTCCCGCCCCGGGCCAGCGTGCGCGTCCGCGGGCGTCGAGGGGAGAGGAGGAGAGGAGAGGAGAGGAGAGGAGAGGAGAGGAGAGGAGAGGAGAGGAGAGGAGAGGAGAGGAGAGGAGAGGAGAGGAGAGGAGAGGAGAGGAGAGGAGGGGAGCGGGGAGCGGGGAGCTGCACGGCTTCTGACAAGGGAGTTGGCAGTAACCCTCACGTGTCGCTTGCCTTGCAGCAGCACACACACCTCAAGGAGGAACGTTAATTTTGAAGGGTGAGGAGAGCCGAGGAGGATGGCCTGCCCTGGCTGGAAGGGGAGGGACCAGTGCATTTGCACGTAGGTAGGCCCAAGGTCCCCCATGGGGAGCCATGGCGAGTGGGGCCCTTGGCCCTGGGCAGCCAGGCCTGCTGGCACCAGGCCTGCTCCCAGTGGCGGGGAGTGAGGGTCGTGAGAGGTGCTGTCTCAGCTGCCAGGAGGTGAAGGGCAGTGCCTTAAAACTTATGGGGATTGTATGGTCTCTCGCACCATTTCCATCCCTATGAACTGCAGCTTCTTAAAATGAAGAGACCTTTAAGAGTACATGAAATCAGTAGCTCACTCTGCTGCTTGTAATTATCAAAGCATAGGAAATGACAGAATCATTGGGGGTTGGTAGGATATCTGGAGATCGTCTAGGCCTGCTGGAGCAGGGTCAGCTAGAGCATGTTGCTCAGGACATGATTTGGGTCTTCGGTATCTCCAAGGATGGAGGCTCCACAACCTCTGTGGGCAACCCGTCCTGGTGTTTGATCACCCTCACTGCAAAAAAAAAAATTTCTCATGTTTAATGGAAGTTCCTGTTATTTCAATTTGTGCCCATTGCCTCTTGTCCTGTCACTGAACACCACTAAGAAGAATCTCATTCCACCTTCTCCACCTTCTTTACTGCCACCATTAGTTATTTATACACATTGGTAAAAGCACCCTGAGCCTTCTCTAGGCTAAGCAATCACAGCTTCCTTAGTCTCTTCTCATACGTCACATGCTCCAGTCCCTTTACCATCTTCATGGCTTTTAATCATCTTCGTGGCAATTGAGTGCTGTAATGAATGACATGACTTAATTTTTCAGTCCAGTGCTAGGAAACAAGTCTCTCAAACCTATCCAATGAAGCCACTGGCCTGCTGCGATACCCACCCTCAAATGTTACAGTGGATCCTTGTTAGTGCTCTGGCACTCACTCTTTAGCATTGGCCTCTCTATGTGGTTCATATCCATTTGTCTTCTTGCACTTGAATGCAGGTCGTGTGCAAGTAAGGGCGTCTGTGAAACCACTGGTTTTGTTCATTTCTTTCCAGGCAGGACTGTGATCTTGGACAGTGCTGTCTCTCCAGCAACGGTCATAAAAGCTATCAATACTGTCACCTTCATCTCAAAAATACAGAACTGACGCTTATGCATGATCACAAAAGTGAATAAGCACAATGGGAAGTCGGGAACCTCCCATCTCCTGCTAATTCCACTGCTGTTGAAAAGGCAGAATGACTCAGGCTTTTGTTCATTTTTCTTAGCCTTAAAAAAAAAAATTAGCATTCAAATTCCCTCTAAAAGAAAGAAGCCTAAAGTAGCCAATACCCCACTTCCACCACATCTCCTGTGCTTTTGATTTTAGAGCTTTTATACCAAATGCAGAAGAGGCCAAACAAAAACAAACCACAGCTAGACTAATGAAACAGAATTGTAGCATTTTCTCAAGATTCTTAATTTTGTTTCTAACACTTATTATTGGTTAAAATGCAGAATTAATGACTGTTCAGTAATAGCGACATGGCTGAGATTGCAGCAGAAGAAATGTAGTATTCTTTCCTGATGAGATGTGGAACTGCAGGTGCACAAACTCCAAGTGTAGATAAGGGTGCTGCACAATCTTTTTTCCATTCCTCCTGTCATTTCATTTTCTGTCTCTTCATGCACATCATTACTGTCTTTTCCTCCTAATAGAGCCAGCGGTGGGAATTTTTAAAAGGCAAAGGAATTCAGCTGAGGGAAGAGGAGAGGCAGCGCAGGCATTTGCGTTGTGGCTGACCAGAATGAGGATGGAGCTTCATCTGCAGCAGCTGCCCTCTTACGGCTCAGCAGCTGCGGCATCAGCCCAGGGTTTAGTGACACACAGCTAGAGACCGCATTTACAATTAAAGCACAAATTCTGCAGAAATTCATTCTACCAGTCCTTGTCACTTGCCAAATCTTTAGATTCATGTATAGTTAGTAGCTGCCTGGGGTTTAGCAGCCATCTAGAAAGCAATAACAAAGAAAAAAAAAGCCTTTTCACTGTAGCTTCTTAGAATTGACACAGGAAAAAAGCAGTCTTGAAAAGGAACATTATTACAGAGTTAAGAGCTTTGCAGTTCTTCCAAATCTGTGGTGGTTTAAATGGAAGGCAACAGAGGGACTTCCCTGCACCACTTATGACAGGTAGGACTATGTTACAAGAATAAAGTTGTCTGGTTGCATTTGTATGTTAATAAAAATGGTATAAAGAAACAAACTTCAGCATATTTACCATTTTTCTGTACTACACTCTCAAAAAAACTTCTCAAGGTTGCAGATCTACAAAGAGGCTGCCCTAGTCAGCTTCCCAGTGCTGTTTATAGACGAATGTACTTACAAATTCAGGGTTCAAAGTTGCCAAAAATTGATTTTGATTTTCTCTCAAACTCTGTTGAGTTCCTCTGTTTGTCATGTTTTGAAAGAAAGAATATTACAGGGGAAAGCATATTTTATGTACCTTACAACATGAAACTAAATTAAAAGCTAAAACTAAAACATCCATGAATGGAGAGTGAAGTTTTAACAGAAGCCACCCGTGCAGGTTTTAATTCAGGCACATTAGTAGAAATTAGATGCAAATCTATAAATATATGTAACACTAATAAAAAATGGGGGAGTAATGAACTATGTTCATATCTTGTAGCCGTATCACTTTCACAAGTGATAATTTTTAAGATAGATGTTGCAGAAAAACTATGGGGAAACTCTATTCTGTACAAGGGGAACAGCTTCTGAGAGACCCTCTTTGCCTGCAGTACTGGTAGGAGAATCTGCCTTCCTCTGTTGGAGCATCTTTCGGTGCTCTTACGCTCAACTACTGAAAACGCTGTCTCGTTTCCAGTTGGAGTTTGAAGCTCTTAGTACCATTTCTGTTAAAAAGCAAGTTGTTTCCCGGTATATTCTTATGGTAATTGTGTAAACACTGATAGCTGTTTAAAACCTGAACCAGCTCTGACCCCATCTGATATGTGCTTACTAGCATTTTAATGCGATTAATTTTCTTATCTGAACACAGTGCAGATATTATATGTAACTTGCAGTTATTTTTATGAGCCAAACTTGTAATCTAATTTAAAAACTGATTTATAATTGTTAGATAGACCCTAATAATAAATAAAATTCCCTTAAAAATACTAAGTGATACTTAGGTTTGGAATAAACCCATGCCTCTTTTTACTGTCAGTGGTTAAAACAAACAGCTCGCTCTGACAGCCAGCAAGTATCAGTAATCAGATTCTTGGATAATTGTCCCACCCCCCAACACTTGCAGTTACCTCTCAGTCAATTTTAACTTCTGAAAAGAAAGAATAAATTGCCCACAATATTTGTAGTCCATGCTTTAATTTATTAGATTAATCCTGTGCCAGTCTTTATGCTCTTTTGCCCACCTGCGGCAAGCTATCTAGGCTGTGCCTATACAGACCCTCTCGTCTAGTCCTTTTGTTAATGTGTTAGCACAGCATCCCTTTTTCTTGGTATTTTGATCATAGAGTAAAATCTTTTCAGCTATCATGTTTCACCCCAATTTATGGAGCATCGTTTCTTGTTCCTGGAACGGCTCCTGTTTCTGGGAGTAGTAGAGGGGGAAAAAATCCCTCAAAGGTTTTCAGTTCATTCTTGTATGCAAAGCAAGGAGAGAGGGACAGGCAGACTTCATTCCAATAAATTCCAGGTATTGTTTTCTAAATATTATGCTGGATATGAAGCAGCTTTATTCCAACAAAACTACTCATGAGTCACCGGCATTACATCCTAGTTTATTTTACAGATTACAATTCTGTCGTACTTTAGCAAAATAATCTGCAGCGCCTGCCAAGCCCAGCATTAGTAAGTAACAACACAGAAATGTGCTCCATGTCACTGAAATTTTATAAGCTACAGCACGTAGTTCAAAGCCTTATCAGAAAGCTGTGTTCACCCTCTGTATTTGATGAGCCACGGCAACTGGTGGAAATCACGAGTATGCCTAACTGCCCTATGCATTAGCTCTTCCAGGTTACATATACTTTATTTTACAGACTGCGAAACAGGTAAACCTAATTTGCTTTTACTGTACGGATTCTGCTGTGCTGCGCAGAGGAGCAGTCCTGCAGTGGAAGCCAAGGCAGTTGTGTCTTTCCAGGAACTCTGTACTGAAAGGGAAGGAGGGACCCTAAGTTCAGTTCCGCCTTCAGACATCAGGCTCACAAGTGCTCACAGACCCTTGCTCTGAAATTCAAGCGTCCCTGAAGCTGTCTGTAAGGAACTGGCTGCTCTGAGGTTGGAGGAAAGGAAATCTTTCCACTGGAAGTATCCCCAGACTTCCTAGCAAGGACAGCTCTCCTGCAGCTCTTCTGTTCTCTTTTCACAGATTCATGTTCTTCCCTAGGCAGGGTTGACCTGCCTAGCATATTAATATTGGCATGCCTTGCAGGTATTGACACAGAAGTTTAGACTGTCATAGGCTTTACTTCACCCACTGCCCTGCTCAGTCCATGTTCTCCCTGTTGTAGCTCAAGTCATCGCTCAGGTGGGCCTGAGAGTGGTGCATTCTCTCCCGTGGGGGATAAATGGGCATATGCTCAGACAGATGGAGACCACAAAGGCAGGACATGAAAATAATTCCTCATTCCCTTAGACATGAGAGAGATGACGTTCAGATATTCATTCTCTGGTCCTATACAAAGGCTGTCATCTTGTGCTCAACCCTTAGAGCAGGTTGTGAAGCTTCAGTTTAGCCTAGAATTTGTAGTATTTTCCTTCCTGCTTGGCTCCTCCTTAGTAGAGGAGAGCATGTAACCTACAGCGGATATCACACTGTGCCAGAAATGTGTTTGCTCTTAGAAGATTCACAATCGCTTGTTCACTGCTGTAGAGAGGATCTTGATCAACCAGGGCTGCACCTCTTGAGAAATAGCATCATTGAACCACCACACAACTCACCATAAAAAATTATTACAAGACTTTCTGTGAGGCATTGTTTGCTGTGAGAGACAATTTCTTTTGTTAGATAAACAAATATAATCAGACAGGCAAACTGACATGTACGCAGCCCTTCTTCTGGTATGAAGGAGAAGCTGCATCCTCAAAGCTAAGTACAATTTGAATGAGATTTTAACTTGATTTATGTTAATCTATTGAATGATTTGAAAGAAAAGGTGGCTGATACCTGTAAAGCAGAGATGGATACTAGAAAGACATTAGACTGTAAGGTTGGTAGCTCCAAGAAAAGAGAAGTAGTTTACTCCTTACAGAGTAGAACTGTAAGGGGTAAACCAAGGGTGGGAAGTAGGCAGGAACAGTATATACCACAAAACCAGCTTTCTTTTCAGTGTGGTTTTCAGTGTGCAGTACGGTTATGAACTATACTTGCCAGACTCTTTTGGTTAAGGTAAATACCTTGAGGGTCATGGGGGAGGTGAAAGGAGCACTTCTCTGAAAACGTTCACAGTATGACGGTAAGGAGGTGTTTGTTCTGTGCCGATTGCACAGAGGCAATTTGATTTCTTCAAAATTCATAGACCAACACACCCACTTCTACAAAAACAGCAACCGTCCAACATAACTAGTACAGATACTGAACAGTCACTGTAATGACAATATTCATTTAAGAAGGATGTTCCTCTAGGGTAACACATCACATTTTTGGGGAGCCCCTTAAATAGAGCTCACTATATTACAAAACTAAACCCTGTTTATGATACATGCACAGTTGTCACATAGCACCAGTACTGGTGGGTGTATGGAAGAAATATGCAATCAAGAGTGAATCATCATCTATAGTGAAAGAAAAGATCCTTGGTGGGAAGGAATTGCCTCCTTCCCTCAAGGTGATTGACAGAGACTGCTAAAATTTTAACAGTTTCAATTTCTGTTAGGCACTTAAGATACCAAACATAACTTTAGAACTCATCTCTCATTTAACTTCCAGTGAAAATTTTGCTCTTTAACAGGTTTGCTGTTTTAAAAAATTCATTTTCAATCCTCAGTTGGTATAAAACCACAGCTCACTGAAGTTTGCATGTAACATACTGGCTTTTAGCCAGATTCAGCTTTGAAAAGTTTGCTTTGATAAAACAATATACTTCCACTATGATCATTTTTTTTAGCCTCTAATCTTTGTGAGTCATGTTTCTTCAAAGAAATAATCTTTCTGCTTGGACTAGGATAGAGCTCAGAAATAGCTATTAATATTTAAGTAAGTGCTATGTGAATAGTGAAGTACCTTTCATCTGGAGGCCTCAGACTCTTGGCCAGCTTCAAATCTGACTCGAGTTCAACAGAGTACGTTTAAGCTGCCTACTGTGTCAGAGAGAAGACCACACACTTTTATCTTCTGCATGATGAGAACTGAAGTGCTCCAGAGGCCAAACAATCTCAGCAGATGGAGAGCATGGAGAACAAGGGTGATCGATACAGGAATCCTGCTGGCCAGCACAAGGACAGGAGGTCAGAACTTTTTACCAGCAACTAAGCGAGGAGTATTCATTCCCACTCTTTAAATAAAGCTGCCCCCATCATAGAGGGCTTGCTCGTAAATCAAAACAGCTGAACTTGCTAACCTGCAGGCCTTTCTTCACTGAGGGTCTGGCACTTGGATCATCCAAGAGTTCAAAGGTTATTTCACAGTATGGAAAAGTTTTGCTCCACAGCGTTGAAAACCTCAATAGGTAGCATGCAGCCTTACTTCAGTGAAAGTCTCTTGTGTCAGAGGCTATACAAGTGTGGAATTTATAAGTCTGTGCTCAACAAGATTTTGTATCCATTCAAGGTCTTTCTTTGGTAGGGAAAAACCACCTCTCTTCAGCTCACTTAGGTCAAAAACCCAGTCCACTGACTCTGCCAGACCTAATACAAGCAACACTGTGTTTCCAAGTCAGCACTGTTCCCGAGATCCTCATCGGCAACTTGTTCTCAAATGGAACTTAATGGGACAGCAGAGCGAGGGACAGAGGTGGGTGCCACCAGGTTCGAGCACCATTCAGCCCTCTGTCTACTCCAGACAAACACAGGCATGACCGTTCCCAAGAAAGAGTAAAACAAAAACCACTGCACAAGAACATACTATAGTCAAGCATATGGTTTAGAAAGCTAAGCTAAAAGTTGAATACCAGGTACATTTAAACTCAAATATGAAAAGGCCCTCCAGTGACAATAGGCCTGATAAACTAGTTCTCGTGCTAGGCTGGTCTTTAAGAAGAGAGTGAAGTTCAAACAGCTCAATAATATAAATAATAGGCAGCTTTATGGAATCATACTATACACCTCATAACAAAACTAACAGACTTTATCTGTATTCATCAAAAGAAAATAAGATTTTAGTATTTAAAAGAACATAACAGTCATAAATTGGCATCAGCTTGACAGGGATATAACAGTGAAACAATTCACAGTACTGGTTTTATGATTAGTGTGGGTGGAAGGTGTACGCCTGAAGTCTTCTCGTGAGAGACATAATTAATGCTGAAGTGCTTCTCTCCAACGAGAGCTGATTATTAACTTGTTGCCGCTTTTACATATCTTCAAGAAGAGTAGTTTTTGGATTACATGGGAGGGAATGAAAACAAAACTGATAATATCCCTACATCTTTCTTATAATTCAAGTTTCTGGTAAGCAACTTATCATCTTTTAATAAGTTCATTATGATAATGAAAAGTGACCGATATCCTCTGAGCTTGTAAAGTGCAACATCCAGAACAAAAGCTTGACATACAAGAAAAGAGAGCTAAGGAACTCCAAATGAAGTTGAAGAACTTCAGTTCTTCATTTCCTTTTTTTTTAATGTAGGCCTTGGCAGTAGCTCCAGATATTGAAGTTTCATTGTAGGAAGCATACTACAAGTCCATATAATGGGGCAGGCCCTGTCCTGAAGCATGTAGAGGTTAAATGGGAGAGGGGGATATTATAGCGAGGTTGCCAAAGAGAGAATTGAGAAGCCCAAAGTAGAAAAATACAGTCACACTTTGTGTCCAGGGAAAGACACCCCAGATATCCATCCCAAGGGGGAAGTATAAAAATGCACTAGAAAGTCTGTTCCCAGATCTTACCTTGTGAGTATCATTAAATCCTCCATCATTACCAGTGAGAAAGTAAACTCTGGTGAATTGCTGATGGATGTATCCCGTCACTGTGCTACGCTGATTGGTTTCAGCTGGTATCAAATATTTCTGTGACTTTCCAGGAGAAAAGTCAAATACAGGAATACAATATATTTAAACTTCATTTTCTTACCGTCTTTACAGAAGCAACAATGGCACAAAAGCAAGATATGTTGGGAGAACATAAGGCTGGAGATATCATCACAACCCCATGGTTAAGAACACCTCTCTGGGATTTTTGGGGCAGACAGGCCATCCTTTCTTTCTCTTGTCTAAATAACGACACACAAAGGTGCCTTTGCTGCAAGCAAAGCCTGATGTTTCAGGAAGCCTGACTACCTCAAACCTGAGATCACCGACCTTTACACTCCAAGTCTGAAGCGTAGCCTCAGCCACTTTAGAGCCTCTTTGGAATATGAAAACTTTGGCTAGCCTGTCAAATGCTCGCTTGAAATTCACTGCCCAACCAACATGTTGTGGGTTAGCCTTGGCAGACAGCTAAGCACCACCCAGCTGCTCGCTCACTTCCCGCCAGTGGGATGGGGGAGAGAATTGGAAGGGTAAATTTGAGAAAACTTATGGGCTGAGATAAAGAGAGTTTCATAGGTAAACCAAAAGCTGCATGTGCAAGTGAGGCAAGATAAGGAATTCATTCACTACTTCCCATCAGCAGGCAGATGTTTAGCCATTTCCAGGAAAGTGGGGCTCCATCACATACAACAGCTACTTGGGAAGACAGACACCATAACTCCGAACGTTTCCCCCTTCCTCCTTCTTCCCCCAGCTTTTTGTTGCTGAGCATGACGTCATATGGTATGGAATATCCCTTTGGTCAGTTGGGGTCAGCTGTCCCAGCCGTGTCCCCTCCCAACTTCTTGTGCACCCCCAGCCTACTCGCTGGTGGGGTGGTGTGAGAAGCAGAAAAGGCCTTGACTCTGTGCAAGCACTGCTCAGCAGTAATGAAAACATCGGTGTGTTATCAACACTGTTTTGATCACAAATCCAAAACATAGAATCATACGAGTTGCTATGAAGAAAATTAACTCTATCCTAGCCAAAACCAGTACACGTGGGGAGAAGATTAGGCCAGCTAAACGCATGTCCCCATGGCTTTTGCATGCAAAATATTCTGCCTGCTCACTAAGTCAACCAGAAATTATTTGGCCATGATAGTATATCAATGAACATGAGCTAGTATCTCTTAGGAACTATGTAGATATAGCTGAAGTGAGTAGTTCACATGCAGTCTGCAGGATAACATATCTATCAGTAAGAAGATATAGATGAAGCTCCATGTGTTGGTTTGCCAGAGAAGAGACTTTTCACAGTTCTCAAGACGTCTCCAGACATCGTCTGTATTCGGCAAGGGTTCAGCCAGTTACAGAATCCACAGAAATGCTCTTGCACTGAGACCTGATTTGAACTTATTCTTATTTTCCTTACTTATATCTTTTGAGATAAATATATATCTTTGGGAACAGTCTTTTCAAACCTTGCATTTGGTATTGGAAAAGAAACAAATGTGGTGGCTGACCTAGCCACGACAGTATTAGCTAGTACTGAAAATTAGGAGAGTGATGGCACAAAGTCTGTTTCTTGGCTGAGAAGCTGACTTGAAGGTTCCAACACTGATGGATGACACCAGGAAGAATTTATGTCATGAAAACTATTCATAAGCAAAATACTGGACAACAGCCAAGAAAGATGGAGAAAAGATTGCTAAAGCTGGGAAGTAAAATGTGTACTAAGTATTAAATAGGAGAGTGAAGGGAGCAAGTGAGTCAGACAATAAACAAGTGATAGGTGGAGCCCTAAATAAATTTTATCAGACAGTAAAAATCATGACAAATTTTGAAGAAGAAAAGAGTGAAAGGAAAATGCCAAGAGGCTGGAAATTAAATAGAGGTGCAGAGAAGGAAAAATGGATTAAAATTGCCTTAATTTAAAAATGAAACCATAGGGGGGAAATTTATCATTGGACGGAGGAAAAGAGATAAAGAGCTCTCTATCCTCCTTCATTCAGCATGCAATTTGGGCAAGTCAGCTTCAAAGCACAGGAGAAAATTATTTCTAGCCACAATGTGCATGGTTATCTGAGCCTGATAACTAAGCTTTTCCATGGCACCCTCCCACTGCCACACCACTGGAGCAGATGGTGTGGAGCTGAGGCGCAGATTTGAAGGGTCTTGCCCAAGCAGTCCGTGGCTAAACCAGGAGCCGAAACCAGCTGGTACTCGAGACCATTCTTTCTCACTCCTGCATGACTCTGGCCTACATATTGGCATGACTAGACTGGTAATCCCAAAGCAGCTAGCACTAGAAGAGGACCTGGGCTTTGCAAGTCAACATTTACAGCTGTGGATAGGACCCAGACCCATGCATATGTGCCTAGATGCTCATGCCTGTTTATTTTCAGAAGCTCTATAACTTTCACCGAAGACAGCTGCTTAGTGTTTGCACTGGTAGGATCCATCGTATAAGAATTGATTGGCTTCAATGGCTTCAAAGATCTGCTATATACATGCTAAGGATTACTATACCATCCGATGCTGTGGAGAACATATACTGTTAGGCGTGGAATGAGTTACCTCTGGGACATGGAAACATTGCAGCCATGATGGTGTGGCTCTGTGTTAGGGATAATGAGCCTTAGTAAGAGACATGGCTAAGGAGTCAGCTTCAGTGCCATGCAGACACAGCTTTGGGGATATAAACTAGTGCTCTGCGTACTTACCAGCTTAGCTGGTGCTAGCTGAAATATGCTTAGTATGGGCAGCAGAGACATAGTGATGGAGGGCTTGTAACTTGGGATCAACATTGATAGGTTCTTTTTTCTTTCTACTTGTTTCAATTCTTGTATAGGCATGTACAACCAGGGCTTCAGAAACTCACACAGCTTGATTTGAAGTGGAAGCTGTCTTTTCAATGCAGTAATGTTGTGTTCTGGGTTAACCCTGGTAGGCAGCTAAGCACCTCACAACCACTCACTCGCTTCCCCCTCCACCCCCAGTGGGGCAGGGGAAGAGGAAAGGAAGCATAAAACCAAGAAAACTTGTGGATTGAGATAAAAATTGTTTAATAAGCAAAGCAGAAGTGGAAGAAGAGAGAAAGAAAACAAAACAAAACAAGTGATGCAAAGGCAATCCTGTCCGTTTTGTTGCTGAGCATGACATTATATGGTATGGAATATCTCTTCGGTTAGTTTGGGTCATCTGCCTGGTTGTGTCCCCTTCCAACCTCTTGCACACCCCCAATCTATACACTGGCAGGGTGGGATACGCAGAGCGAGAAACAGAAAAGGCCTTGATGCTGTGCATACACTGTTCAGCAATAGCTAAAACATTAGCATGTTATCAACACTGTTGTGGTCACAAATCCAAAACAAAGCACTATATGAGCGGCTATGAAGAAAATTAAGTCCATTCCAGCCAGACCCAGTACACCATGCGAGATGAATGTTACTTTAAGGGGTGTATGTTGGAAAGATGCTGTTTAACATTAGTTTCCCAGAAGAGCTCCCATGCTAGGTCTGTTTAGCTCACCATGCTCCGTACTGGGTACCTCTGACCTCTGCTTCCCCATCGTGTCCTAACAAGAACAGAAGAAGACAACAAAATTCTGAAGTAAATGTAAAACTTATTTTTTGAAGCATAGAGTTATCTAAGTTACTAAAACACTAATATGATCTCAGCAAGCACTAATACTTCGGTATTCTAGAAGGGGTTAATCTAAATCCTACATTTAGGCAACTAGTTGCACAGTTGATCTAGGTTTGCCTTACAGGGAAAGGGGAAGGAAAGATGGGACTTACTGCCTAGTAGAAATGTGTCTGTCTGCAATTAGGTGAAACATGCTCTGTAGGCACCCTTTCCCATCCTTCTCCCCTTGACTGTAAGCAGCAGTGAGATGAACACCCTAGACTTGGCTTCTGGATAGTTAAGGAAGATGAATCATGCCTCTCACCTTTCTGTCACCCCCAGCTCCATATAAAGATAGAATACCTTTCCGTTCGTTGATGCTTTTCCTTGAAGGCAGAGCAACAATGGCAATTATTGAAAAAAACAGATGCGTGGGGCAGGAGAAATTGCATTTCCTACAACATGCCTAACGATGAGGATTGTCACAGTTTTGGGGCACTCGTAATCAGAAGCTGAATGAAAACCTCAGGCTCACACACCGTATGATAGCAAGCAGATTACATTGCTATGCAACTGATGAAGAAATGTTTAATTTCAAATCTTACCCTCCCAGATGGGGAAAGTAATACTAGATTTACTTCTGGATGAGCCCTTTTTTTTTTTCCCCTGCTGTTAGGGATGTTGTAACGCTTAAAAAGGAGCAGGGTATGTTGTACAGCTTACAATTTTCCCATCCCAAAGGGAGGGAAAATTTTTCTTAAGTTGTAATGTAAAGAATAAAAAGCTGCAGTTCTGTTAAATCTTTGCTTTATTACAGCAAAAACATCTTTTTTGCCTATCCATCAATGCCAAGTTTAACTCACAGATGTTTAAATCTTACAGTTTGGGCTTTTCAGCTAGCAGATTTATACACGAAGATTTTCTATCCAATTTAACAACAAACAGCAGTTGTCCACTCATCTGCTTGCTGAATATGATCATTTATCAACCAAGTTAATGAACAGTGTCTGGGTACTGCCTAACTTATAGCAATGCCAGATTTACAAGTGTTAGCTGTTAGAAATAACTACAGGATACAACTGACAGTAAATAAGAAAAGTCTTGAAGATGTCAAAACCAGCTGATGAAAAAAGCTTCTGTGTGTCTTGGTACTCAGCACTTTTTCACTACTTCAGCCTTTTCTTGCCCGCATCCAGACTGCTCTGTTCTGTACTTACCTTTTCACTCTGGAGAAGGTTGTTAAAATTACAGCTGGGAAGAGAACATGGAAATCAGAAGGGATAGCAGTAAGCTCCAGGAAAACCCTGATGGTTGAAGATCTACCCCAAACTAAGGTTCACCTTGTCACTGAAGGCTCACTGGGAACAGACTTCCAGAACAGTTAGCTCCAGGTCGGCAAGGATCAATAAAGACATTTTCAATAGTCCACGCTACAAGGCAATGATCACTTGGGAAAAAATATCTTGTCTTGAAAGAGGACAGAAAAAATCAGCTAAAAGGAAACTTCTTGCAGATGTCACTCTTCAGCAGCAAGCTACCAGAGTCTGGTTTACAAGAGTATCATGCTGCATAGCAGATAAAATAACAATTTAAATATAAATGTCAAGCTGGTGTTTCTTGAACAGAACTTATGGCAATACCAGCCAAGTAATTTTATTTATCAGATGTTTCAGAAAGTGACTTGCACAGACAGTGAGGATAGGTACATAGTGTCAGTGATAACTCTTCAATGGTATGTTGTAGAAGCAAAGAGCAGTGTAAACAGTCTTGACACATTTGCTCTGTTATGTTAAGTCCCTTACTGAGAGTGAGGAGTGTAAGAGAGACACATAGAGTAATTAGAATAAATATAAGACAGCTTTCCAGGAGGTGTAGTCACAAGGCAGAATAAAGACGTTTTGGATCTCGCCCCTTGCAGAGACACAGAGGCCATCAACCAACGGTAGGCAGGTGGGACATGCAAGATGCTCACCTCAGACTCCCAGGCCCTTTCAACAGATCAGAGTTTCTTGACAGCAGCAATAAAATAAAATATCCAAGAACAGATTTGAAGGGAAGATGGAACATATTACAGAAACAAACCCTCCATCTCTCAGCCCAAACACGCCTTATCAGCGGCTATGGCCCTAGACTGCCTACTGCCACTGCTTCAGGAGAACATGGTTTACTATGCTTTCAGAGCACTAGCAGAGACTGCTTTAGAAGATGATGTACACAGAGCCTGTTTTCTGCAAATACCGTATATACATTCAGATCCCTGCACTTACCTGCAATAAAAGCTGAAACGAAGGCCCCGCACCCACGTCTCCCAGGGGTTCAGACAAACAAGTATATGTACACTTTGCAGTGCTCCTTGGGATGACAGAAGTCACTCACCATCAAAGAACTGAATTTGTTTTAAGAAGTCAGCACTTCCTAAATAATGGGAATGCTTGTAATCGTTAGTTCCTGTTCTTCCATGAGATAAAGGACTTAAATTATGCCATTTTGACAGTGTCTGCGGTAATTATACCTCTGCAATACAGAACAATATTTTCACAGACAAGATAGTTTTTATTAAAAACCAGTTTCAAGGTTTGTTTTCAACAGCAACCTAGACTTGAAAAAACCCACCATTCTTACAAAAGAAGCAGGGGAGATCTGAAACCAATTAGCAATTTGATTAAATTCTGTCATGCCAAATATATTTTTGCCCAATGGGAAGAGGGGAGGGAGAAGACATACATTCACTGCTTATGTTCATCAAAAGAGTCCCCTACAGGCCCAGACGACAACGGGAGACTATGCATTCAGGGCCTGACCTCAGGCTCATTGAAACCGAAGGAAAAAAGAAGGTAACGTTTTGCACCTTGGCATCACCCCTGGATTTCTGCAGGCACATTACAGATTTTCATGCCCCTTTCATTTTCTTTTTCAAACACTTCTTAGAGCATCACATTCCCATCTCTAAAAACCCTTGTGAACACGTCAGCAAAATAACACTTGCCAGTCGAAACATTTACATTTAGCTCAGCTCTTTTCTCTGGTTATTTAGCTTGGCATTTTTTCAAGCAATGCTCTGAGGCACTCTGAAGTTGGGGGTTGTGTCAAGTTCATGTTTTCCTCAACACCTGTATTTCTCTATTATGCTGCCATTCCTTCTCTTCAGTGAAGG
Organism: Aptenodytes patagonicus; assembly: GCF_965638725.1. NCBI lineage: Eukaryota > Metazoa > Chordata > Aves > Sphenisciformes > Spheniscidae > Aptenodytes > Aptenodytes patagonicus. Next base: position 41,471,687 of record NC_134951.1, on the reverse strand, counting down.
TTGAGGCAGGGGAGGAAGAGAGAAGAAATAAAGTGTTTGCTGCCCTTCACCTCCACCAACACATGAAATCATACCAAGCTAGTAACAAGACAGTGGGCACTGTTTTCAAGTCCACGTTTTCATAAGTGACAGATACTGAAGAGCCCAAGTCAACTTCAGATAAGTGCACTGCAGCTCTCATCTTTGTTTCATTCTCATTTTAACTATCAGCCAGGCTGAGTAGTACACTCAGTCCCAGCACAGACATCTATACAGTCAATTGTGTTTCTCCAAAAAGGATTCACCAAAATTGGTGTGCTCAGCAGGAAACGAGCTAGCTGATGATCCCATAGATGCACATGAAGCCAGCCCCTCTCGAAAAGGCACTAAATGAAGGAACACCACATCCCCTAAGGAGTCACAGCCATGGTGCCTCTCCTGAACGTAGCTCTCCATGTCTAAGCCAGCACAGTCCCAGGACAGAAGCCACACTTGGACTGTTTTAAGGTCACGGGTTAGTCACTGCTGGCCTACAGCTCAGTGGTCATGACTGCTGTGAGAAGCAGGACATGCCAATGCTGTTCCTCCACAGGCAGAAGGGACTGAAAGTCTCCCGCATTTAGGGATGCTGCCCTACTCACTAGTGGCTAACAGGTTTCTTACCCCAAAGAAGTAGTGTTTTCAAATTAAGCAGTTTCACAAGTACTAGGACAGACACTACCACAACTTCAGCCAGAAGTAGTTTTTTCCAGTGCCTAGGGGTTCGCATTCTAGTTGCTGGTGCCACCATTGCTAAAACTATTTTCACCACCTTGCAACACACAAACCTGGGTTGGAAAGAATAGTTCACTCACTACACCTTACAATCAGGAGCATCTTTTAGTTCCAAAGGGATGGATGACTAGTGGACATAGAAGTAGGCTAAGCCAATTGTACCTCAGTTTGCTTTTCCAAGAGTCTGAAGCCAAAGCATCTGCTGAGGTACACAACACATAGGCTGCATCCGTATTTGGTCAGGACCATCCCTTTCCGAAAACAGTGCCAAAGAAGAAGTGTGGGCCAGCCTTATCTTCCATCATATAGAGAAATGAGTACAACAGCTGCTCTACAAAAGCCTTGACTAACATTTATTTCCAACACAAACAGGACAGGCAGCTTTGCTGAGCAGCAGCATTAATGATCTTCTTTGGGCTAACGGGAGCAATCTTTAACAAGCCTAGGGGAAAGGCCTTGTCTACAACAGAGCTGTCTTTGAGGACCCTCTTCCCAAGAGACTACCTGCCTTCTTTCTACTAAAATCTTTGCCTGGGGCCTGGTTCCCAAGATGTTTTTGTAAGGTCACTGACAGGACAGCAGGTCCCACCCTGCATGCTGTCAGAGGGCTCTTACTTTCTTGGCATCCTGGAAGAGCTCCCCAGTACCTGCTGGCAAGGGACGGCCAGCAATTTTTCATTTTGTGAGGAACAAGTAGTCCATTTGATGAGGCAAGTATGAGAAGACTGAAGCATCTTTGTTAAACGAAGTTCTCAACCTAGCTTTAAATCTGAGATACGAGCAGAAGGTCAGGACTGGGGATGAAAGAGGAATGTCCTGCTGATGTTGCCGTTTGTGGCCTCACAAAAGACCGGCAAGGTCAGAAAACCCCATCAGAGTGGGGATAACCCTTGCTTCCTAGACTCAATGTGCATTGAGCTGAGTGTGCATAGAGCCCCAGCCTAACAACGAGAGGACTTTCTGCAGTTGCAGGATCAGTCACCTCCAATGTATAACAGGAAAGGAGAAACCCCTGTGCCTGAGTGATGGATTTATCATGCACGAGGTGTATGCTCACCTGTCAAGCAGCATGCATTAAGAGATACTCCCAGATAACCCCACTTCCCTGGGTCTTGGTCTGTCAGCTCCTTTTTCTAGTGTTCGGGTTGTGTGAGCATGCCAATACACAATTCACAAGCATTGCTGCCGTGCTTAGAATTAGATTGACTCTTAATAGCTTTACCAAGAGGAGATTCCACTGCATTAAAAAATGTACATAAAATCATTATTTATTGAGTAAAAATTCACTGTCTTTGGGTTTCACTGTACACAGCTTAAAAGGATATAAATTCTGAACTTGCCTCACACTCTTACTCTCTTGAGTACATAACATTTATTTGCAGACACTGCCACAATACCAGTTTATTTGAAAGAGCAAATAAAAGTAAACACGCTTTCACTTAGGAAGCCAGCTGGACTGCATACCATTAGCAATACAACTGTGCGTGGAATACAGACAAAAATTGTATTCTGTGCCTCTTTCTGTAGGATTTTGCCTACCTGACCTGACACTGGTCTTGTCAGTGTCCTGTTTTATTAAACACGACATTCTTCTGTTGGCTTTATTCCTAGTGAGGGGAATCTGAACTAAGTGTTGTTCTAAACAACCCATGGCATGTTCCAGCTGTTTTGGCTCTTATGCTGAACACCACTTTCATTACTGCGGTAACTATCCAGTTGTTACAGGATTAGGGTAGCAAATCACTTTCGGTAATTATTTCTTCATTTCCTCAAATCCAAGGGAACCCTTGCTTATAGTGCTGTATCTACATATGTTCTGGGGAGAACAGATATTCACTAATTACCCAACCTCTATATAGCCATACCTGCAAAAGGAAAAAAAACCTGCAACTGCCAAGAAACCAACATCCCATGCTGTCAAAGGGATCTCTGCCATATGCAGAGGCAAGGCTACATGGATTTTCCAGGTTCATGGCATAAACTTGGTTTCGGGGTTAGACTACAGAAACTAATACTGAGAATCAAAGCTAAACACCTTAAAAAAAGCTCTGGTGTGTTCAGCCTGCCTGTCAGATCAGGACACCTCACTGTCTTGCTCTGATAGACCATTTGGCTTTCTAATAGATTAAACTGTTTCAGTGTAATCCAAGCTGTCCATCGGTCTCAGTTTATGGCTTCCAGTTTAACAACTACAGTTCAACGACACCACAAAGCCAACCACTGACGCAGCACAGACAATAGCAGGAGCATTAAATCTGCTGCCCAATTTTGCTGGAGGACATGTTGGGATATCAAAGTAGAGTTCACCGTAAGTTCTCTCAGTGGTAACTGATGGGCTGGTGAGGCTGAAACAGGTGCCTTCATAGTACTAGTAGTCATTAAAAGGTTAATAACTGATGAAAATGTATTTCAAGCAGTTCAGTTATTTCTAATCATCCTTAGCTTGCAGTATACAAATTTCATTAATTTCTCTGCTACCTTGAAGAATGAACAAAATTAGAATTTCTAATTGAAAAATAAGCAATTATGCAAGATTCGTGGGCTTTCTTCACTTCTGACAAAGGATGAAAAGGGAAAAGAGCCGCACTCGATTTTTCTTTGGCGTCACTTTGAAGTAGTCATAGTAGTAATCAGGAAGAGACTACATAAAAGTTTGGCCTCTACCTACGAGTTCTGTTGCCAGATCTGTATTAGTTAGGAATGTTTAAGAAATTATTTTCCAAAGCAATTATTTTCTGGGCTGGGAAAAGCTCTTCAGTAGCCGTAGATACACTGACACATTTTATTACAAAATTATTCTTATGTTACTAAGAGAATGCCAGGGAATGCTACGTGGATTTAAGTGTTCACCAAGGTAAGTTACATCTTCATTACAAGGCCGTATCAAGAGACAGATTGGGAAATCTCTCCCTTAAATAGGCAAGACACCATGTTCTTATGTCCTCAACATGCCCTAAAAGGTTGTGGGGGGTTTTTTTAACCTTAACAAGACGTGATTTGCTGGGAGATGCTGTTTCTTCTCTTAGACAAACTGAAATAGAAAAAAAAAGAGGGCACACCAGTTTTATGTCTGAAATAGAAAGAGGAGACTTCAAGCTGAAATTTGAGAGGGTTGATCTGAGTTTGACTGATTCTGTTCATCAGTTACTCAGCTTAAGAGGAAGGGAAAGTGAGCAGCGTGGAGCAGAGGAGAGCACTGCCGAGGGGAACGTTGAGCACACTGTTGGTCACAGGGGACAGAGACACGCACACAAGTCATTAGTGTTGCGGAGCTTCTAAGCTATGTTCATGTATATGAGGTGGTTGGAGCCTTTAAATTGGAGGGAGTAGGTGCAGAGAGACATTTTGAAACAACAGCACTGATGAGGTAAGCTAAGCTAGAGATTAGTCACGCTGGACAAAGTGACGTATAAACAACAAGTCTGAAAAACAATTCACCCAAACACCCTGTATAAGCAGAAAATGGTATGTTATTCGATACAGAATTCCCTTCCTCCCTTGTCCTTCTTCACTGACCATTTGTGGTTCTGCAGGACACCATTGCAAAGGCCTGATCAAAGGTCCTGTTGAGTGGAGTTTTTTGAAAGGCAATGTCTCAAATGAAAGTAAACTCTTTCAATCCAAGCTAAAGCTCAGAGAAAATCCTAAATGCTTTCAACGTAGCACTACTGTCCTGCAAAAAGAGGAGAAGCAAGGTAAACGATTTCCCCCTGAAAGGGGATTGACACAACTCTAAAACTACGGTGGGCTTCGCAGCCGTCCCACTCTGCCTCCTCTCCCACACAGCACGTAAAGCCCTTTCAGCAACTCTTGCCTACTCAAATTGGGTTTAGCCAGTTAAGAGGATTCAGTCCTGTATATGCAAGGAGACAAGAAAGCCTACTACTGAAATTCCCCAGATTTTGTCACTTAAGTGACAGAACAGTATAATTTGTAAAACATCTCTCAAATTGTCTAGAACACGAATTCAAAAGGCAACCAAAACCTTATAGGTTCACATTTAAAACAACCAATTTTTTTTTTTTTTTTAATGTGAATAAAACACCTGATAAAGCTGCTTGAATCATCAACCAAGAGAAATGCTAGCTTCCAATTAGGGGAAGACCAAAGTCATACAACTGAAAATCCACTAGCTCTGCTCTTTTAGAGGGATGAGTGGTTTGCTTAAACCAGCGCATATGGTGGGCCAAACACCTGCTCTGCAAACTGGCTTCCTGCAGGAGCTGGCACACTCCACATGTCCCCCAGTGAGCATCAGTCCCAGCCCCTTAGGACTGCGAGACGAGCCCTGCATTTCTCCTTACACAGCTGACCACTCTTCAGTAGATGCAAGAGGAGGTGCAAGGTTTGCAAAGCATTTTGGCAGGGTCCATCTTTACTGTATTCACAAAGTCCAAAGGTAGTGGAGGACCAGTCCTATAGCACCAGTATCCCTCACATTAAGAGCCTGAACAGAGTCAAAGCAGCCTCCACAGAGCTGCATGGTTTCCAGGATGCAAGCTTGGGAGAGCTGGTCAAGTCCCTGGCTGTTTCTCAAGAAGAGGACGTCGCAGTAATTCAGCATGTAAACTCTGAAGTTTTGCTGGCAAGTTCTCTACGGTTTGTGAAAAGAACAATAGGGAAGGTATTAAATTATTAAACTTGTTTCACTAGCTTCAAAATAGGCAGAGGAATCTCTGCATATAAGTCCTACTGCCCAGCAAATCTATTATTTAAGATTTCAGTATTTAGTATTCTTTACAGGAAAATAATTTCACAGGATTTTCTGCACCGAAAAAGAACATTGTTCATTTAGCAGCTGTACTGGAGAAGTCCTGTTAATAGACTTATTTTTCCTAGGAGGAATGGTATAGAATCTTGAAGCGACAGTAGATGGATTTAAGATGGTTATTTAAACACTTTTTTGGACTTAAACATGCTGCCATATAGAATCTACTCTGCTTTTATTCATTCATCTTGTTGAACGGCTAAGGGCAGAGGGTAGGTGAAGACCACCTTACTTAAAACTCACAGTGACCGTGGCATTTAGGAGCAAACCCCACTGCTCCAGTCTGAGCTATCAGAGGCATTGGATGCACTTTTGAACAGCGGTTCAGCCTGCTGTGGAGGTAGGAGATGGCTCTTCCTTAAGACACACATGGCGATTGCTCAAGCCGGTGGGCACTGAGGTGCTCAGCTGCTCTTTGTGCCTCTTAGAGTTAACTTTTCTGCCCCCGCACTCGGGTACCTACCTTCAGGTTCCTAATTTTAGAAGTCTTGCCCCAAAAATTTAAAGCACAGTTACATTTTATGTATCCTCTTTTCTCTCTCCTCCCAGTGGTCTAAGAGCATCTGTGAAAACCTTTCATCATTTAGAGCATTAACAACTGTATGGAACATTCAACACAGTAAAGGCTTTTTTTTCATTTTATAGTGCACAGAAACCCCTAAGTTATAACCTTCCTGGTCATCATTTCTTGCCTTTCATCTCCCAAACAGCTGACGTTTAGAGCTGTCACTCATATCTCCCTTATTGCCATCTTGGAGCATGCATTGGAGCAGCACCTCCCTGGCTTCTCCTGCACGCTTTTCCTTGCAATGATCACCATTCGGGGTGTAGTTTTCACAACTTCAACTGAAGCAAATGACTCCTCTCTAAAATGGTTTTTCTCCCCTTCACCTTTTTTGGAGCTGATGCTCAAAATTTTGCTTTGTGTTCTGCACTGACCTACATTTGATCGAGAGGGACACAGTTCAAAGCAGAGATCAACAAGGCCAGAAGGGGAAGCAAGATGACCCCCTTCTCCCCATCCTGAGCTGGTCAATCGGTTTAGCAACTGTTTTTGCATCTTTATTGGGAATGAGCCAGGCATTTCTTCTGAGGAAGAAGTCTTCTCTGACTTAGTGAGGAGAAAGTTCATATCATACTGTGCTTTAACTAACATACTTTGTTTTAAACATACATTGCCAAAAGCTTCTCTTGCATGACTAACAGTCGAGTCAATTTGAGCAGCATGAAGTTATTCCCCTGCCACGTAATCTGTTCCCCACCCCCCATTTTCTGCCAGGTGGATATATCTGTGTATCTTCCTGCAAGTGACTCAAACTTCTTGTTTTACTTGCTTTTAAGTTCACAGCGACTAGATCTTCCTTGCCTCATCTCAGTGCATTTTAAATGGGTTCTTTATTTCAAATAGGAGAACATATTTTCAACAAGACCTTGTTTTCTACCTGCAGAAACAAATACAGACAGGATTGCCAAGCACGTACATTTCCATTAGAAACATTTACAAGTTGATGACAAAAAACAGACATTCCTCTTTGACCTCTACAAGCCCAGTCATCAGTAACAGAATCAATAAATCCATCGGGAAGCTACAAAACACGCCAGGCGAGCGCGCTCCTCACGGTTGAATGCAGAAGGATATGCAAGCTGGGAGGAGTATTCTGCCGTTTGAAGGTTTAATACCATCGTCTGCATCCTAGGGAACTCTTCACTCCCTTCTGGGGCATCCAGCACCGGCTCCTGGCAGATGCCCGGACTTAGCAGCCAGCACAGGCTCGACACTTTTCTGCACCTACCAGAATTTCTTACCTGTGTTGCCACAGCAACGCAGCATGCCCAGTTTGTGTGAAGACAGTAATCTGTTTCCATAGGAACAAAGCATCCAGGCCTGCACTGAAACTTCAGCTTGGAAAAACGCGAAATTTGGCCAATAAAAGGAAAATCAAAGAATGAAAGATGGGTAGTTAACTAAGAGGCAAATCTGTATCGCATACACATAGGGCCGTATGGAAAGACAGCCAGGGAATATTTACTCTGGCCCGGGACTAGGTAAATTTGGACTCTGACTAGAATGTGAAGTCACTGATCACACACACTAAGACGGCTCTATAAAAGCATGAATTGAGTTTTTTCCCCCAGTTATTGAAAAATTTAATATTTACAGTATCTGCTCAAGAAGTCAAAATGTGGAACTGGGGTAAGGAGAGTTTTGTTTCGGGGGTTTTTTAATCCAAATTTCTCCACATTTATGTTGTCAGCCTAGGAAAATCACATAACCCTGAGTAGAAAATGAAGCAACATTATTTTTGCTAATGATTTTGTAAAAACAGGTATATTAATAAGACCTTTTAAAGTAAGATCAGGAAAATTATAAAACTGTTAATCTTTTAGTAATATATTGATTTTTCTAAAAAAAAAAAAAATATACAGGAAAAACCTACCTTGAAGACAGTTAAAAAAAAAATAAAAAAAGAAAACCTAAACGTGATTTCACAGTACTTTGCAAGTATTGTCACAGAAAGACCCCAAAGAGAGACATCCAGACTACAGGTACGCTTGCAAAACATCTCTGCTTCAGTTCTAATCAGATATTATTACTTTACATCACTAGTGATCAAAGACCTAAATGATGAGACAGAAGATTTAGTGACATATGCTGGAAAATCACCTCCACACACATCCACTTGTTTAGAGGTTCAACAACAGGTTACAGATATTTTTGAAAAATTCTTGTCAAAGATAGCAAAATACGGTGGGGAAGCTTGTAGCTCACCCATCTCACATAGAAGGGGGCTGCCACATCCCTCCCTCACTGATGCTCAATCCTATTAAAAACAAAAAACAAACAAGAAAGAAACCCATGACTGCGCATGTTAGCCTAAAACCTGTGGAATTAAAGGTTGGTTATCTCCGAAACATGAGTAGCTCAGATTAGTAACCGCAGTTATTCACAAATTCTTCATTGCCAGGTTACTGATCTGTCTCTGAAAACTGTTTGCATTCCCCGTGCAGAAAGGCTTTTATGTATATTCAGAGGAAAATAAAGACTTCTGAGGCAGCTAACTGTGCTTCAGACATGTAGAAAACATTGCCTGACAGGCATGAACTGAAGGGGGAAAAAAACCCCATATATATATAGGTCTGGCTTGCCACTGAACATCTCAAATGGCACTGGGCACCCTGAATCCCACATCCAGCTCAGCTGAGTCAACTCTCGGACCTGCGCAGGCTGTGCTGATTTGAGCTCTAGTGATTACAGAGGGAGCTCAGAGACTTAGCTGAGCTGCAGGCACCTCATTTTAGGCATCTCAGTTTCAAGTGAAATCCTGATCTGGGGAGATTTTTAAAATATACAGCCAAAACTCTGAACTGTAAGGTGTTTAATTTTTTAAATAATTTTTTTTTGTCATTCCCCCCCCCCAACTTTTTAACATGTAATAATGTGTAGGAATAAAAGAATGGGAAAATATATCAACTTGACAAAAAGAGTTATGGTACTTTCAATATCATCCTACAAAGAAAAAGAATCACTACAAGTTAGTGCTTATATGAGCCAAGATAATTGTTTTGTGTATAAAACATATGCTGATATTCATCTAACTGCAGAACATGTTCCACACACACACACAAAAAAATGCCATCGATTAGCGCACAACTAAAAAGCAGAACATGTATTGCATTTGTCTGTCTGCTGCTAGTTTTCCTGCCTTTAACTCTTCAGAATTAAACTCTTCCTGGGCTCATGATGAACTGATCAGACTTTGACCATGGATCCTAGGCCTGGGAAAGCCTCAGACGAGCTTGGTGATGGGATCATCTTGCCTAAAAATTGGCTGATACCAAGAGGACAGGTTCCACCTGACCAGGGGGTAACAAAAACTACGGCACATCAGTTCTAAGCATGAAAATCAAGTTCACTTTTTAGTTACAGTTGTGGTATAGCAGGGTACCAGTTCCCGTGTACTTCTGTGCACACCCAGCAGAATTGAACCCTTGTAATTGAGCCGTCACAATTGACTTGTCATTACAGGAGCTCAGCAGATGGGAATTTGGGACAGTTCTTGAAATTCCCCCCGGGTGGCTCCCACTGTATCTCATCCAGTTTGTGTGCTTAAAACATGTTGACTAACATACGGGGCAGCCTCTGCTACAGAATTGATCAACTTTGTATGTAGATAAGATGTTTGTAAATAGTTAATAGAAATTGTTCCTGCAGAAACAGTAATGCAAGACCAAGGAGAATCTTTTCTGCATAGTTAAGGTATTTAAGAGATGCTTTGTGTGTACTGAAGACAATCAATAGCAATGCATCGTGCAGAACTGGTTTCGAGAGTCTCACCTGGGCCAGCTGATGACGCTGCTGCAAAGCCCATTGCAACGGGGACTCCTGTCACCGTCCAGTCAGCAACTGAGTGTCCTGGCTGGGAGATCCGATTTGCCACCATGGGCCAAGTTCCCACTAAATTACATTTTCTTTTTTAACAAACACTGTCTACGAGTATCTGAGCAATCCCAGCTACATACTTTGCCTTCTCCCTTGTGTCAGCCTTGATAGTTGTCTCACTCCTCTTGGCGAGTTGAATCAACTCAAGGTGGTAAAGAACTTACCCAGAAGAAGAAACCGATGAAAAAGCACTAGTTTAAGGAGCTGAAGGACCTCCTCAAGGCTCTTCACTGAGCAGAGTTGTCCACAGCTGTCCTGGTTTCGGCTGGGATAGAGTTAATTTCCTTCCTAGTAGCTGGTACAGTGCTGTGTTTTGGATTTAGGGTGAGAACGTTGTTGATAACACACCAATGTTTTAGTTGTTGCTCAGTAGTGCTTACGCTAGTCAAGGACTTTTCAGCTCCTCATGCCCTGTCAGTGAGAAGCTGGGAGGGGGCCCAGCCAGGACAGCTGACCCAAACTGGCCAAAGGGACATTCCATACCATGTGACGTCATGCTCAGTACATAAACTGGGGGGAGTTGGCCGGGGGGTGGTGGCCGCTGCTCAGGAACTGGCTGGGCATCGTTTGGTGGGTGGTGAGGAATTGCATTGTGCATCACTTGCTTTGTATATTCTTTTATTGTTATTATTATTTTCCTTTCCTTTTCTGTCCTATTCATCTCAACCCATGAATTTTACTTTTTTTTTCCCCCCCAATTCTCTTCCCCCATCCCACCAGGGGTAGGGTGGGGGGAGAGCGAGCGAACAGCTGTGTGGTGGTGAGCTGCCTGCCGGGTTAAACCACAAGAGCAGCTTGTAGGAGAGGCCGTGGGGGTCAGCATCACCCCTTTTCCCAGCAGCCAGCCGTCAGCTCAGCCCAGCCCTGTGAGGAAACACAGGCAGCAGTTCACCTGCTGCAGCTGATTGCCATGGGTTCCTACTAATGGTCTCCTTTGCTTAGACTTACTCGTTAGAGGCGCACACAATTTATCCTTCACTGTTTTATCAAAGGAAAACTGTTTGGCTGAGTCCAGTGACTTCGCTGACAAGGCTTTTCCCCCTCCTATTTGTAAAACACGAGTACAGTTTCATATAAACTAACACGTTGCTTTCTGGCTGTATTATTTCATTATTACTCTCTCTGCAAGCTTTCACCTGCAATCTCTAATCACCCGGTTCTGGTCTATTAGGATTTACTTTTGTAAAAACCTGTCATCAGTATACTGTCCTGGTGGTTTATATACTGTTGTGGTTTAACACAAACAGTACCTACATTCAATTACTTTCAGCAAAGAGAAAATTACTTGAATTGGGAATGATTTTTTTTTTTTTTAAGATTTCCCTAAAGAATACTTGTCTACCTTCTATTAACTATTTCTACCTCTAAAACCATTAAATATGGTACATAGTCTTAATCGGATTTGCAGGTATTAAAAGAGTGACACATTAAAAAAGCCAGACACAGCCACTGAATATCCATACAGCTCTAAATCATAAGAATTCCTCCTTTTTATGAATATAATTTTCCTAAGTAGACTAGCTACCATGCCATAAGTAAAGGGATGTTATGGAGAAAATACATGGCCCTGGATACTCAAGTATCCAAATTTACAAATTTTGTCCAGTAATCCAATACTATAGGCAAAGTTTCTTGTTACACATTTACAAAAACACATATGGCTACAACACTCCAATGGCTGTATGCTTCAAGGAAAAAATTGGCTGCTGCTGCTGTCGTCCTTACTGCAAAACAACAGGTTAAGTGAATACAGATGTGAAAAATTATGATGAACAGAGGAGGTACGTGGTCTTCAGAACATGATGGGTGGGTTATACTCTCTAACAGCACAATCTGCGTGAAACTGAACTATGGATTAACAGGAATTGTTACCATGAAAAAGTAAGTTTGCGCACGCAAGCATAGAATCAAAGGATAATTTGGGTGTGAAGTAACCTCAGGAAGTCTCTAGTGCAGACCAGGGTGCTCAGGGCTGTATCCAGTCAGGTCTTGAAAGCCCCCGAGGGCAGAGACTGCACCACGTCTCCAGCAGGCTCTTCCAGCCAAAGTTTCCGCAGAATCCTATTCAAAAACGGTGCTGGAAGCATTCATCTGAAGATTTGAAGTACTTTATTCCTCTGGCATGTTTTATAAGTCACAGAACCCGCTTTGCAATACACCTTATAAACACCATCTCACACAGGAACGCAGAACAGTTGCAGGAATGTGCCAGTTTGATCACATCACCAGTAATAAAGGTTAATTACAAGAAAAACTGTCAGCAGCTCCATTTTAACAGCCACATAAGGCTGTGATGCTACCTAATGCAAACAGGCAGACCACGAGCATCACTGCCTTCAAAAAAACGTTTTCACTTGTTAATATAAATTAGCCTTGATTTTAGATGTTCAGCCTGATGTCCATCACTTCAGGAATTTATTATAAAATTTATAATCTGCAAGAAGTCTTTCAAGTATTAGTACATTATAAGTAAAACTTAAAGTTACACTTCAGCCACTTTTAACAAATAGTATCGTACCATTGAAATAATGTCAAATGGCCATTTGTTGCTAAGCTACTCGTGCAAAGCAAGTTATGAGTAATAACAGATCTATTCAAAACTTCAAAGGAAATCAGAGGCTTTTAGAAGTAGGACAATTTATCCTAAATTACATCTTAAAAATCTTCGAAGTGCCCGAAGTTTTGAGAGCCTATCTTGAAGGAAACAAGCAACTCCGCTCATCTCGCCAGAAAGTCCACTTTGGAAGTTGGAAATGAGTGTCCCTCCACTACAGATGTCAAATTATGACTGCTCTCAACTACACACTTGGATGTGATCTGGATTTCAATCGTTGCAAAAAGATGCTTAAATAGGTATTTTCCCAATTGGAAATGTAGAATGCCATGCTTAAAGAGGTCCTCCCGAAGTGGTCTAGAAGGGACCACCTGTAGGGATATCGTCCTTGACAAGGTCAGAGCAATGAAGACTATAGGTGGAATCGAAACATTTGGGGACTATTCTCCTTTTTCCAAGCCATGCAGCTCAAAGAGACACAGTACAGACCTGTCTGCAAGAGAAGAATGAGAGAGGGGAAATGCGTCAGTCTTCTACAACAGCATTTTATGAGATAGTTCATAAAAAAGTTTGTTTCTGAAAATTCCCATTCAAATTGTGATTTAATGTGCAGATTTTGTGGGTGTAACTTCCACAAATCTGCGCGGTGGGTTTATGTTTTAGTTTGGTTTTGGTAGGTTGGTTTTTAAAACTGCAACATCAGGATGCAGCAGTCTGATATAAAAGGCAGAAGATGTATTTCCAAGATATTGATGATATACCTTCTTCTGAGGGAGGAGAAGAAACTGTTTATTTCAACTGCATGTAGCATGAGCCACTGATGTTAAGAGGTCACTGACGCATAAAATTTGTGACCATCTTCTAAAAATAAGGTGGGTGTTGCACAGTTTTGTAATGCAGGAATTTTTCTAGAAAAGCAGCTAAGGGCTAGTATGATAAAAGATACACCTACATGGAGGTTTCTGTGGCTTCTCCCAAAAAATCAATTTAGCTCAGAAAACAAAATGCATGGGAGGAGACAATAGAGCAAATTTTTCCACCTTACTATGTAATGAAATCTCCTCCAGAAGAGTCGGAACAACTGATGCAGTGAAATAATAAACACTGTGTAAACAAAACATTAGAATGGTTTTTTTGCTTAATGAAGACCTACTGAATGATTGCATTCTTCAAATTCCTTATATTTACTGGGTGGTTTTAAGGATGCTTTTCTATAAACAATTCTCTCTTAATGAACATACAAACATCTCCTTGAGCAGCAGCAGAGAACCCATCAACTACGCCGCTTCACATCGGCTCCTCTGACTTTGTTTTAATCAGTCTTTGAATATTTAAGTATTCCAGAACTAGAACTGATACATCTGCAAATTGGATTTTCCTATAAGCAATTGTCTTCCTCACATTTACTAAAGGCAACAAAACCCAAGAAGCTGAGTTTTTAAAAATACAACTGGCAAATAATTGTTACAATTTATCAACCCTCTTCATTATCAGCAGCATGCAGCAGCTAGCTATAAAACAGTCTTAGTAATGGATTACAATGTATAATTGGGATTTCAATCCCAATTTATTGTCTTCAACAACAAAATGCAATATAAACACTGTCTTAACTATTGTATTTTTCATGTTTCTCATGCGTGGACAAACAAATATTTTATGAATAGTCTCTTGGCAGACTCATTATTAATATACTGTACTCAAGTATTTACTTCTTCAAGCTACTGTTTTAATTACACAAAATACACATCTACAGCTGTAGACATAATGAATTAAATGAAGAGTTTATCCAAGAGTATGTTCCAAACAAAGAGCTGAGAGACTGCAGATGTCCCTTTTCCCCCGTAAACGATTTTCCATACAAGTTCCCTGTTTGACCCTGACAACACAGCAATTAAGCCAGTGCCTTTTGATAAATGTTTCAAATTTCCTTTCGGAAAACTAAAAAGGGTTTGTTTCTTGGTGAAAAACCATCCAGAGATGGCACAGAGCATCAATTCAAGAGAGTGTTTATCTGACATTAACCAGGTAATAGGAGAATATTCTTCTGATGTCATCTTCTGCTTTTAGTCTTACTTCCTAGGAAAACGTAGCTCTTTTCTGGTCAATCTCTGCACAGCACATGAGAGCCTATTTATTCCCTCTCTCCTCTTCCCATCCAGTAACTCTCAATCTGCAGGCCAGCTGCAATAGAAGCCGGGTAGCGTATCATTTTGCTGAGCACAAACTTACTGTAAAAGCAATTTTAACCAACTGAAAGCTTACGGGAAGATCCATTCAATTTCAACAAGGCAAGTCACTGAACTAATGGTAAAAACTGAAAGTTGTACCAGTACAGGACAAAAAAAGCCCATTTTTCAGGAAATTAACATATTGCATCCCCAGAGATATGCAAATTCCTAAAAACTTACACCACAGGCTGACAATCTAGCTAGGGAAACATCAGTTAGAAATAGGAGCTGTGTTTATGTATATATTTATTTTTTTAACTTCCAGAAGATATTTAAGTATTGATCTCTTCCTCTAACAACCAACCACAGAATATAACCACCAGAAGTTGCCGGGTAACCTGAAGCACTCGTTGAGAACTAGATGCCACCACAACACAATTGTAGTGCAGATACATTAAAAAAAACTCACTTCAACAATAACAAAAAGAGTATAAATTAAGTTACCCACACTAATTGATTATAATTTGTGACAGTCAAAATACCAAAGTATGAAGCTCTGCATAAGAATACTAGTTCTGTATTACTCAAAACAGACAACTTGACACGTCTATTCAGTCATCCCAAAAGAAAGCAGAAATACTCGCTCACTATTTAATGCTCAACATAGAATCATTTAGGTTGGAAAAGACCCTTAAGATCATCGAATGTTGCACCTTGTAGGATCATCAGCCGCCTTCTCTCCCCCAGTGCAATGGGATCCCCAGAGCACGTTGGTCCAAATGATAACTTGATGTTGATTCATGGATGATGTCGTGCAGGAATCTCCAGACTTCCCCCTTTACTAGACCAGATTTAGATATTCTGGTTTTATTATGAACAGAAACACTTATGAATTCAGTGCTTGATAGTGCCTGACAATGAATGAATCAGAAACTACCAACAGCAACCATTCAAAAGTTTTCAAAGGTAACACATTTGCATATTGAAACTTCCACGGATGTCTCTCTTGCATGTCACAGTCTCCTTTTGCTCCTCATCAGTAACATCAGCATCTCAGTATTACTCAGTTTTGATTGAGTATTAGTATTTCCAGGAAAAATACAAGGTCAGTAAGCCCTGGACATAGACTCCTCTTTTCCCTGTGGACAGATGCAGCCCAAGATCCAGGAAGTTTACTCCAACCCCATGAAGATTTGACCTGGAAGAACCACCACAGCAGAACACCTCTGCAGTCAACATCTTGTTGAGTTGAATTTCTTTACTGAAAGAGGGGTTAAACATTGGAAGAGGCTGCCCAGGGAAGTGGTTGATTCACCATCCCTGGAAGTATTTAAAAGACATGTAGATGTGGCGCTTAGGGACATGGTTTAGTGGGCATGGTGGGGTTGGGTCAACAGTTGGACTCGATGATCTTAGAGGTCTTTTCCAACCTTAATGATTCTATGATTCTATGATCTTGTTGGACTTGCAAGGGCAGCTACCAATTTGGTTGCTTTCCTTGCTTCATATTTAAGGTATTTAAGATCCACATGCCGTATGACACTGAACATAACCAATCGCGTCAGGGTCTTCCTTGCTTCAGGATGACAGTCCCGAAGTCTCCGAGAGCACAGCTTCCTTCAAGCTGCAACTGTAAACAGCAATTACCACTAGTAACCAGACTAGAAACCAAAGAGGATGCACACTAACTGCACAAGCTTCTAGACATACTCTGAAGTAGTCTCCGTATCCATGATCACCACCTGGACTGCACGAAGCCTTCGAGAAGTCATCATCTATTGACAAATATGGCCTATGTCCTAAGGCAAAGGATAAAGTCATTGATGCGCTGTGTCACAACAGCTACTTATCCAAAACACTTTCCTTTGTCCTTCTGGATAAAGGCAGATACGGACAATCAAAGCACAAAGGGCAGGATATTGGCGAAGTAACCTGTTAAAACTAAAAAGCCTGAGAGGGAGGCAATTAATGAAATTCTTTTACACAGGAGACCATCCCATCAGATCTTGGGTGACTGGAACATGAGAAATTCCTCAGTATCCTATGGAAGATGTAAGGTTTAGTGATTAACACCAAAATGTAATTTTTAAGTCATCACAGTCATCTTGCACTTGTGACAGAAAAAAATGATAAAATTCAGTGAGTGCTTTGTTTTTCCAGCATAGCACTGATGTTTCTGCTCAGCGGAAGAGAAACCCCTTCAGAGCTTTGTAGTACAAATCTCCACAAATAACGCATTGCAAAATTATATAACTGAAAACATTTAGATCCTTCTAGATGACAAAATGATGACACTACCAATGAAATAACTTGTGACGTATGGGCAATGACTGACAACCAGGTCCTTTTCTAACTTCAAGTCTCATAAACGAGAGGGTACTGGAGAGATGACAGCTCAGTTTAGCATAGCTAGTCACTGTCAGATAGCAACTTAACCTTTTTAAAGGGTATTGTTAAAACATTTTTCATGAATGCTGAAGTATTAATGCCACAGCCGCAAGTCTGGCTTCTTAGGAGGAATACCCATTCAACACAACAGGAGGATGCAAACAGTACTAGATGTCATACGAAACAACGCCTACAGCTGTTACTGACAACATCTAGAATGGGGCTGGCTGCTTTGCTGCTTTTCTTCTCCAAACTATTACTAGACAGCAGATTGCTGCCTCATAACACACTTTTAGTAGTGGAGTAAAAAAACCCCACTGATTCAGATAACCTCATTTAGTACTACCGCAACCTGTCAAATAGTTTTAGGTACTTCTATGGTCCTGTCCCGGTTTCAGCTGGGATAGAGTTAATTTCCTTCCCAGTAGCTGGTACAGTGCTGTGGTTTGGATTTAGGGTGAGAACAAAGTTGATAACACACCGATGTTTTAGTTGTTGCTAAGTCGTGCTTACACTAGTCAAGGACTTTCAGCTTCCCATGCTCTACCGACTGAGAAGGCTGGAGGTGCACAAGAAGCTGGGAGGGGGCACAGCCAAACTGGCCAAAGGGACATTCCATACCATGTGACGTCATGCTCAGTACATAAACTGGGGAAAGCTGGCCGGGGGGGCCGCTGCTCGGGGACTGGCTGGGCATCAGTCGGCGGGTGGTGAGCAATTGCACTGTGCATCGCTTGCTTTGTATATTCTATTATTTTATTTCAATTATTAAACTGTCTTTATCTCAACCCACGAGTTTTCTCACTTTTACTCTTCCGATTCTCTCCCCAACCCACCAGGGGGAGGAGTGAGCGAGCAGCTGGGTGGTGCTCAGTTGCCAACTGAGGTTAAACCACGACAGGTCCTTACCCTGGCATCTGCAGGCCATAACCTGCCATGGTTTTACCCTCAGAAGGGCTCATGACAAGGGATGCCTGATATCAGAGAGGTCACACAGAAAGTTTTGTGAGAGACCAAGACTCTGTGCCTCTGTTCTGAGTTCTCAGCTGCTGTCCTAAGCTTGTGCAAACCTTTCTGTATGACATTATAAACTGAAAATACAAAAAATTTACAAAAATGCATACAGTAATGTAAAATTATTATTTTTTATTATTTGATGTAAATTTTTATATTTTACCAAAGGTACTTCTATTCTTTGTTTACAAAGCCAAAAACATATCTGGATCACTTGCAAGTCAAAGAAGAGATTTCAGATGACAAAGAACATTTTTCAATGACCGGTTACCTGAGTTACAGTCCAATATTTAACTTCAGACAGTATCACTCTTAAGACTTTTTACAGTAAGAAGTAATAAGCTTTTCAAGTCAAAACTTACATCAGTGCTTGTCATAAATTTAAGAATTCTCATGAACCAACAACATGAAATATCTTACATAACTTATACTATACATTTTTGCTTGCCTCTACAATAAATTAATACCCCGGATTAGCAAAAATATTTACAAAACCAAGATAAAACACGGTATAAAATTTTTTCAAAGATATATTTCTTCCAAGAAACAGTTTGGTACCAAGAGTGAAATTTCAAGTCTTACAAAATTGCTTCTCACTTAATTAAATTCATGAAGGTAAATAAATAAGATACAATTATACAAACAAACATTGATACCCTCATATGGGTTTATGCAGTAAAAGTGTGTATCTCTTCCTGGGAGTATCCAAGATCCTTCAGGTATCTGAAAGTAAAAAATCAGATTTGTAATATTAATATTTGGAACCCAAAACCCACCACAGACACAGCTGAAGCATAACTTTAGCACCACTATCTTGTTTTTATTCAGACACGCACAATGAAGTTTACCTTTGCAAATACATTTAGAAAACCTTTCG
Source organism: Aptenodytes patagonicus (assembly GCF_965638725.1). Lineage (NCBI taxonomy): Eukaryota > Metazoa > Chordata > Aves > Sphenisciformes > Spheniscidae > Aptenodytes > Aptenodytes patagonicus. The sequence continues at coordinate 41,452,724 of NC_134951.1, read as the reverse complement.
TGCCCAGGGGCTCATATGTACTACATTGTCTTATGGATCCTGAAAGGATTTCTAGAAATACAGATATCTATTTAAAGTATCTCAGATTTCTCAAGAGGTAGTATAATTACTGGCCAATTCCACCCTCCATGCACCTGACTTCAGCAGGGCTGCAGAAATGCAAGCGATGTCCATATTGGTTCAATATTTTGAAGCTGGGCAAGAGAAAGTTAGAGGGCCTTTTATCTTTAAATATATGGCATATAAAATAAGGAAAGTATTAGGTACAGACATAAATAAATGCATTAATAAAAATCGAGAGAAGTGCTTGTGATAGAACAGCTGCTTTGAATTTTACTTTTAGTAACTTGTCAAGCTAACACCAACAGAGAAAACTTATTTCTTATTATAACAACTTTTCTGTGAACATCAAATAAAAGCAGCATTTAAAACCTTGGGGAAAAAAGGTCATTGTTAAAGAGATGCTCTTAAACAGTTTTGGACAACTTACTAGAGCTCATGAAATTTACATATTGCTGATATTTACTTATCTACACACTAAATATACTCCTCAACTATGATGCCAGGTGTTTTTTTAAAATTCGTTTTTTAAAAAACCTTAAAAACTTTTCTTACAAAGCAGAAAACAGAAGGCCATTTTTGAAAGGCTACCAAGTCAGAAACACTATAGCTAGTTAGGTTGTCAAATTTAAAAAAAATTCCTCATTCTCTAGTTCATCATTTAAAATACTCACTGTACTCCTTGTTCTGCAAAAGGTGTTGGACCACAGATGCAGATGAGCACTTTGGAGTCTTTTCTGCTTCTTTTCACAACCTCAGAGAGAAGCGATAAAGAAATCTTCCCCTGCTTACCCACCCAGTCCTTGGTTGGTTGTGAAAGAATGAATTGAACCTCAAACCTGGTAAGCAGAAGAATATTTCAGAAATATTCAGAAATATCTCTGATCAGAAATCTGCCACACAGAATGCAGATTCTTTCCTATGATTACTTTCTTGTTCTGCTCAGCTCCCACTGGCACGGTATCAGGTATCACAGACATTTAGTTGTTCCTACCAACCAAGTCAATCAAATCACCTCTAGTATTGTGCATTTAATTACTTAGCCCAATCTTTCAATCTTAAAAATTTTAGCTGTTATTTCACTGTACAAAGAAAAACAGCTGGTGCCAATTAAGATACTAAAGCACGGATTTTATTGTTCCGTTATTCACTTACACAAATGTTAGTGTAGCTCAGTACACAAGTAGTGAAATAAGAATGCTTAGCCAAACTTGTGAAAACATTAGTACAATTTCATTAATGAGAAAACACTATAACTGGTTTAAAAACCCCACTAACGGCATAGTTATTGAGTAAAAAACAAGCACTTGTGTATCTGAGGCTCCTAGTGAAAGGGAGAAAGGATTTTTACTGTAAATTCGCACAATGTCTAGACTATGAAGCTTTGGATGTGCCAGACATCACCAGGTTATAAAATAAATATTGATTTTTCGCTTCAGTGTTGTGAAGGAACAACTGAAATTAATTTGTTCATACAATTTCAACTAAGAATTAAGTAAACAAACAAAACATACTTCTATCATAAAATCTAGGCAGTAACAATTTATCTAGCAATAAAAACAAGGGTACTGAAATTCAAAGGCAACCTAATATTCCTATGTCTCCTGACAGAACTATTCCTGCTAAACTAAGTTAACATTACATATGCGCTAGTGCATTTTAATCCATAATTACATCGTAATTGAGGAAAAAAATGCAACAATTAGTACATAAAAATGAAAGTAACGGGCCTGATTTAAACTTTAAATTTCTAGACAAACATTGAATTTCTAGACAATAATTTTCTCAACTAAGTGACACCAAAGAGACTTTTAAAGACTCCTCTGTAAATTCAGAATGTTGCTCCAAGGGTACACTATCCCTGTCTATCACTTCTGCGCTTCTCTTTGCATATCTGTATTTTCTATTGCTAAGGCTAATTTTCTTCACCTCCAAAAAGCTTCTCAGTTTTAACGATCGTCTCATCTAACATACTGTCTCCAATAAACATCTATTAAACACTGTCATATCAAATCCCTGGCTTCCTATGGGACCTACAGAACATAATGACATAGCCTGCTGCTATGCATCTGTGACCAATATAAGCACATCTCCTTCCACTCCCTAGGTCTTATCAAATTCTTACCTAAGAGTTTCCAGAATTGGGATCTGTCTTTGTGCTAAAGCTGTACAGTTAGTCTAAGCCCCAAGACTTGTTCTTCTATACACTGGGATTGTACAAGTTGTTCTCAAGACTTGTAAATACCTTTCATCTTTAAGAACTAATTGCTCTAGTTGGTTTCTCCAAAGTATGTCGTCATCTGTTTTGTTGAAGAAGATCAGCTTCACTATCCTTAAAAAAAGAAAAAAGAAAAATTAACTGCAGATTGTTTCTGTATTTGAAACATCTGTTGAAGTATCAGAACTCACTGCATTATACAGAAGCCTTTTGCTTACATTTTGTTTGTTTGTTTTGCAACTCTGCAATCCTCAAATCTTTTTGCCACTAACCCAATATAGTATTTTTCTTGCTGTACCTGAAAGTCTGCTGGATTTGTGACCTCTCTTCTAAATGTCATAACCCTGTCTGCGGTTGCAACCTCTAGTTCAGGAACTGCTGTCCTAAGAAAAATAAAGTCTCTTGAAGTTACTAAGACCTGACTGAGAAGAGAGTATAGCTTGTCAAGTTTCATCTAGCGGTTTCTCAATATTGTTTGAGCACTACTACTTCAGTTAATAGCTGGTATATGAACTCTGTACACCTTTTTAATATTACATACACCAGCTGTGTATTTCAAGCAGCTTATGTCAATACTAATTTCATAAAGATGGAATCTAAACACATAGGAGTAAGAGAAAATTAACTCATAACTTGAAGAGCAAATTACAGCTCTGTACCAGGTTATCTTATTCCTACTTTATTTGTTGATTTATACAATCTATTTACCTGGAAAGCTACTGTTTACAAGCATTATATTTGCCAGATAGTTCACATTAAAAATAAGTGCTCTGTCATTGAGGTCGCTGCTATTATCTTTTCAGATTTTTATGCTACAGTGGAGGTAAAACACAAAGACTGACTTTACAAAACAGAATCTACCATCTGATGAAGCCACATAAACCTAATTTCTCCTTTATTGCTAATGACAGACTAATACTCTGGGGACAACTGATAGAAGGCAGATGATCTGTTGTTAAAAGCAAGCAGTTCCTGAACTGCACCCCACAGGGCTTTAAGTTACTGTTGTTTTTTTCCACTCAGGCACAGCTCTGAGCAGAGAGAGCATGTTGCTGTGGTGCCAGAAGCAGTAAATTCAGTGCCGTACTTGCAGGAAGCTGGAGCACTGGGATACCTGGCACAGAACCACACGGGTACCTGTCAGGGCCACCACTGAGGCTGAGCTAAGCCTGCTGGCCCTGCGCACCACACAGCCCTGCAATTCCAGTTCCGTAACAAGGCACTCCACTACCCAGTGTCCCTTTTACATGTGGCCAACCTTGCTTCTAAGAGACTAGCACTAGACGCAGTAAGTTTATATGATGCTGCGCTGAAACTATTAATTCCTGTCACCTCATCCTCTGTACCTTGCAGAGAGCCATCTTTCACGCATGCGTATCACACATGCTAGGGCTTCTGCGGAGAGTTCATGATCTCCAGCTGTTCTTCAGCTGCCATTTAAAAGCCAGTATTCTCCCAGCCTGAAGATACCACATTTTTGACTTCTAACCTTTTCCCCTTTCGCAGTTTGGTAGCACTTCAAGATTCCAGGAAATCTCTTACAGGCTACATCAGATGCCAAAGATAAGAGATCACCTTCTACTTATGAGAAGCACGTTCATTTTCTGCTGCCAAAAGTATAAAACTGAGGTATGACCGTTGTATATAATACACATCAGCAGTAGTGTTATTGAGAGAAAGACGTTCCAGATGCATTACAACTCAAAGTAAGTTACAATGTACAAGCTTTGCAAAACCTGCCTGGTATAGAACAAAACAGCCCCAAATCAGCTATGCTGCATATTTAAATACTAAAATCAACTTATTCAGAAGCTAGCATGTGCCAAAAATCTAAGTTTCTTACACGCTTCCCATGGCCCACTTCCCTGGAAACATGGAAAATAAAGCTCACCAAGAACGTAGTGCTGTCAAAACTGGCATGGTGCCAGCGTTACTCAGGTGGGGAAAAAAGGCAACAAAAAGTGCACAGCAAAGCCATGCATTTTGTTCATTGGGCACAAAGGTAGAAAGTGGTTATTCGGAGAATAATGCTTTGAGACACCCTTACTGATACTCCCCAATGTAGACAAATATATCTGCTGCAGTACTGCTCAGTACTCAGCACTATAAAGAGAACAGAAAACCCCCAAACTTGGAATGAACTGGGAACAGTTTTGCTAGAAATGAGGGAGAAAACAGCTAAAAGGAAGAGATGGAGATTTGGATATGATCCCCACCCAGTACAGAAGAGCTGGTTGAGAGAATGATGACAGAAGTTTAGATAACAAATGAGAAACTTAATCATCTCTTTGGAAGGAAATAGGGAGAATCTGACATACTGGTAACTACTACAAGGGATGCAGGTTTTAATAAACTCAAAAACTGCTGTGGAAGGTCTTATGAAAAGCTGTATAGGGAGAGGAATTAAAGAGATCCTTACGTGATTTTAACACAGAGGAAGAAGAAGAGGTAGAAAAAGTTACAAGATCACCTTCAAAAACCAGAAGTGATGATGAAAGTGGAACACTACATTAAAAGCAAGTATGAGAACAGAGTGGTAGTTTAGGAATGAAAAGCTGGAGACAAAACAACTATCAAGGAGAATTAAGAATAGACTGCAAGCATCCTATACTTATTTGATAAGAGCATTAGCCCTCTACCTAGTGTTTAGTGCCTTTGTGCCTCAGTCTTCTTTAAGAAAGGTATCCATCTGATTGCAGTTATACACCACCAGTAAAAAGGAGCAAAAATCTCAACTTAAAAAGGAAAAAACAGCATAGAGGACCGATATTCTTTTTAAATTAATTCTTTGGCCAAAACCAATTTGGCCTGTAAGAGTAGAAACAAGACTGAAGGAAGAGCATTATGACTTCATCACAAAAGGATACTGCAGACAGGAAGAGAACAAATTGTTTTCCACGTTTACCATAGGCAAGAAAAAACAGACTTAAAAGATAACAGGGAGTCTTTGGCTAGACAGTAAGAATGGAAATCCAATGATCCAAGCCCGTTACATCACAGCAAACGCCACGTAGGGAAGCTGCGGATTCTCCAGCGTTTGCAGTGCAGCCCCAGAGGTTCAGCCGCACTCATCCAGCTCTACAGACAGGGGCTTCTGCGCCCTCAGGTGATAATTCAGTCATTATTCAGATCCTTCCTCAACTTTCTGCAATTCATGTTCTAGTGTGTGCAATCCAAGCTTACGGCAATCGTTACTTTTCACAGTAAGAGAATTTTATGCAAATTATATTGTTTATATATACATATAATCTCATGTATATAAATAGTATTTATAAATACATACACACACATATATTAAAGACACTCTTGTAATATTTTCCCAAAAGAGAAAGTGAGAGTTAAAGAGCAAATATAAGGCCAAGAAACTAAGTTGCCTAGAGCAGTCAGAAAAACGAAGCTTTAAGTGTCTGCATATAAACAGAACCTGTACCAGATCAAATCATTCCAGCGACTAACAAGCCTCCACGGCAAGAAGGAAAAATTCATTTACTTCGACTAGTAAGAAAACAGATGTTGCTGCATCCTAAGCTAACTGTGACCACTGAGTTCCCATAAGAAATTGTGCTGGAGAGAGTTAAAATAAGCCACTCTGGTCATCTTTCAAGGACAGAGTAGATACAAACACTATCTGTGCAGCAGTAGTCTTTCACACGTTATCTACTCTGTTTATTCTGGTTATGGATGTCAAGGTTTGCATCTTTTACTATGCTCTCCTTAGTTTTGCTTTCTTATTATCAGAACCACCTTTACCTGACATACTAGTTTTCCCCTCAAGAAGAGAAAAAAAAAAAATTATTCCAAATTCACTTAGTAGTGTTTCCCAAGCATTTTGTCAGATGATAGATTTATCTTTTGGATTCACAAAGCCAGCCAGCCACTTGTTATTCACTACTGACAATACAGGACGCTTTGGAAGAGCCAAATAGTACACAGTCTCTCTGCTCACAAAATAGGATTATATGTAATTGCTGAACAATAAACAATACAAAAATAATGTCTGAGTTAGATTTTTTTTTTCTAGAAACAGTTTTCTGCAGTACGTCATCCTTTTTAGCTTTACTATGAAGACTAGTGTCCAATTAATCTATGTTGTTTCAAAATGTTCTTCATAAAGACATAATGAACCAAAACATCCTGTGCTTCTATTGAATAAAATTCAGTATTAGAAATTAATCTCCATTACAAGAGTCCAAATCCAAAGGTACAGTAAAACAGTAGCAAGTCTGTTGAACTGTCCTCTGCAACAGTTTTAAAGAAAAGACAGTGCAGTTATATTTTTCATTTTTATACTCTCCCAAATTATAATAGTTCACATTGACAAAAATGTAATCTGCTAAGAAATTCTGCAAGATGTGATTCTAGTGAAAGATTTTTGCTAAAAGCAATGCAAGCACACCTCACCTCTATCAAAGTATGCCCCTACAGTAACTCTTTGAATTTCCTTTTAAAGTTGAGCTATTGTATACTCTCTTACAGTTGTAAACTGACAATCACATCAAGCAGAAGTACTAGTTCTGGGGTTCTGAAGGACATAAGGGGCCAAAACCAACCTGTTCACTTGACCAAGAACAAGTAATGCTTCCTTGTGTAGATTTTACAAGCGGAGTACAGAATGCATATGCAATACACACCTTTTTATGCATTTGAATATACTTAATGCTATGCTTACATAAGTCGCGCTTTTGTGAAAACTGGAACTCATCTGGTAAAAATGTGTTACTGTCGCTTAGCAGGTGAAAACAATATAAAAGTATGCTAGCTACTCAAATAGATTAAAGAGAAGCCGTAACTAAACAGTTGTAAACCTCCTCAGTCCAAAAAACAGTGTCTACATTGAAATATTTCAATACTAAAAAAAGGCACTCAAATGCAAAGCTAGTTTAAAAAAAACAACCACCCCTCAGATTTTCTACTTGGTGAGCTCATTTGTATCACAACTAAAATCCAAAATGCAAATCAGTCCATTTTGTTGATGGTAGCCAAGTATGTGTAAATTCCCTAAAGCATGCCAGCTTTTGGCATAAGTTGAAGAAAAATGCTTTCATACAATTCTGTTTTGTTAATTGTTTTATTAACACTGAGGCTTGCCCATTACGTTTCATCCTTCCTATGGATTACTCTAGCTTGGGGTTAAATCATAAGAAGTGTACGTACCGGAGGCAACTAACTTCAGTCAGAGCAAAATTCAGCAGTTTAACCATTGGTGTGAAGCCTGTGCCTGCTGCCAATAAAAAAAGATCTTCTGAAGTTTGAACCTGTGACTTCTTGAAGTTACCTTCAGGATTGCTGACAGAAATATAGTTTCCTTTATTAAAAAAAAAAAAAAAAAAAAAAAAAAAGAGGTAAATGTTAATGAGATGAAAACAAGCTAATTACTATTCTGATTTTTTTAAAGGCCCTTTCATATTGCCTTCGTCTTTGTAGTATTAGGGTTCCTTTCAGAAAGGTACTAGACATTTCACACAAGGATCATTCTTGTTGAAAGAACAGATGTTCAATTAAAATGTCTTCTCTTGATGGATTTTGCATTATATGAGTATACAAACATTTGTAAAGTCAGTGTTAAAAATCTACCTCCGTATCTGGAACAGAAAAGGAAGTGCATCTTAAGTCTAATAAAACAGACCTAGCTTTCTTTATTCGAAAGTACAAAAAGTTGTTCTAAGAGTATATACAACCAGTGATCAACTATAATGTGTGATACAGTTGACATATCTGAACAGTTAAACATGAACACATTTGGAAGATCAGTCACGAGAGCTTTACGTAACAGACAACTCCTAGTTACAGTGAGGATAAGCCTGTACATTTAGGGCATGGAGAATAAGGTTTAAAAAAAAAAAGTTGTAAGTATGTCCCAATGTATAAGTAGGTAAACAACAAGAACATCACAATACCCAGACAGTGAATCTGAAAAGATAAAGCAATTGCTGCAAAACCAAACACAAAAAAATCCCAACATATACTTACCGATTTGTAGGTGGTCAAGTGCCTGTGTGAACAGTCCACAGGAATAAATTTTAATCATTAAATATATATGTGCACCATCATAGTGAGATGGTTCTTTGAAATCCAATGGCAAAAAAGGCAATACAGGTGTGTATGGTTTTACTACCTCTGTCCCTAGACAGAAGACAAAAAGGTAGCTGAAATAATATGAAAAGTACTCTACATCCAGCAAATTTACTGCAAACAAATACCAAAATAAACAAACAGTAAACAAATAATCTGCATATCCCATAAAAATAACACCATCGCATGCTTTTATGCAAGTACGTTACTTTCCACTGCACCAGTTCTTATTACAGTAGCCTTCTACTTCCAATTAAAATCTTCAGGCCACTGTACAGTATGTTCCTTTTATACTACTTAGAAATTCAAAACACTGGAAGAAAAGATCTAGAGTCATCCCCAAAGAACATGAAAATCTAAACATTTGCATTTAATTTCAAGTACCACAGCTTGATTTTTTCTAAATTGAAATAGCAGATTTTTAGTGCTGCATGATTATATTTTCTTCCACTATCATTTCAAAAAGCCATTGTATAATCATAGAAAAAAGACTGCAAGAGTTGGACACCAGCAAAGAATTATGTAGGGAGGAGGAGGACAAAACACTTCGCAATTAAAGGATATTTAAAAATTCTTCTGAGAAATCTCTCTACCACACATAGTGCAATGCAAGTACAGTGACCAGCATAACCATTAATATGGAAATTTTTAATAGTAGCCTCAAAAAAAAATAAAACAGATATTTCTTTGACCTCCCATTTTATTTTAAGTTCGCCTTTTACAAAAATTTGAAGAATAGCACTTAAACAATGCTTTTCAAGACGCCTTCCTCTCACAACCTCATGTTATCATTAATATCATGTAACCGGAGTGTACAGTAGTGTTACCATGACTGCTATAAATCCCTCAGAAGAAGGGAAAAGGAAAAAGAAAAAAAAGGAAAATTGCAACATTACCCTCGGCATGTCAAAAAAGCTGCAAACTAAAAGGAACTGACTAATCATACATAACACATATACAACGAGCTTAACCCCCTTCAAAGATGAATAGCACTACTTCAGCGGAGAGAATGTTTTAAAGGGAGAGTTGAAAGAAGAGCCAGTAAGGTCAACAGTAAATATCAGCCACCTCGATAGTTAGCTTTCCAGCAATATTAATCCAGTCTGTTCATTATTAAGCACTGATTGTGACCCTGGAAGCAGAGACCTTCTAACTACAAGCAAGGAATTAGTGGCCATGGACTTGGCATTCTCCCAAGACTATGAGAAGGGATTTATGTTAATATATCCATGGCTACATTCTCAATTTTTCTTACCTGCAATGATTTGTTTGAGGTAAACATGTTGTCCAGTGGGAACACGGAGATGTGTGCTCTTAGGCAACATTAAGCAGAAGAGCTTGGTGTCGTGGGTAACTTCCATCTTAGAAACCAACTTGCATTTCCTATAGAACAATCCTAAAAACATGGTTTTACTTGTCTCAATCTGTCTTTCTATTCTTATACATCTTTTAATAAGAGATAGAGAAAGGTACATGTTTCACTATATACAGTTATAAAAAGACTATAAACGGATGCTTCTTGTAGCATTACTTACAATTATTTTTCTAATTTTGGACTAAGGACTCATTTATAGCCTTACATTAGGCTTATAACAGACTGAATCTGTAAGTTATCAGCATTGACTGGGAAGAAGTAGAAAAACACCGAATACTAGAAGAAAGCAGAACCCCCTGTACTACATTGCACCTGCACTAAATTCACCATACGACTACAGCATGAATACATATATGCAGACTAAAACCAGCTTGGTTAATGCAAATGGCAGATAAACTAGGCACAGCGCCACAGTCTTCAGGAACAGACTATCTAAACCCACCCAGCATCCCAGATATTTATTGGGCTGACCATCCTGCATTGTTGCAGTTTCACTGCTATTAGCACAACGAGAATTCCTGATACAGCTTTGCACAATTTTTCAGGTACATAGTACCAATACTTAAATGCTTACACATGACAAAATGAAACTAGCATTGTGCCTATATAGGCAATGCACACTTCAGCATTATCAATAAATATTCTGGACATGAATTGGTGCCTTTTGACTAACTAGAAATTATGAACTCCAGTTATACGTTCATACGCTTACTTAAATCAAGTACATGGTCATATGTACAGCACAAATTTTTGTTGATACAGCTGTTTTGGAGGCGAGGGGTTTCAAACAGTGCTTTTCAACTTGTGCATCAACTAAATGCTGTGCAAAAGGTAACTGAAAAAAAAGAAAGCATTAAAAAAAAAAAATAATCACTGTGCAAGGTCTGCATTTCCACCAAAATTTTTCAAGACATTGAGAAAGAAATCAGGGAAAGAACACGGCTTAATCAGAATACCTACAAAAAACCTGTGTACATTCCTATTAGCAACAGGGGTATAAGACACTGGGAGAAAAGGGAAGGAACACCCCAGAATATTTAGCTTTGTTCAGGGACAAAAGGCAAATAAACTATAACAGCTTCACCAATACCTTATGGAAGCTTAAAAGTAACATGTTTTCCCTATACCCGCAATAGGCTCAGGGCAAGGTAAGACATTTACTCTGCCTCTGCTACAGCAGGGGCAGTAACTGATCACTTATACTGGAAATGATCTCTGTGGCAAAGCACTCCGTGTAAGGCTGGCCAGACCTGCACCCATTTTAACTAAGCAGCCATCCTGATCTCTGTAACCTGCATCATTACATCACTAAACAGTCTAAGAGAGCATTTGAAAACACAACAAAATAGAGGGCTATGCCCTGCTGATTACAACCAGAGACTGCAGAAAGTAAGTAGGGATGAAGCAGCAAGGAAGAAGTACTTCAAAGAACAAAAGGGCAGAGATGCAAAAACAACCACTTAGTAGCTTTCACTCTGGAAAGAGACATGCTTAGAAAGGTTAATTTAGCCACAAATGCCAAATATAGGAAGGTATTCTTCAACTCTCAACTATAATATTCTATCAACTGACATAGGCCTGTTGCCATTGCCACCGTAGATTGGTATTTGACTACTTGGGAACAAGTGTCCCAGCTTTCCTAAAATACTGATGGGAATAACAATTGCTGCATAAGGCATATTGTAGAAATGCAATATGCCTTATGACAGCATATTGTAGAAATATAGATACAAAAGCGGAGGTGTAAATTGAAGATGACAAGAAATCATTTTTCCTCTTCTACCTTTAGAAGAGCATTTTTCAGCTAAACCTTTGTTTCAGCACTGCAGTATTTTAGCTCTAACCTGAAATATCAGCGTGATGATAGTACCACACTGCCTAAACAGGTCTGTAACTCAAGGGAAGTTTCATGGGCTATAAGATATTGGAAGCTCAGCCCAGCAAAGAATAAATTAAAAAAAAAAAAAAAATCAAGCAAGCAACAAAATCCCATGAGCAGCACTATCTAAACTTCATACTTCCAAAACAAACCAAAAAAAAAAAAAGGCAGAGAGAAGCCTCTTCCCTACAATTATCCCACCATGTCATTTACCATTTTCAATGTAAAATTTGTAACCAGTCCCAGCGAATATTTTCACATAGAGCCTCTCAACATTTGACAGGTTCATATATGAGAATACTTGAGCATGACACGCTTCTAACGACACTTTCTGTGAAGCAATTCCAGTGAAGCGATGTTTCCTCCCCCCTCTTTTTCTCATGTTATTGAAAAACACTCAATTACTAGCATAAATAGCTGAGCTACTCATGAAACGGGATGAGATGCAAAGGACACAAGCGGCAACTCAGGAAAGTCCAACTAGGCAACACCATGAGGATGGTCTGGTCAAACATTGGGGCAAGGCTGCCCAGAGAGAGTCTCTGTTCTTGGAGATATTCAAACCTTGACTGGACAGCTTTGAGCAGGAGGTTAGACTAGATGACTTCCAGAGGTCTCTTTCAACTAAGTTAGTCTATGATTCTAATATTTCTTTAGGTCTTAATAATTAGAAGTACCTTGATCTTTTGTATTTTGCCCTGCACCAGCAGATGCTTCTTTATTTCCTGACTTTAATCACATGCTGATTCTCTTTTGAACAGGGATGAACTACCAGAAAATCTGTAATAAGTGTACATCACTTGTACATGGCCTAAATCCTGAAGTCAGCCAAAATTCTTTCTTGCGTCAACAACTCTTCTTAAGTGAGTCTTGCCTGACAGAGGGCTTATGCAAGTTTCCAGTGAAGTCTTCATTAAATACAAGACAAAATGTAAAGGAAATTCTAGGCATTGCTGCAGCTCAAGTGACCACTGCCATTGCTTCCCTGCTCTTACCTCCAACAGCACCACTAAAGGGAAGCCCAAGCCAGTAAGGCTAGCTGAACTTTACTCTTAACTTGGGGTACAGTTCGAGAACAGACACCAATTGCTGCACTTCAAAAAACACAAAAACAAAAACAACCCCACAAACAAAAAACCCCCCAAAAAACCCAAAATAGGCTTGAGAGGGTCTCAGTAAGCCAGCCTGTCCATTCTCCTTCGCCAGTGTTCGCCAAGAGTCATTTAAGGACCGCTTTGAGTATTTCAGTAGTTTCATCTAATGAATTATCATTTTCCAAGTAACTTATCTGTACTACCGTTTCCTTATTGCAGCTTTATTACCCCAAACATTCTGCTATTCCCAGATATTCTGGATTAAAAACCCAGCCAAAGAGTTCAAGACAGCTGGAGAGTGCTCTGCAACAGCGCAGTCAATTGCTGCCTGAAGGAACAGCCGTCATTATTAACATTCCCTTCTTCAGTAAGTACAGGATCACTGCGTGTCAATTCAACCACAACAGGAACAAAAGAATTTTAAACAGAGAAAAGCTTTCAAATAATATTTATCCACAAAATGCTTAAAAGTTAAGGTTTTAAACAAGATGTTCCAGCTCAGCAATGCTTCTTTCTAATTGGCTTTATTTCCAAGGGTATAAATAAAGTCTGCTAGAAGGGTCAAGTATCTAAATACATGTAGTTATGCCTGGAAATACACATTCAGGTTACTAAATCTCAGCTGCACATGCAATTTGTGCATGGACTAAATTAGCATCAAATTCATTACGTACCACAATTGCCACAGAAGGTGGCCATGGCATTTTTCTGCATACACTTGTTTTCTTAAATTATTCAAATACCTACTAGTGAGTTATCCACTATACATGCCTTCAAAGACATGATGTAAAGCCTCTGACATGGAATGAATTTTTCTTTATTAATATTTTCTCATGTCTTTCATAACATCCTACAAACTGCTTATTTTGAATGAGCAAACATTTCAGATGTACCAAAAGAATGCCTACAGCCCTGAAAAATGAAAGGCAGTAATTCCATTTCATAGCAGTCTCGAAGTAAAGCAAAACATCAGCAGCTCTCCAGCTATATAAAAGAAGGTTTATAAAAAGTTTGTTGCAATTTGTTTTTCTACCATTCTTTTGAAAAACAATATGTACTAAGATTGCAAAGTACAGTATACAAATAAATATGCTAAGATTGCTGTCAATTCTGCAGACTTAAGAATTACTTGAAAGGATATGGGAGGTTGGTAATATATCCCACAATCAGCTAATACTCTTCCAGATATTTGGGAGTGGAGAGAGAAGTTAAAAAACTGATTCATCAACTGATTCACTGTTTCCGGACAATTTTCTGACCTTTCCAACCTGACAAATTCCAACCTTTTCTACCTGTAATGAACTAACCTTTCCCTCCCCGTTTTTTTTTTTTAATTTGCCATACAGAACTTTTGTCCCGATTCACTCTGATTTTTGAAAACAGGCCTTTCTAGGTTTAAGCCAACTCCTAATTTAGGTTGTCGCCTTTGTTACATTAAATAAAATTAGTTCATTATCAGTGGTCTCAATAAAATCTGGACCAACAAGCAAAAACAACTGGCAATGCAGAAAAGGCTTTCAACAAGACAGCACCATCCTCTAGTAGCAAGCTGAAGGAGAACAGTTGCCATCAGGGGTTGCTGAAAGCAAGTTAACTGTCAGATGCCAAAGACATACGATTTGCTACTATACATAAGCAAAAGGCACCTGCTCTCTCAATTTTGGAGCATGATGCAAGTGCCCAGTAGCAACTCCTGATTTTCAAAGTAGAGAAAGCAGTTAGGGAGGAGGTTAGGTTTGATGAAACATTCTGCAGACATCGAGTGTCAGTGTCACAGCTCCTGATCTCTTCTCAGAGAACCTACCCATGCAGCCCCCCCCCCCCCCAAAATCTTGCCATGTAAAGCCTATACAATCACAGGCTAGAGACATCCCTCTCTAAACTGAACTTCCTCCTCTGCTGCCATCAAGAACTACAGTACCTTGACTCATATGCATATGAAATGAGTTTTACTAACAGAACTGCTACACAGATAATGATACCTTCCGGAGAGCATCATCCTTTTGCCTACTGTGTTCTTCCTCATTATGAAAAGGATTTTAATTTAAGAATTTTTCCTTGAATGATGTTTCTTGCTTTTCTTCAACGATAATACTTCAGTGACAATTCTTACTTCTTATTACTTGTTAGCCATAATCCTAGTAATGCTACGGCAGCAACATTAGCCTGTTTGCTTGGGATAGAGTTCCATAGTATAAAAGCCGCAACCCTCCACTGCCCCTCCATCTCTTGCAGGGGAGTTCCACCCCATCCATCCCCAGCAAGCAGGTACCACCCAACAGTGTCCATCAGCCAGCTGAAAGTTAATCCTTATTTTGTTCAGGTTACTTGATTATGGAGCCTCAAGTACTGTTAGTGCCAACATAATGGAGATTAGACCACACAGCTGAAGGAAGGTGGCTGCCTATCACTCCCGGCAGCAATCCCGTCTTGGACTTAAGACAACCACGAACTCCCAATGCTGACCATCAATTTAGCAGTTCCCTCAAATGCTTCAGTTAATTACTAGATTTCACAAGCTAGCTCCTATTATCCAAAGAGGTCAGCCATGCTCTTCCCAGATGGTGTCCCTCCCTTCCCAAAATAAAGTTTTTACTGAATCAACACCTTCTAAACTCTCCCTGGTTACGCAGCAAATAGCACACTGTCACAGCCTAAGTCTGGCTCACACACCTTAAGTGCTGCGTCAGCATTCTGCTCCCTTCTATTACTTCCAACAAAAAAAGAGTCTATGATCTTCCACTTAACGTGGACTAAAACCACTGCACGAAACAACGAAATTACATCCCATTTCAGTCCTCAGAGGCAACATCACCTTGATTCTCTACTGAACCCTCTAAGCATCTGCCAATAGTTGCACATTCTTTAGGAGAGCAGAAGTTGGTAATTAGGTTACTTTCCAAAACAGGGGTCTGAGCAGAAGTTCAGAATCACTTTCAGAAGGAAGAAGTAGAGTTTATTCTCCATGGGAAAAAATACACACACCCCCCCACAAATCATCCCTACTAACATGTCATTTTTTACTTGCATATGGCTCCTGCTTTTATATACATGGTCACTCTAAAACATTTACCGAGCTGGCATGCTAAGTACTTAGTTTTTCCCTTAAATTTCATTTTTACTGTGTAGGAACAAATTTCAGGACAAAGATATTTGGTGTTATCACATACGGCCCCAACACCAGTTGCTTATTCTATTGGCTAAAGCTGCTAAGAAACCAGGAAATACATTAAAAATCATGATTAATTCAAATAATTCAAAGTTCCACTTTCTGTTGACCACAACTACAGTGGTACAGCTATCCACAAGTCAAAAATAAAAGCCTTAGATACACAGAAATACTGCTTTATGTACACGCAATGTCTTCTTATCTCATTCAGAGCAAGAAGTCTTTTGAAGGGATATCATGAGCAGATTTGTACACAACAATGAAGTTTTATTTAAGTGGTCAGCGGTGAAGGTCTTGATTTTTTTTTTTAGTTTAGTAGAATTCAGTTTTTCCAGAAAAACAACTAGCATACTAATACAGAAAAATCGAAGTCAAAAGATCTGTTTTTACCAACTAAGATGAACAAAGCTGAAATTCAAGTTCAATTTATTTTTTTAAATAATTCCACAGCAAAAACTAATTTTTAAACATTTTTCCAGTTGGTGTCTTTTTAAACAACCTTTGATAAACTACAGGTCTATGTAACAGTATTACAGTGCTTGCCTGTCACCTCCAAGACTTGGCTGCAATTCCACCTTGATATAGAAGCATGATATGCAGTGGTGATCACAACCTATCCCCTCATAAGTGGGCTTCCATACCTTATTTCCCAGAAAAGGCACCTACAAGAAAATCATGTCTTAATACCTACGAGAAAAACTGCACTCTATCACTGTGCTGTGGTTTTTGTTTTTTTAAATGAGAAAGTTCTACCTTACTTTTTTAATACTGTGCTTAAGTTTCACTGGATGCTGGCACTACGACCATTAGTTTTTGTTTATGCTTCCTAATGACCAGTTTCATAATAGCTAGCTAAGAGTAATGTCACCAACTTCCCTACACTGACAATCTAATTATATTGAATTGTGCTTTCTATGCAATACTGTTGGGTATAAATAATTATTCCTCCAGAAAACTAGGCACTTAATCTTTCTTAAGGAGCAGAAGCAGTATTGACTATTCTTCTGATACGTACTGAATGTACTGATACATCCTAAGATACAGTGTAGTTCCCTGAAATTACATTAAAATTTTTAAAAAATCCCCCTCAACTTTGAAGAAATTCCACAATTTTGTCCTTTCCTCCCAATTAAGTAACAGATACACTGCCCAAAATGTTAGTCTGAACTCAGCAGGAATTTGAGAGTCCATAGGCAATTTATCTGGGAGTATGACTTTCCCAGCTTAAGGGGAAAAAAGTAGGGTCTTATGCTAACTGTTTCTTCAGAGCATAAAGTTATCATAGGCTTCCAGTACAATCTCTGCATTATGTCATTGTCTCTGAAGAAGAGCTTCATTGCTTTTTTGTAGAATTTAGAATTGGCTGTTGTAAGAAGTTACTTCATTTACAGCGCACACATCGCTGGGGGTTTTTAATAGCAACCGATATATCATTTAAGTACAGCTATTTACAAAGCTAGTATGTCCTTCCTCCACCCTGTTTATAGTCCTTGATGATCTTTCTCTCATCACAGCTACACATTGGCATAGTGTAGGTGGTTAAGTATCTATAGCGAATCAGGCTCTGGTCAGCCGCATACACATTTATGCTATCTTACCGCAGGATTTACTTGTACTTTACTAGTATTTGACATTATGTTCTGCCTGTGTTAAAAGCACCCCTAGTGTGGGCACAGGTAAATAGGCAAACCACATGCGTACAACCTTGCTAATACTACTATCCCAGCATGCAAAATAAACTAAATTGTAAGTAGTATTAAGGAGAACGTCTATATCTGCAACACACTTCATACTAAGCGTTTCTGCAGTTTATCAAAGAGCAATCTAATCTTCTCTTCAAAGATCTATTTATCTTCACATATAAAATGCATTGATTAATTTATGAGGTCAGAATTACTTACCAGGCTGTAAAGCTCGATTATTTTATTTCCAGAATAAAGTTATTTTGCTTCAGAAAAAGTAGTTTTGCATACAAAACCAACTGCACACCCAATAAAGACAAGGAAATTATCTAGAGTTGTTAATTAATATTTCTGTGCTCACACTGTGCAAGGTATGAGTTTCTTCACCCATAACATTATTTTGCTCCCACAGAAGTGGAAGCAAAATTGAAAACTGTGACTTAGAATAAGGGAGCACAATTCTAAGCAGAAACAGAGAGTGGCTACTTAAGACTAAACTGAGTGAACAGAAGCCACCAACACGCAGATTTTTATGGCCAAGCTGAAAGCACAGGGTTGGAATAAAGAAAAGACATCTAGGCCTGAACATTCTTCTTCTATAAACCTTCTGGGATGTTCAATTTTAAATTTGGGAGGTTTAAAATTAGAAAACTGCAGAATAAAAGTTTCTGGAGTAGAAATTAAAAAGCTATCGATATCAATATATTTGCTAGATTCGTCACCTTTGTAATCAGGGAACTGAAGAAACTCAGGCTCAGCAAGCCCTTTAACTTAAGTTTACTGGAGATTCAATTTAAACTGATCTGAACTCAGTCAGTCAGTGATACATAATAAAGTTATCCAATACCTATAACACTTCTCTGCACAACATGACAAATGCTATGCTGGAGACTGACTTTTTGGATTTTTGACAATTGCATCCAATTATCCTCACCTTCCTCATTTGCAAAGGATCTATAAAGCCACTATATTCTACACCTCTTGTTCTTTCAGGTTATTTTCTCATTTTGTTTCCCATAATCATGAAAAGTGATAAATAAGGAGGGAGAAAATGAGCAATGGACAGTGGACAACATAATAGTCCAGGCTGTATCCCCTTAAATACAGAGGATTATATTGATAAATCTGATATTAAAGTGGATGACTCAACAGTTTCTGAAACTCTCATAAGGAAAATTACATTCTACGTAAGCTAAAGGTAGCTACAGAGATGTGCTTTTATGCACTCGGTCTACCGTTTTGTACCACAGTAATCTCTCAACTTTAAAGGCCTAAGTAGCATAACTGAGAGCCAGTAAGAGATGTAGAACACGGTGACCAACATTTAATTAGCTCTTAAAAATGTACAGCTTTGCTTTCACACATAATAAGGCAGACTAACATCAAACAGTCAACTTTTGAGCGTTATTAGACAGAGGGCCAAGAGGGCTTTTGAAAACTGGACAGCTGCAATAACATCAGGAGCATTCTTATATTATATAATGTAATTGTGCAGAAATTTTTAATTTAGCTGTAAAAAAAAAAGGCACACTGATCGGGTTAATACACTTTGGTACTGCATCAAGTTCATACTATTCTGTTACCACAAAATGAACTCATATATAACATCTACTGCTTCTTGCAGACACATCAGCTTATTCAGAGCTGGCTTTGGTACCTACACGTGGCTTGAAGTGCCTTATTTAATCATAGCTCAAGTTACAAAGATGCAGTGTGCTGGAACAACATTACAGCATTGAAAGATGTTACTACAGTATACTACAGTTGGAAGTGGAAGTTTTTGTTCCTTCACTACAGTTACTCCTATAATGATTGACACAAGGCCATGCACTATCTCCTCAGGGTCTACTGAGGTTTTCGTATGTACAGGAAGGATATTAAGCACACAGGTAGCCATGACATGCAACAACACTCAGGCAGTCTTCATCTTCCCCTACTAGGTTCTTCCAGTCTTTCCAGAAGACTGGAAGACCTCCAGTTCTATTGCAGAACAACACAAAACAAACCAACAAAGCAAAGCAAAAAACACCCCTAAGTTGAACCCTTTCAAGGAGAATTCCTGAGCAGCTTTCAACAAGACCAGAGAACATTCCTGAAAGAAATGAAATATGACTACAGGAAAAGAAAAATCCTGGGAGAAAGCAAATACACCTAACATGCTCCAAAAAGTCTTAAAACAAGTGGTAACATGGCCATGAAACTGCTTACCTCTGTCCTTGCATTTGATAAATGTATTATGATGCTCCAAAGGCTGTCCCAGCATTTTCCAATGAATGTTATCCTTTTTCTTTAAGATAATCTCTACTTTCCCAACTTTTTCAGCAATATTCACTAAAAGAGAAAAGGTTTCACACTGTTACTTTTAGTTACATTTTGTACAAAAAAAAAAATACTCTTCCATTATAATGACATTTTAGAAGGATCAGTCATTTCTCAAGACACACAGAATTAATCTGTTAAATTAAAATATCAACTTCCAGCTATCTCTTTATAATGTTTTACAATGCATTTAAAACAACACACACTAACTTAATATGCATAATTAATGTATCTTATTTACTAAATACATTGTGAAAAGCTTCCCAGCTCAGCCGGTCAAGAAGAATGCTCATGAATTCAGAATCCTCATTTACTGGAAATTGGTAACTACCACTTTTTACTTCTTCCTTTCTTTTCAAGAGCATTTGACTGAATAATTAAATCCAAGAAAATCCCAGTCTAAGCAAAGAACAGTTTACAAATACACAACAGAACTAACTTCTAATTATTTTAACATTTAGTCATACTCAGAGGGATCAGAGCACCATCAACTTATTACTTTTACGAGCCCAAATGCCACCATTTAAAAAAAATTATTCAATGTTACAGTTTGATTTGATTGTGTCAGAACCTTGTGGTAAGCAAAACTAAAGTATCTGATGAGTCAGAAAAACAAATTCAAGTTCCACATTCTGATATTAGAAGAGATATAGAAGTGCTGCAAGAGACAATTTACCAGCCAAGTCTTCTTGAACTGCATGATCCAAGTCTGAAATAAAGAGAAACACTATTTTAAGCAAAAACAAAATTACATTCTAGTCGTCATGTATACATACAGTTGAAGGCTAGAAATACTGAGTGAACTAATGAGCCTAGAACATTATGCATCTTTATCTGGCCCTGAAATTTCACCTGTGCATATCAGTCCCAGTGACTTCTGCAGGCCTCATACATAACATTAAGAAAGGCATCGTTTTCTCCGTTACTTTTAACAATGACTCACGTAAAGCTACCAATCTGCATTTATCTCAATCATTCCACTTGCCCTTTTTGAATAAGGGCATTTTAATAACCATCAAAAAAACACTTGAAAAACTTTACACAACTTCTACATCAATTTCTTACTACACCTTATTCCACGTATAAAAAATGAAGTACATACTAAACAAATGAAGATGTGAGTTGATAAACAATGTAATTCCTTTACATCAAGGTACTTTAAAGTACTCATCTCTAATGAAAGAGGAATAAAATATTAATTGGTATATGTAAAACACCTATGATCTGATGAGAGGGTTTTAATAAAGTAGAATGACAATTCAGTATTTTCAACTGCAAAATTACAGTACCTACCAACTTCTACAAGATATGAGTGGTCATCCACTATGATCTCTCCCCTTAATCGTTTGTCTTGACAGTCAATTATCACCAACTCTGCATTCATATCCTTTCATAGGCAAGGAAAAAAAAAAAAATTTAATAAAGTTCTCCCAGAATTCAAGCTGGTTCACAACTGGATCTTGTAATTCTCCCTTTCATAAAATACACTTACCTTCTGCTTAGTATATATGACAATGGTGATCAAACTATCCGTTTGGAACCAGTCATAACTGTAAAACAAAAAACACAGTGAAGAAAAAAATATATACTTTCTTTGGGCACACCAAAATATATTTCATTAGCAGTTTTCAAGCAGAGCTTCGTTCATGAATTTACAAGCCAAATACATTATTTGGTATTTTTTTTAAGAGATAAGTCCAGAGCCAATAATTTTGAAGAGACTACTAAAATAAGAACAGTCTAATTATGCATCCTGATAGTCAGCACATTGTAGTTAAAATTATATGGCATTGGTTTTACTTAAAAGGCACGCACATACCCTTTACAGCATATGAACCTTCCTAACAAGATGACTGAAATCCTTGACTCCAGACAAAAGTATTAAATAGCCAGGGTGGCTTCCAATAGCCAGGGTGGCTTCCAAGAGTTATAGATTCCATGCACATACCACAAAACCACACTTCCCTTCATCTCCCCAAATCAAGATTTTACATTCTTATGTTCCCAAGCTGCCCAAACCTTGTAATAAATCCAGGGTAAGGTAAGAAACAGAAAGCCTTCAAATGCTAGTCGTTTGTATGGCCTTACACTTGCCAAGAAGTAACTTACCCACCCAATCTCAGAAAAGCTATTCCTTTCTCTAACCGTTTTCATGGAGACCATACATCTGAATCTCATGCCTGGCTCTCCACCATAGACATCTATAGTTCTCACTTGACTTCCAGCTGGGTTGCAATCCCAGCCAGTTAAGTCAACTCTGTCCCCACAACAAAGTTAACCCCTTGCATCTACATTACTACTGTCTTCTCCCTTCCCCAATGTCCTAACCACTTTCGTCTACTGTTCGGACTCCCGGACCAGAAAAGAAGGCAGAGAGGGAGGATGCCCCCTCCAGCAGACACTCCTGACAGCCAACATGTCCTAGGCTGCACACCTTCCAGTCACACACCAGAACATGCCAGACACACAAAGGAAGAAAGGCAGCAAGGTTTGGGGAGCACTCCAGAAGATAAGCCACATTCCAGTTGTTCACAAGCCACAGTATTTTATACGACTGCATGTAACTAGCCCAGAGATTACACATTCACAGGAGATTTTGATGCAAAGTGAGAAGCTGAACCTTGGCGACACAAGGCATCATGGAGTAAAATGACACCTCAGTGACAACAGCCGGCATATCACAGTGGAGTTTTAGGGCCTGCTTTGCATATTTTAGAAACTTGAATACAGCTGTCACATCTTAATAGATTCCAGCTTGTAATGAAGTACTTTTCCAAGGCATGCCAACTCATACGTTTATGGACAAATTAACTAAAGTCAGAAAAAGTAATCAGCCCAGTTGGAATCACTTTCCAGGAATTTTCTCAAGAAGCAAGGCTGAGGAGCGTGCAAATATAAGCCATACATTTGTATACGATGCAAGGCGGTGCAAGAGTTAGAAGCAGACAGAGCAAGCCAAGAACTTTACATCATCATCTGCCTATACGGTCAATATAACCTTTGGCAAGTTGTTCAAACCTGAACCTCAACTTTCCTACTTACAAGAGGATGGTAATGATATATACTCATTTAGCTGAAACACCAAGAACTAACCATGGAAGAAGCTGCCTGCATTCACTAAGAACTACACAAAATTATTAAACAGACAATGTTCAACAGACAATGAAGACAAAGATTTACCTTGGAGTTAAATCTTTGGCAGAAGCACCCAGTACTTTCTTCTCAGGAAGCATACCTACAAAGAGCAGAGAGTCATTAAAATATTTGCTGTGATGCTCACTTAATAGAAATCGTAATCAGAGATGTTTTGGGTTTTTTTAAATTGAATGTTCTAAATACCCCTCCACAATGTTTACTGGCTTTATTTCCACAGGCAGCCAGAAGTATCCATGTACTTTTTAAATTTTGTTTTTATTCAGCACTTTGTCTTGGAGAGCAGGCTCCTAGAACATGAAGTTCTACTTCAGAAATTAAGAGTTCCATATACCACAAAACCCATGCATGCAGCCCTTCTGGTACATGTAGCTTGGTCTGTTATTAGCTTGTGCTTTCACACTTTGTGATAGTGAAGCACAGAAAAAAGGTTATCTGAATGTATTTCCTTTAACAGAACTATTTGTTCGTACAGCTTAGATGAACAAATTCAATTTGGGACGTCTGGTCTAACCTAATTCACAAGTAAAATTGCACGTCAGTCAGTTAAGCAAAGATATCAGCCTTAATCTCTCTACTTTGCACTTTGCTAGGAATTTTCACAGAATTCAGCTACTCACTTTAATTATTAAACAACATGAAACAGTCTGAAAAAGCCTTTGCTGGGAGGCAACACTTGGTCAATCTTTGAAAACGTCAACTGTACTGATCTCTGACCTAATAGAAACTGAACATATTTTGCAAAAACTTGTGCAGAGATGACAGATAAAAGCAACTGCAATCCTTCATCAATTTTAACACAAAGAAGTTATATAGAATCATGATGGATGAAGCTACACAGACTGAAATATGGTATGATTTGTAACACCACATGAACAGCAGAAGTTTTCCTGGACAATGGCTAGGCAGAGGTCTAAGGTAACAGTTGGTAAGTGCTGGTTTCAAGCCCAAAGGCAAACCTGGCAAACCTGAAATGGCTATGCATAAAATAATTTAACGTATGAATTCTCAGTTACCTACATGATTCTCTTCTAAATGCCAGTAAGTTTTGTAGTTTGACTACAAGCTTAAACACAGTAATTGAATGGCTCCACCATGTGGGAAGCAGATAAAAACAAAGAGAGTCACTCTGGTCTAATCCAATCTGTCAAAACTATTTGATCATCCAGATGGGGGAATTAACCTAAAGCAATTAAAACTCGCTAGAATTACTTATTCTTTGATCCTTAATTACCCCTAAGTACACACCATCTGCAGCTGCCAAGGAAGCTAAATGGCAGAGCAGTCAGATCATTGCAAAAGAAAACCAATCACCTAATGATAAAAGCCTTCTCAAAGGCTAAGCCTTTCTTGAGGACATATATCATATGCTTAGGTTGGCCTCCATGGATAAGAGGAATTCATGGTCATACACACTCCTGTTTGCTTTTGCAGGTCAGTGGAAATATATGAACAGCCACAATAAAACAGAACATTCTGGCAAACCAAGTTATTTATGAATTATTCGGAAATACTGTAAGATGCTATGTGAAAACAAGAAGTCACACTGCAATAAAAAGACAATGATTCAGGTGATCAATGAATCAATTAAGGAAAGTGGTCTACTGGTCACAGTGGTCATAAATAAAAGAAAAGCTGGTGGTGAAGCCAAAAGCTGATGGCGGGCATGAAATGAAGGAGTTTAAGGTGACCAGAATGAACAGCAGAATTACAACGCTGCATCTCTCGAGACCAAACTTCAGCTTGTTCTGGGAACTGCTTTGCAAAATCCTATGGGATAGCAAGGCTAGTGGTAGAGTTTCTCACGTTATCCTCATAGCCACATTGGAGAGAGCTGGGTTTGATAGGTGGATTACAATCTGGATAGAAAATTAGTAGGACTGCCAGTCACAAAAGGTGCGATCAACAGTACAAAGTCCAACTAGTGGCTAGTTTCAGCTGGTACTCCCTAGGGAACAGGGAATGCCGATACTGTTCGATACTGTCATTAGCAACCTGAAGGGCACAGACTGTCCCACTGTCAGGAAGCATGTGAGCAATAACAAATAACAGCAAGCAGTTGAAACACAAAAGGTTATGGCTACCATCCAAAGGGACCCAGACAGACTGAAGAAATGGGCTGACAAAAGCTCCATGAAGCTCAAAAGCAAATGCAAAATTTTGCACCTGTGGAGAAAAAAAAAAAATCTGATGCAACAAAACAAGTGAGGGGCCTAGCTGGATAGAAAGGAGCTTTGCAGAAAACCTTCCAGGGACTTAGTAGACAAATCGAACTTGGGCAGATACTGCATCCTTGTGGTGATGAAGGCCAACTTTATCCTGGGCAAGAGCATAGCGATCAGTTCAAGGGAAGTGATTCTTCCTCTCTGTTCAGCATTTGTGAGACCACATCTGGAGTACTGCATCCAGTTTTGGCTCACCAGTGCAGGACAGACATTGATATACCAGATCAAGTCCAGGGAAAGGCCACCAAGACAGTCAGCAGCTGGAGCACAGGATATATGAAAGGAGGCTGAGGGAATCGTGTTTGTTCGGCCTGCAGAAGAAAAGGCTAAGGGGGAAATCCAACTGCAGTCTTCAACTACCTAAAAAGAAAAGCATGAGAGAGAAGGAAGCATAGAGGAGATAGCCAGACTCTTCTCAGAGGGGCACAGCAGAAGGACAAGAGGCGATAGACAAGTAGCAGCAAAAATTCTGGGTATGGATGTGGGGGGGGGGGGAAACACCACCCAACAAAACAACAAAGGAAAAACCAAAATACCACACCTCTTCCCCTCCCATAAGGAAGATGGCTCATGAGTCATCTGATGTAGTATTGAAGCTCACCCTGCTTTGAGCAGGAGACTGGAGTGAACAAGCTCCAGATGTTCGTTCCAATCTGAACTATTTTAGGACGCTCTGAAAGCTTTCTGTACCTATTGTCTTCCTTGTTCTTAGAAGGGCCAGAACAAGCTTGACCCATATTTGTAAACTCCAAATATTACTAAGAAAAATAGGAACACTTATATTACTTACGCTAAAGAATTCCAGCTGGTTGAACCTCAAGATTTAGTTTTCTGTACTTGAAACTCTAGCTCAAACTCTCCTCCCATCACCCTTTTCCACAGCGTAAGTTTTTTCAAGGTCTGATGTGCATATACTCAAACACCAGCTTGTTTTCAGATAGTGGAACTGCCCATGTAATTTTTTTTTCCTATTAATATTACAAAAATCATCATCATCATAGCTTGGGTGAAAGAGAAATTCAGTTTAGCTCGAAAGTGCAAGGCTGAAAAGATAATTTTTAAAATACATCTTTGATGCATATCTGTTCTCAAACAAATACGAAGTTTTCAGACATGCTTTGGTAATGGCAGCGTTTTGAAATTTTGATGTCTTTTGTTTGAAACTCAACTATGAACAGATGTTGAAGAGCACATTAGGCTACACCTACGCTGATTGTTATCACTAGTAATATATTCTGAAAACTTCAGCTTTAATTGCTCCTAACATTACATACAATTGATGTTCACAAAAATCAAGGATACATTTAAGTTGATTGATCCGGGCACATTTCAAATACAATTATTATTTATACATTTTAGATTGATAAGACAAAAATGTCTTCAGTAGTGCCAACAACTTCCAAAAAAATCACAGCCCATGCCATAGGCTTCTCTTGCCCATTTTCAGACAGTGATGTTTATTTCTAGACTCATTTTGACTTAAATTTACAAGAGCTAAGCACCGAGATGCAACAACTGAATATGAAAAACCTCATGGAAGATAACCTCAGGGACTGACCTCTCCTATTTTAGAAAAAGTCTTGCCAAACAGGTAAACTGAATACAACAAGCAAGCATCAGTATTTTGGCAATTTCATTGGAAAATACCATCAGAATAATTTCCTACATCTCCTGACAAGTCACATAATTTGGACAAGAAAAGTTATTGCTAGGAGTAGGAAGGGAAGCAAGATGGAAGAGAGACAGAATATTACTTATTTCTTTCTACCTGGATCCACTGTGAATATGAAAGATGCATAGCTCTGGACAGCTAGACAAGCACAAAAAGTAAGGAATTCATGAACCAAAATAACCAAGAGGAGAAGAACATTGAAATAGGTGGTAAAAATAGTCTTCTACTTGAATACAAAATATTTATGGTGTATTTAATGACTACTAGCTGCTAGCGATACCATTCTGGTAGAGTAAAGCAGAGTTTGTTTTCTAATTTTCCCTGTCCTTCAAAGCAAGATTAACAGGTTCCAACAACTTGTTCATTGCTGAAGAAAAAAAAAAAAAGTCAGGCAGCAGACCCTGTCAAAGTTTAGCATAACATCTTATTTGTTCCTATTTTGCTCTATAGCCTTATAAAATCAATCTTGCTTACTTTTATATGATGTATGTTTAACTTTTTGTGTAGCTCAATGCTTGTGCATACTAAAAGGTAAACTGCCTTTTAGAAGTCAAATACAATGTTCAGAGAACACAAAGGGAGGGCAAGGAAGACAGCATGAGAAATAAGAAAACAAATGGGAACTCAAATTCACCAGAGGAAGCACGAACAAGTTACCTTTTCTTCACTGTGCCTGGACTTGCTGGGACACCACCCTGAGCACTTCTCTGGCTTTACCTTAAGACACATCTAGGTTTCTGCTCCTCCTGCTACTCTGAAATTTGAATGCTCTTAACTCCTTTTCCAAAGTTTCAGCCTAGACTTTTCCATGACCAATTTGCACCTGTCGCCTTTCATGCCAACAGGTCAGCCTTGAGTTCAAGTTGTATTATTTCCCTTCACAGATGTTCATCTTATTTGCTCAACCAACACAACGCCATCACACCTCATTTGATGGGACTTCATAAGCCATATTCTTTTAGGAAGCCTCTTATACTAATAGCCCAGTCATTCTCAGTTACATCTCAAGTAGTTCAGTCATGCTGTGATCAGCTAATTCACCTCCATTTCAACTTGTTTCTCAGTGATGACCTTTCAGCTTTTAGTAGAGACTTAGTAATTTTAAGTGTTCCCCAAGATATTGTCTTCTCTGCTACTCCAGCCCCATGGCCACCTAGCTTTTCTGATACAGAGAAAGATCAAAAAGCCTGGCAATTTTGTAGTGGCAGATTTCATAGCACACAGTAATTTGTGACTTATCTTGTCCAACTCGAGCAGAAAGCTTGTCCATCTCATACCTCCCTTATCTGTACTACTCTACTGCAGTCTTAGAATACTTTTAAACACTGAATTCACAATGCCTGATTAAAATTTTGCCTTCTGTAATTTCCACAGATCACTAGAGCCTCAACATCAAATTCAAATACAAAGACAGACAGAAGTCCGGATAAACAATGCTCATTCAATAATATTCAAGTAAGTTTAAGATTTACTCCCCACCTCACTCCAAGTGAATACTTACCATTAAGCTGTTTCTTCTCTTCAGATAGAGTAGAAGAAATCTCTACAAGCATTAAGAAAAAACAAGCACAACAGTAAGAAGTTATGGCACAGTACTTGCATACATCATGCTAAAGAATTAAGCCAAAGTAAGGATCTCCAAATAAACCTTCCAAAACATTAACAGATTGACCAGGACACTTCAGATGTCAAGAACTCACAAACAAATGCAGCACTGATTACCATTTCAAAAGATTATGTATAATTGAAAAAATACTACGTTAAAAATGCCAAAAGTTGCACAGCACTAAAGGGTAGGAAACGCAAGAACCCTGGCACTTCAAAACAAACATCACAGATTATCTTGTGCAATTACAAACTTCATAGCTGAGAAGCTCGCTATATCTGTCAGATTTTTGATGACACTTGTCTCACGACAACACAGAGTAGACACCGAATCTGACCAACCCAATCCTTGGCAATCTAAACCCAATCCTTGGCAGAAACCCAGGAAAAAGAAAATCTTCCTATAAGCTCTTTCTGTCAAATGGTTTTATTTGACAAGTTATTACCTGAGTTTTTCATTAAATCTACAGTGTGCTGCAACTACTCCAAAATACTAGCAGAAAAAAAGGAGATAAAGACCAAGCACGTGAATTACATAGTGTCAATTCATAGATAAGGTGCTCAACTCGAGGGGAAAGGCACTGCACCTCTCAGCCACATATCCTTCTGTTCATAGCAAATCTGTGAGGAAACTAGTCCTCTGGATGTACCCAAGCCCCTTTTGCCTTCTCTACATTTCGCATCTCAGAATGTCCCAATATGAAGGCCCATTTAATATTCTTTTATGGGAGCCAGGTTTGGGGAGGTGGGAGAAACCAATGTGTTCTTCCTGCTCTCTTTTATGGAAACCAAAATGTCAATGTTTCTCCCCTGTTCTTCTGAATCCCTCCCAGTGCTCTGCATCACAGCAGCCAGCATTGGAAGAAAAATGCCACTGTAAGAGAAGTGAAGGAACGCCTCCTGGAACAAAGCACCAAGCATACAGTATTGCAGAATGACTCAGAGCTGACCAAGAATTGCCTTCATCAGAGGCTTTTACGTTGTGCCACTATAAGGTAAAAACAAAACACTCCACAAAATGAATGGGACAGTTGACCCAAAATTTTTAGTTGAGGCTGTATTTGTCTGTGTATTCTGCTATACACCGCTTCAAGCTTTCTGCCAGGATAGGCAAGTCATCCACAAAGACTCGTTTCTGATTGAAGGTAAATTTTTTGTGTACAAAAGTCTACTCTCATTTCACTGCGTTTTAACACACTGCACTGAAATTGGCATTGCAAATTTAAGGACAGTTTGAGGCACTTCCAAGACACAGCCCTACCTCTCTTCCTTGGATGACACCATAGCTCTCAGCCTAATCTCGCTGAATTAACAATAATACAACATGCATTCCGACTCCCAAGTTACATTACCACTGAAGTAACGTAGGGACATATACTAAGATATGTCTATGAGAAACATTAGCAACATTAAAAGACAACAAACAAGTGTCCATGCTAATGTTTACAGCTGAGTACCCTGAAGGGAAGGCAAGCAGTTTAATGCTGTACAGGTTTGCTGAGGGAGGTACTGAAATAATCTCTACATGCCTGGGTACTGCTGTAGTTGCTGCACTGGCCTTCTCAGCAAGTACAAACACTACACATTTCAGTGCACAGCTCCACTGCTCTGTAACATCACAGAAGGGACACATCAGAAATTCCTATTAGCCACTACCAAACCATCAAGCAGCATTCCCAAAAGACAAGTTGACAAAACATTATCATCAGCATCTTCAAAAGACTCTTCTTTCTTAAAAAAAAACAAAACAAAACAAACAAACAACACCCTGGAGTATGCAAGGACAAGCTTCAGCTTCCTTAAACAGTTCAGTGAGAAAGTAATTGTACAACCTTCCAAAAAAACACAGGAACCAAAACAGCTAAACAACCGCAAATCTTCCAGCAGTGCCCCAACAAACCTACATCTGCCTTACTTGCACTGTATTGAGACTGTACCAAACACCAAGTACTGATGTTTGCCCTACTGCCAAACACTAACTCTCTGCCACAAAAAGAAAGCAATTTATACGGTAATTTGAAGGCCTGGCTTTCCTCTGTACTTATGGGCCTATTTAATCCTATATTCAAAAACATGCATCTTAACTCTGTATTTTATTCTTCCATTTTCAAATGCAAACTTTTCTGAATACTGTCTTCTCGAAGGACACAAGACAAGAATTATTGCTGGCTGACAGTGAAGTTAGTCAATCACATTTTTGATAATTCACTATTCAAAAGAGGAGGATACATAACCTATCAGTTATCAAAGTAAACTTTGAGAATTTCACAATGAAGAATTTCAGCAAATCCAGTCTAATCGATTTTATTCTTAACTAATGAAGTTACATTTTTTTCAAGCCTGAAATGGCCAAGAGAGACACAGGCCTTTTTTTTGTTGTTGTGTTTTTTGTTTGTTTGTTTGTTTTTTGTTTGGTGTGGGGTTTTTTTGTTTGGTTGGTTGGGGGGGGTTTTGGGTTTTTTGTTTGGTTTTTTTTTGTTGTTTTTTTTTTGTTTTGTTTTTGTTTTTGGTTTTTTTTTTTTTTTACACAGACAGCAACCTTTATCCAACAAATTTTAATATAGCAAAATGAATAGAGCAGTCCTATTACAGAGGAAAGCAGAAGAAAAAGTGAACAGCAGAAAATGGACTGTCATAGCTGGCAGGGGCAAAGACATGTTTGTTTTTTACTGACTGGCTCTCACAAGAACTCCTTCCAGTTGCAGAAAAGTTAGATTAATGAAATCAGCAAAAGTCAGGTTTACTTTTAAATTTCTAACTCAGCTGACAAAGTGGCAGTAACTTGTCTGTAACACCTCAACTCCATGAAGCAGTTACGCTGTCGAGGTTCCTTCATACTTTGCAGCATTTACCTTAAAAGCTCCACGCTGGAATTAGCTACCTAGCAACATGGAAATGTAAAATACTATTCCCCTTCACATACAGAACAAACTCAACCTAACTGTTAGGCGATGGGATCTAAGCGCTAAGCAAGTATGCGGTGCACCTTGTCAGAAGTTGAAGAGCTACAAGAGATGGCTGAATTTGTGAACTAAAGGATGCCACAGAATTTGAGAAAAACAGTTGCAAACATTAATTCTTTCATGTTTTCACTGCAGTTTTGCTACGGGTCAATATTCAGTAATAGTGTCTGCTTCCTAGGTATAGGAAGTTTTTGCTGTGGCCTACAAACCAAAACAAATACCAAAGATTAAAGTCTCTGGAAACCATCACCAGCATTTTAAGACAATATACTACATCTCTTGCTGTCCTGGCTCAGAGGAGTCTGTTGTATCAGCAAAATTTTCTCCAAGTAAATTCAAACTAAAGGACCTAATAAAGTGTTCTGGCCATAAAGTGTATTCAAATATCTCAATACATATGCAACTTGCCAGACCTATGTTTGGTGCTGAAATCACCAGATTGAAAATACTGACTTTTATTTCAAGATGAGAGCGCTGCCTACGATAGTTTGTCCCCTGGGATCAGAAGAAGAAAGAGGGATCTTGGGGAAAAAAAAAAAAAATATATTTATTTCTATATACATACACACATAACACACACACACACGTGTCTGTTCTCTGATGACTAAAATCAAAAGAAGAAATGTAGCGGTACATTACTTATAAAAGTCCTCATACATAAAATAGTTTTATCTTCAGGTACCTGCTGTAAAAAGACTGAATATATGCAACAGCCTTCATCTCTATGCAAGAATAGAGACTCCCCTTGTAAATATGGTGATTTAGGATTTCTCATAATTTCCAGAGAACTCTGGAATAAAGCATAATAGAAATTATTTCATTCTTAAAACCCTCACCTTTTGGAGCAGCAATAGGCTTAACAGCCATTCTCCCAACAAGACAGTCCTTCAGCATGGATTCATAATTGACCCAACGATGAACCTATATTAACAAAATTGGTTTTCACAAAATTTGTAATTCTTACTATGTTGTTCTATGCACTGAAATAGAAAAGTTCATTTTTGTACAGTGGTTAATGTAATTCATTTAGCAGTGGTTTTTTTTTTTTTAAACAGACACTCATTATTGCATCATTCAGTACTTATTTTTACTTCTATTACAGATAGCATGTAATTAAATGAAAAAATAGGACCATGAAAAAGTGACAATAGTTTAATTTATTCATTTTGTTTTGCAGTATCTGAACATCATAACCTTGAGCTACAGAAAATATTTCAGAAGAGCATTTTTATGATGCATGCTACGCAGTTAACAGAATAAAGACCTTGTCTTTACCACAAGGGTAATTAGTCTTGTTTAGATACAAGTGAAGGGAGAAGGGATGAAGGAAACAAAGATAATGAATAGTAGTTTAGACACACAAACAGTTCCTACCAAGTTGGCGTATTTCTGTTTGTTTCTGTCTTACTATCACTGAACTATTTGGAAATTACCTATTTTAGAAAGTCAAATAAAGTGAAGAAACACAGTAGCTTTACAGACCAGAACTGGAGAACTTGCAGAGAAAATGGATGGCAGAAAAGCCAATTCTGATAGAGCATCCAGGATAACATCACAAGAAGAGAAAAGGAAACAAAGTGCTGCATGACAAATGTGAATGGTATGTAGAGATTTAAAAATAAAAACTTTAAACTGGACAAGCTGAGGAGACGAGATAAAGAATCCCATCCACAAGTTGTAGTTTCCTCATATACAGACAACAGAAAGAAATGAAGGATTTTGAATGACAGTTTATTTTTCCAGAAATTTGAAACACTAGCAACCTACCAAACTCTTAAAAAGATCCGTATCTGACAGACACAGAATGTTAAAGCAGATGGGATAATAACAGAAATGCCTCCAGAACACGAAAGACATCAGCCAGAAACAAAAATGTAAACAGCATATTTTAAGGATCTGAACACTGCTTTCCACTCCCATGACAAAACAAACTAAAAAAAAAAAAAGCATAGCAAGTATGTATCTGAACTTAGTAACAACTTGAGGGGCTTCCCCAAATATTCCTGATGTCAAGATTTCCGTTCCCAAGTACATCATGCAATACTTGACAGTGATCCAGCTACAGAATCCCAGGCCACAACTTGACACTGGATGAACTTTTAGGAGAGAAACTCCAAATTTCTTGAAACCAGAGAATTATGCTCAAATCCAACACTTCATTTGTGAAAGAGTTAACCAAAGATACACTTAAAGCTAAAACATCATCACTTCTTTATTTACATTCATTGTTAAAAACATTTTGCAAATAAAGGCATAACATACTGTGATGCATGAACTGTAAAGGGATAACAGATTTCCTTTCAGAAACAGAGGAGATTTCCTTTCTGCTCTTTCCCGGTTTCTCAGACAAACCTTGTGAGCCAAGGAGACTCAAAGAATGTCTGTTTCTAAAAAATACCAACTCGGTGAATCATCTTTTACAGCAGCAGGTTTGCAAGCAATTCCTTACAGAAAGTACACCCATTCTGCAGACCATTTATTTTCTGAGTCTTTTCAAAACATTTAAAGAAGTGGTAAACAAAGAAGAGACCAACTGTCATCTTGCGATTTGTTCACAATCAGTTAACAGCAGCCCCGGATAGCAGCCCCAGCATTTCTTCTTAGTACTTTGTTCGCTGACAGTGCAGCGGCCAAGCTAATAGACGAAAGAACACTACAAGCATTTGTCAAAAAGTGAAAGTTCTGAGAAGAAAATGCCTCTCAAACAGCAGCAATTAGTCGTTGTAGTAATTTATTAAGAAGGTGGTATCTCCAGTTCTTGCTAGCTTTATTGCTATTTCTGCTAAAAAATTAATTTAATAAAATGGTCAAATTGAAGCATCATTCCAACAACATAAAGTCACATTTTCATTATTGTCTTTTGGTACAAAGTTGAAACTACACGCCTCTTTCAGCACACATAAGTGCCATTCTGAACAGTAACCCATTGCCCTTCCTTAGACCCGGAAGTTCAAATCACCATTTCCACTGGAATGTCCTAAAAATAATCAGAAAACGTGCATTTTTCAAAATACCTTTCAGTGAGCAAGTGTCATTCGCTGCCAGTTGTTCTCACCTGATCAAAGAGATCTGTACCATCAGTTCCTGCTGCTTTCATTAGTTCATCCTCACCACCGGGATGATATTCCATGTATGGTGTGACATTATATACAAATCCTGAAGAAAATGAAATAAAGAAACGTGAGCAGCATTTCTACCACCACTCCTATCTCCAGGACCAGCTGAAAGGTTAGTGCATATTAAACAGCGTAATGGCAAACAGTAGACATGATTGGAACAAACAGTATGACTTTCCAAAAACAGAAACATAAGTTACACAATCGTATAGAGCACAAGGCATATCTTATTACATAGAGAGGCCAATCCTACAATGCCATACCACCTGTCCCAGTGAACGTCTGGAGAAACCTGCAGGGTTAAGACTTTAACAAAATAAACCCTTGAAGTTGAACACGATGTATCCTAGCTAGGGGGTAAAAGAACCAGAGGCCGGTTTAAAGAGAGACATAAAACTGAGCTAGTTAGCACACAGAATTGCTTTCACTGTCCCTTCCAATTAAGTTACTCCTAAAGTGCTGTCATAGTTGTTTCCCTATCACCTATGGAATAAAATGCCTATGGGAATGAACTGTCTCCCATAAGGAAAAACTGCTACCATCAGCGATTAAATTTCCATTCTTCAGATTCAGCAATATAAAAAACTAAACATAGCCTATGCTCATTAAAGGCTTACAACTCTGGTACCAAATTTGTCCCAGTAAAAGGGCTCAGCATTCTTTCCACATGAGTACTATTCTTCACACTTCCAGGGAGATAAAACAATGTTTCTTCATAGGTCTGAAATTATGAAGTCCAATTATTGTTGCGAGTAATTAGAGCCTGAAGAATGCAGCTATAAACAGATTTAACTACAGACATATTGCTGCTTAGAGGACTATTGCAGGCCTACCTAGCAGAATATTTAAATTTAATATTTATTCACTCTCATTATCAAAACAGGAAGCTACCAGAAGTGGAACTGTGCCAGTGCTTTCATAAGAAGCTTTTAACACATTAAGAAGTGTACATTAATTACTTCAGAAGGAGAGGTAGGCATTCAGCACTGGGCCAAGGGGAGACATACTTGGGACAATCCTAGTTGGTAAGAACAACCATCCCAGACAACAAAGGAAGGATCTTTGCATATTTTACTGACCTGATCTTCTGATGGATGTATCCACTACGCCATCTTGCGTGCAGCACTGATTACTGCACACAAGAAAATGTAAGTAAATATCTACATAGTTAGGACTTCCTGAATATTAGCCAAATGTTCAATTTACCAAACTTGCAGGAGCAAAAGAAATCTCTCATATATATCCCTCACACTTTTTTTAACCCCCCTGACATCCCACTTTATATATTTATGGCCTATATGACAGCTTTCTTTGACGATCACCATACCGGTCTTTGAATAAAGTTAGCTCCTAATCTTCTTCTGCTTCACATTCCTCTCATCAATTTCTGCTCTTTTGTATAGAGCTAGTCTAACTACCAACACAAAGATTTAATTTAGCTTTTCCACAATGGTGTTATTTTACTACCTGTCCACATACCAGGTCTACAGATAATCTACCAGGATTCTCAGTTATGCTGTTTTTTTCATCAGTAGTTCTAGAACAAAGAAGAGGCTGAGATGGGAAAATTTAAAGACAGATACAGAAGCAGCATGATGGAGTTCTTGTAAAAAACAACCTCAGAGATGCAATCAAGGGGGGGGGGGGGGAGGGAAGAGATTAAAAACAAAACAGAAATGTTTTTAAGCAGTGATTCTGTTTGCAGGAGGAGATGTCCCTTTTTGTGAGAGAAAAAAAGAACAGATCTCCACAGTAAATAAGCTTTCTTTAGCTCTCCTCCCAGTATAGTTTTGCTAGTATGTGCAAGAGCAGCACACAGAGCATTAACAATCCTATTATTTTGTTCAAAAGCCAGCACTGAATGACATTTTACCCTTACCTTCACTCTCATCCCCTTTAATGCCCAACAAAACCCTAGTTGCCCTAATAAAGAAATTCTTAACTTTTACCACTAACATGAAGCACTCTTCCTACAGAAAGGTCACAACAGCTCCTCTTATCTTCTTAATCTTCATAGGAAGCACTGTTATCTCATAACAAATTTAAGGTGATATTAATGTATTTTAGCCTTTAAATAATTAAACTAGAGAGTAAACATTTTACTCCTTTCTGTAAGACAACTAGGAACTTCATCTTCAGCACTGAAAATACTCTTCTAGCCAGCGCTATTGCTCCAAACCACCTTTCGCACACTGTTAACTTATAACATACAATACTTTCAACTTTTGAGCTAAAATTTCATAAAAATAATAGTGTAAATAGAATGGCTCAGTTACCACGGGTATTTGTTATGCTAGATACAGATTACAACTGCTCTGTGTGGTAACTGTCATTTGCCTTACTAAATTTTATGAAGTAATACCTGGCCTTACATGCTTATTTCCCAAAGACCATTCTACAGATTTAAGTAACATTTTTAATATTTGTATGTCTCTAGATGCTTTAAAGCAACCCCTAAAAATATTCAACTGCTAAGGATGATAAACTCTCCAAGACTGACGAGTGTAAGTACACGTCAGCATTTTCAATACCTTATTCTTGCTAAGCCCTTGTTGTTTGAGGCACCACTTATAATCTTGTGTTTGGTATTTTCATATGCAAACATAAAATCGGGATAAAATATGCCCACTTGGAAGACTTCTTAAGAAAGGCTTGAAAGCAAAGAAAAGCTTTGTTACATAAAACCTCTAACTTGAACAAAGTTGTGTCCTTTTACTTCAAGATTACACCTGGCCTAAACATAGATGGCACACAGTTTGTTTTGGGGTGTGGCTTTTGTTGTTGTTGTTTGATTGGGTCTTGTTGCTTCTTAAGTACAGAAGAGAGAGGCTAGACAAAAAAAAGCCGAAGCAACATCACAGCAACCAACCTCTTATACATATCCAGCAGTCCTCCTTTTTGTTGTGCTTAGCAAGCTCATCTTCGGTCACTTCAATTAGCTTCCCTTTTAAACCAGCCAAGTCCTTCCCACTTTTAGTTAGTCGAATCCAATCCATAAGACTCCTTCCTGGTTTTAAAGGTACCTGAAAAATAACAAATGTACAAACATTATTAACTCTAGAGGAAGAAAGAGCCATTCAATACACTTTTTTAAGCTCCTAAGAAGGACTCGGGCAAAACAAGAAATAACACAACCTGTATTCTTCACCGATATTTGGGAGCCCTACTCAGCAGTAAGGATGCTTAAGGAAACTTCCTACGTAGAAAACCAGGCAAGGGAATTACTGAACATTAACAAACATTTAAACGACTCTTCCCAAAGCAAACTGCAGATACCAAGTCCTCCTGTGATGGTAAAAAGTTTTTATCAGTGTCATTTGAGTTATGGCCTGGAAACCTACAAGCAACAAAGAGAGATTATGAAAATCACGGCCAGGTAGGACAAGGTAGGAAATTTCACCTTCGCAGCCTTCATAAAGACTTTCTGCAAGCCCTACAGCAACTGAAAATGTCACCCAGAGAAAGCTGGGGCCAAGTCTTCTAGCTTACCAGGGATGTATTATCCATGGCCTGCCTGAAAGGCAGAGCAAAATCCTCAGGGTGTCTAGCATCTTCCTTTGCAACAGCACCACAGACTGGGAACCCCTTTGATCCAAACTCTAACAGCAGGGAGCAGGGTTAAAGAATCACGGTCTTACAAAACCAGAAGCGAGAAAACTAAAGGGCACACAGACCCATACCACTTGATGCTACTTTAGTCTAAGTACGAGTTTGCTTTCCAAGTTAGGTCTGCAGACACCAAGTGCCCCCAAAACCACTCCAAAGACAGAGACCCGTAAAGTGTAAGCTGTGCGCAGTAATTTCAAGCTGGAAGTCTCCGTCTCTGCACAGGAGGAACCCCGAGACAGCCTGGGAAGGCAGAGCAGGAAGCGCTATCACCACCGCCTTCTAAAACGAGAAGTACTAAGTATTTTTCAGCGACGCAGCAGAGCCAGCCCCTACCTTGGGGGCCCTGTCACAGCCGCCGCGTCCCCTCGGCGGTTGCTGGAGAACGAGACCTCTCGAGGGAAGCGGCCAGAGGTAACCCTGCCCCAGCCGCAACCGGGAGCCAACCGGCAAACCACAGCAGCTCCGCCGAGAGAGGAGAGGCCAGGCCCCGGCCCGCACCCGCGCCCTCCACCCGCCCCGAGCGACGGTCACCGACAGCCCCGCGGCCGGAGCATAAGCAGCCCCGCAGGGCCCCAGGCCGCGGTGCCGGGGAAGGCCACAGCGCCGGCTGCGACTGACCCCCACCCCCGCGGCGGCAGCCGAGCTGTCCCTACCTTGGCGCGGCCGCCCGCGGCCACCCGTTGCTGGGAGCTGGGCGCGGGGAAAGCCTGCGGCGGGACGTTCAGCATCCTGCTGGCCCGGGCCGCGGCCTGCGCCCCGGCGGGCGGGCGGAGCGCTCCGGCACAGGGCGCAAGCGCGGCGGCGGCGGGCGGGGCCCACGCCCGGCCCGGGCGGGGTGCAGGCTCTAGCGGCCTACCGGTAGCGGCCCGGCCGCGTCGCTTAGGGGGGTTCTCGGTGGAAACCGCCTGGGACCAGACATCCCTGCTGCCATCTCGGGCCCGTGAGGGTCCCACTGCAGGGCGGTGGCGGGCTTCCCCAGGGCAGCGCCGGTGGCTGCTAAGGAGAGAGCGCCGTGTGCCGCGTAGGCCTGTTTGTCTCGCCCTGGGGAGTTTGTCTCCCGTTGCACTGAAGTTGGTTTTATGTTCAGGTCTCCTAGCGCCAGGCACGGTGCTCGAGCCTGGAGGTTTTTATAACGGGCGCTGTTGCTGCTACCCACGGGTTGAAGGTAAAATGGTGAGAAGGGCCATGTGTGATGACCTGCTCCTTCCTGCCCAGCTGTGTCAGGCCTGCTGGGAGAAGATGTGACAGGGCAAGCACCCCAGGGATGCTGTTGACATGCTGAGCCAGCCCAGCCCGCAGCAACGCACACACACACAGGAGCACTCGGGCAAGGACAGGTTCAGGTATGTACACAAGCTGTACCTAACAGAGGCACTGGCATTTGAATTAAAATTTTGGATCTTTTTGTCCCTTTAGGGGCTTTGGCCTGCACAATGATTAGTACCAAACTTTGATTATCAAAAACAAACTCACAATCAAAACAACTCACATTGGACCTTTCTCAATATCCACTTTACAAACAAAACTGATAGTTTCATACTGTATTTATGTACAACAATACAGCTCAGTACATGAGAGAGCGTGAATGACTTAAGGCAAACCCCTTCTTCAAAAGCAAGAACTAGAGTAGAATTTGGACCCTTCTCTCCATCTGGAAAACAGCTATACTGTTTCTTTTCCATGTTTGAGACTCCATTGTAACAGCAGGTACAATATTAGAATACTTAATCCAATGATTCCTTGATACGCTTCCACATGGAGCCTACTAAATCACAATGAAAAAGCTTTCCTTGTGTCCTCGAACTTTGAGGAAGTCACATAACCATAGAGCACTTTAAAGCAAGGCATCCATTCTCTGCTCCTAAAACTGATGTCCGAGTTATGGTCTACAAAATACAGGACCTTAGATAAAAAATACTAATCAGTATCTTCCCTGCCTAAAACAGGACGGGAATAGAACAAAGGGAAAAGGCTCAGATAAAATTACAAAACATTTTGGTTTTATTAAGAATAACTTACATACAAATAAATTATCTTTAAAAATACTATAACACATTTTTATATTAAGTTTAAATTAAGTCTTAGAAGTCACATTGGCCTTTCCTGCAATCAGCAATCTGATTCTGTTCTTGAATCTTGTTCCAGTTCATCTTCATCATCTTCGCTATCCGAGTCGTCATAAAAGGAAATTGTAGCTTGAACTGGAAAGTTTTTCAGAAGTGCTTCAGCTTCCTGATATAAGTAATCATAGCACCTTGATTTGGGCCAAAATAGTCTGAAACAAGTATACAATAGGTTTGCTTATTGTTATTACACGTTCTACTTGGAGGCTGACAGACAAGAAACAGCAGTGAAATTCTGTCAAGACAAGCATCCTACAGAGTTTTTCCTCACATCCTCAATTGCTAAACTGCTTTCTACATTTAAATAGAACAAAAAATTCTCTGGATTCTGTATTTTCGTCTGAAGAGATGAAGATGCACTTAAAGTGCTAGTTTTGCAGCAAAACTACTCTACAGCCCAAGATCCACTGCATCTGAAACTTACTACTCCAGTACCTCATTAACAGTGTTACGTGGGGATCTGATCCAAGTAATACTGCCCTCACTGGAACTATTCCTAGGGAATATAATGGGTGTCAAACAGGATCCCCAACACATTTGGATTAAACTAGTAGTTTTGTTACTGAAGGTCCCCAACCGAGGTAGTTGTTTACAATGGCGCAAGACAAATCTCAAAGTGAAAGGAATGATAAAGGTCAAGGGGATCAGACCTTGATATTTCACCCCTGTCTTTCCAAGAAGAATCATCTAACAGACTCCTTACGGAAGATGCCCCATGGGTCTAGATTTTAAAGTAGTCTGTGTTGTGTCCAGAAATGAAACATAAAAATTGCTTATATCATGGTTAGCAGGGGCTATCAGCTAGTGAGATAATAAATTGCAATTAATATACTCCACAGTTCCTGTTCCTTTTCAACTAGCATCCTCTTTCGCTTACAGTTTGGAAGTAGCTGGAAGAAACAGACAATAGAAGTCCCAAGAGCTAAGAGACTAGCACACTGCAACATAATTAAATGCCGACTACAGATTGTTTATAATAGAAATACATTAAGAAACAGAACTAGATGGGTTTCTAGCAATTACAAAGAGTGCTTTCTAGGCTACTGTTTGACAGAACGCTGCTTCCTTTGCAGCACAAAGTAACTGACGCTTGCTTTGTAACATCTCTCCATTCCCAGTGTTCCCTGCAGCATTCACTCATACCTAACCACCGGAGCAGTCACAGTGAAGTCAGGGTCCGTGCAATCGCTTAGATAGTCTGTGCATCAGTACTTGAAGGATCAGAGCCTAGATTTGGGAGAAAGCTGCATCTTGTCTGGAAGAACTACCTGTGCAATTACTTTAAGCACCTTGCAACACCTATTAGTACTTCTGAATACAGACTCCTGCAGATTCAACTGTGGTTATTTTATTTCCTTTTCAGAACTGACAGTGCAGATACTATCCTTAACCTTCATCATTAAAGCAGTAGTTACATGAGTATTTTTCTCAGCAGTGCTGGCTTAGTCCGTACCCTCTCCTCCTGCCACTCTTTCCCATGCCTGCACCTGCTTCCTTGCACCAGGAGGACACTGGAGGTTTACACAGCAAGACAGACTAGAAACTACCACCCCTCCCTTTTTTTGATCCTGGGCACAGGAACGAGTAGCAAGGGGCTTCAGCCAAATCTGCCACCACAGAAAGAAGCCACATAACTGTGGAACATGTTTAAGTCCCGCACCACAGAAGCACGTCAACATCTCATCTTAAAGATCTGGTAAATCCACAAGTGCTGGCCATCATTTGCCCAGGGACCTGTCAGTTCAAAAGCACTTAGGTGGCAAAATCACACCGAAGGCACTTTAATATCTTACATAAATATATGGGTGGGATCAAAAGGGGTGAGGGAGCCAGTGCTTGGCCAGCCCGGCACTACACTGCCGAGCAAGGGGCTCTTCCCTCCTGGCCGCGCAGCACCACGGACTCCGGCAGCGAGGGGACCGGGTGCCCGGAGCTCCCCCGCGGGAACCGGCGGCAGCCCGGGACAGCCACTTACCTGACGGGGTGCGTGTACTGCGCCAGCTTTCGGGAGGCTTCCGCCAGCCCGCAGGGGCTGTGAGGCTGGGGAGGAGAGAGCAGAGATCAGCCCGCCGGCACGGCACCCAGCCCACGGGGGGCCCCACCCCGAGCAGCCCCCGCCGGGCCTCCCCAAACGTTACTGCGGCGATGCCGGCGGCAGGCGTTCCCCAGCGCCGCGCCCCACCCGCCCCACTCACCGCGGCGGGGCCGGGGCCGGTCCGCCGGCCCACCTCGCCCGGCGCGGGCACCCAGGGCCTCCAGAAGGGCGCGGACCTGCGGGGCAAGGGCAGGACCGCTAGGGCAGGGCCGGGCCGCGCCCCGCGCCGGGAGGAAACGGTGGCTGCGAGGGGCGAGTACCCCTGCGGGGGCGGCAGCGCCGCCGAGGGCGGGCGGGGGCAGCCGCAGCCCATCCCTCCGCCTTCCATCCTCCGCCGGTCCGCGGCCGTTCACCTCACCCTGCCCGCCCCGGGGCCCGGAGGCTTTTATAGCCGGCGGCGGCCGCTACGCGCCGCGGAGCCCACCTCCCCCGGCTCATTTGCCAGCGCCATCAACAAAAAGGCTCCGCGCGAAGGCGCCGCTGTGTAAACACGGGGCGCGGACGCGTGCATGCCCCAAATGGCCCGGGGAGGGATTTGGCAAGTCGGTGTTAATCGCACTTGAGCAGACACATGGCTGCTGCCGGGGGGCGAGGCCCTGTGGGAACGGAGCGGGGGGCGGCGGGCGCGGGGCGAGGCGAGGCAGCACCGGGGACGTGCCCGGGCCGCCCTCCCGTCCCGGCGGCGGGGGTCAAGCCGCCGCAAGCGCGGCCTTTTGTTGTTAAAAACGTGTTTGTTTATCTCCGCGAGCGGCAAGGCAAGGCGTGTGGGAAGGGCGGGCCAGCGCCTCCGCTCCGCTGGGCGCTGCGGCCCGCGCTGGTGCCGGTAGCGCCCGCCGGTCCCCGCGTCCGAGCCGGCGGGAGCACGGCTGCCGTGGGAGGGGGAGCGCTTCCCGAGGAGCCCAGGCAGGGTGCGCAGGCACAGACAGAGGAGTTTCACCCTGGGGTGGTGGAGAAAACGATGCTCCTTAGAGGGGTCCTTATTTCATAATGCGTCACCCCCTGATACGCGCCGTGACGTAATCCCCCCTAACATAACATTGCTTTCCTAATTAGCATAGTGGCTTTTTTTTTTCAGTAGGGTATTTTTACCGAGGAAACGTGCCTTTTTTTATTCTTTTTCATGTGGTCCCGATGCTTCATTCCGCTGCCAGCATCAGGTGCTGTTGCAACATCCGCAAGGTTTTATGCCAAACTCGTGCCATTTCCATGTTCCCCGGTACCAAGGAAGCTCATTTTTATTTCCATTTTCTTTTTCTTTTTCCCTTTTCTTTCTGAGATTGCGATCACTGATGCATGTGAGGGGGACAGAAACAACAGAGTGATCGTGTGTAAGAGCTGGTAAACAGTAATAATACCGGCTCTGAGGAAGCTAGGAGGGTTGGTGGGATGGAGCTGCCCTAGATTCTGAAGGAAGGCTTCAAACCCAGGTAATTTATTGGCCCGTTAAAGAATCACGTTACTGAGACACCACAAAGACTGAGGCACTGTACCCTTTGGAATAATATTTTGCCTTTTTGAGCATAGCCATAAGGAGCGTGTCTACCTTAGCACTGCCCACGAATAGCTGCAGATAGAAGGTTACTCGTGCCTTCTCCACAATATCTTCAGCACAATCCATTTCACTAAATGGTATCAGAAGTACCAGCTGTAATAAATGTTACATATTAGAAGCTGTGTGGGAAATGTAATCAGATTAACAGCATTGGATTAATAGCATTTTTTTCAGATCTTTAAGTCAAAACCAGATGTAGACTGAATTGCCTTTCTGAAGAAAAGTAACCTCTTACTTTGAAAGAGAAATAGATGGAAGAGTGCACGCATCTAAGCTTGCGCATGCTGTGATACATTCCAGCTTCATCAGGGATGTAGTCTGTCATTTTGGAGGTTTCTGCCATTTGACTGCTTGGAAAAATTGGTAAGTATTATGACTTTAGGAGTTATTAAAGGAAAATGTATTTCACAGTGAAAAGCCCAACTTAGTAGGACATTAGGGTTAAGCCAAATGTT
Organism: Aptenodytes patagonicus; assembly: GCF_965638725.1. Taxonomy (NCBI): domain Eukaryota; kingdom Metazoa; phylum Chordata; class Aves; order Sphenisciformes; family Spheniscidae; genus Aptenodytes; species Aptenodytes patagonicus. Next base: position 41,408,288 of record NC_134951.1, on the reverse strand, counting down.
TAAAAAAAGTAAGATTTCCAGAGTAATTTTACTGCACTGTGATGTTTGTAGCTGTTTGCATTTTTTCCCGCCTCATTTTCACTGTGGCCTAGAGTCAGATTAATTAAAATCAGAGTGAACAAAAGGCTCAAACTCCGAGTAAATATTCATCTTACAGTTAAGAAATGGAGAATAGAGCAAAGTAGCTCGTGCAGTAAGTTGAGTTTGATGTTTAAAAGCTGTCTGATGGTAGATTCTTCTTTCGCCTAAATGAAGTGAGAGCAATGATTTTTGTAGTTGGTATTTCTCTTTTGAGAAATTTAACACAGGCTGTGTAAGAAAAATAAAAAATAGGAGCTAGGTTCATTGTCTAAAGAAGAAAAGCAGAAACATCCTCCATCACATTAGTAGTGACAAAGGACTAAAAGAACAGAACATCAGCTTTATCTGGTTGATAAAGCATAAAAATGAGTTTCAATGTCTACAGTAAAAGCAACAAAAGAGGCGTCTTTGGCCAATGACTCTTAATTGTCTCGGGATTCTTTTTAGTACCTGCCCGAAATGAGAAAACGTCCTAGGGAGAAAGTGTGATTTACCCATTAGAGAGCAAACTGAAACAGAGGTGTTGAAAGGATAAGGAGAAAATAATGACTAACAGCTGTTGTTCCTCTGCATATTTTCACACTATATGACTCTTCTTGGCTTTATAGTTTAGTAATGCAGTCCTGTTTATTGAGAGAAATACAAATGCCTGTCTTTGCAATAATAACTTTCTCACTGACACCATAAAAAACCAAAAACACCCCTATCATTTTGCCATCTTCCCACTGGCTTTGAAATACAGGCTAGAAATCGTTAAGGCTAGAAGATTCATTGTTATGGCGGTCTTTTCTTCTTCAGTTTGTGCACAGAGCAAGAGTAACAGTGCGTTGGTAAGTTACTATCCGAGCCACGGTTTAATTGTGCTGAAACCTCTGTAGGCGGGAGCTACATACAGCCGCTGAGCAAACAGTTGGTCAAATAAGAGTGATGGAACACACTTAAAAATGGGGTTTTTGCATATAGTAGTGGAAAGCATAGTTCTGAATTCAGCACAAAGTCTGATAGAGGCAGTCCCCTCGTGCATTCTTGACTCATCTAATTGAAACGATATTCTCCTTTCTGTGCCTTAGTTCTTGCTTTTTTCTATTTCAACTTCTAAAAAAAAGTGTAACTCCTGAGCTGAAGGTTGTTCTTGATTGTACGTATATAACTAGGCTGCCTTTAGTAAAGCAAGGTTGGGAGGATCTAATACACTGTGCTGTAAATATTATAGCAGAATGAGAACTGAAATATGATGTTATATGGTTTTATTTACTCTTTTACACAATAAAAATATCTAGGCATTCCATCAGTTCTCAGCTTCTTGAAAATTTTTTTCAAGATCATAGATTTTTTTTTTATTTCCTTATATCACTTGCCAAGCAGGTCATAACTGGCAATTTACAGGGTTCAATTCTGTTTATCCACAGTTTGATTTTTATAGGGATTTTTGCATAATTGCAATTGAACAATTTCAAATGCAGTACAAATAATTGTTGTACATCACTCTGGATTTACAGCAGTAGAACTAAAAAGCCAATTTTGTTTTCTCAGAATGTATACCAAGCAGTATTTATCCAGAATTAAAGTAATTCACTTGGTTTGGTTTAAATTGATTAGAAGTACTTTTGTGGCTTTCTGCAGTATGACATCTTGAAATGTAATGCACTGTTAATAGGATACACAGAAGAGCGAACACAGAGGTCTGTGCAGATTTGAGTGTGCTACTATAAACAAAGAAGGTGTTCACAAATGGCTTAGAGCTAAATTTGACAAGACAGTGCTAATCACACTTGGACATGGGAATATCTGGACAGAGGACACTCAGCTGGCTTCATATTAGCCTCTCCGAAGGCAGTGATAGCTCTCATTTATTAGTAAAACAGGGACATTGTATGAAAATTATTGCATGAGTTTATATAGGGAGAGAATTGGCTTGATCTTGTTAGGACTTTGTTTTAGTGAGAAGGGCAAGGTGGAACTAGTGAGAAAGGCATGTGGAACTGCTCCTCTGCTTACCGAGACTGGACTGAGGAAACTGATTAACAGACAAAATTTGATCTTGAGTATTTTATAGCCTAGCCTCACCTTGATGCTTCTAATATTGGCAACATTTTAGGACCAGGTTTTGGAAAGTAAGTGTATGCCTGGTATTTGCATACAGATATTGACTGTACATGCATATGTCATTTATTTACATGTTTGTTCTATTAGCTCATAAATGGGTCATTTTTTGCAAGTAAATGCAAAGTTTGCATAGGAAATTTATGTGCACAACCTTGGTAGATGTTCATCTGTGTGCAATTATACTTTACTGGAAAATTTGCAGTAGTGTCTTACGAGGCATCAAGCATTTTTTAGTTGTGATATGATATATAGGGCGTTTTTTCTGCTATAATTTGAAAGTAAAGCATCAGTTTGTAAAGAACAAAGAACAGCACAGATGGTTTTACCAACCTCTATCCTCACCATTATTTGTTTTTTATATAGTGTTTTCGATATCACTAATGTACTTGAAAGTAAGCTTGGTTCAACATTTCCACAAAATGAAGGTTTTTGTCAGTAAATAATATGAGATCCAAACTAGGTCTAAGAAATAAAATAAATACAAGTTAAGTTTTCTTAGGAAAAAAAAAAGGAACAGAACTTAATCAGCAGATCAGTCTATTCACGTTACCAATGGCTAGAAAACTATTGCTTGGCTAATAAAGACTCTGCTTGTCCTATTGCTGTTGTGTATTTTTTCCATCTTATTTATATGCAAAAACGCACCACATACTCAAACAGTGTAATTCCACTTAAGCCCAAGTGCCCGGTGTTTCCTACAGAGAGGTATGTCTGGAGGCCTAAAGATGAAATGCTCTTTCGTGGAGACATCCATCCCGCTTCTTCCCATCTCTCTGGATTTTGACTAGGCTGTAATAGTATTAAATGTCATGCTTTCATTTTATGGAGAAAATTATTCTTCCCCTTCCTCTATTCAACTGGACATGAAGGGTTGCAGGAACGCTGGAAGGAAAACTTTGTGAAAAGGAGGGGTGCATTTCCAGGAAAGCACACGTCTTTTCACCCTCTGTGCTATTGGGAGCCTAGTTCCTGGTGACTTGGGCCATCACCTAGGGTTAGAGGATTCAACAGCGAATGGCCTCACTCGAAGGGGCACAGCTCTGCAGTCCGCTCTGTCAATGAGACTGGAAACCTCCAACTTTCCCAGATTTATCCCAGCCCCGATGCCATTATAAACTTCGTGGTCACATGAGCACGTTTGGGTGATCATTGGTATCTGCTGGGGAATGAGCAATACGTTTGTGTTTGTGTGTGCGGCACACGCACACCTACTTGAGGCCCCCGCCTGTCCATGTGGCAAGGTGTGACTCCACACAGCAGGTTGGGCTTCCTCGTTTCCCTCCCCCATTGCACTCCGCTCCCAGGCCCAGGCTGGCAAATGGTAAAGGATAATGTATCCACATGGGAAAGCGACATGTGAAGGGACTAAGAATGTGTAATGGGATCAGCCACCGGTTACAGGGATCTTTTTAAAAATAAGAATGTCATTTGCGCTTGAGTTATGGGCACTTTAAATTCCATGCAGATAAGAAATAGAGACATCAGTGCTGAACACCAATCTTGTAACTTCTTTTAATAGAATGGGAGTCAGTGAAACACTGATACATCATTAATGCCGGGGCTCAGCAGAAGTGTCTGGCTCGCTCAGCATAATGCAGCATAATGTCACAGCGTTTGCTGCAGATGGAGCATGCGATGCTGCAGTGTGGCACTGGCAGGATTTGCCCTCTCGCCTCTAAAAAGAAGTGAGAGGCAGCCAAATGAAATGAAGTCGCTCTAGCCCAACAGCTATTGACAGAAGAGATGAAGAAATTAGATAATCATTGGAGTGTCCTGATCTGACTCCTCTGACTGGTAATACAGTCCCTAGCAGTGTCATCTCTCCTCTTACAATGTTCCATTCAATTAACTGTTTCTTCAGATTTATTGCTTTCCTGGCTACAAAGATAGTCATGGAAGCAGAGTGGTTGTTTTTCAATTTCCCCTGTATCTCTAGGACATCAGCACAGCATCAACTCTCAGAAGGGATGCATGCCACTAAGCTGGTGATGTATATAATGCAGCATTTAACCTCTGGCAGGAGGGCAATGAATTGCAAGAAACAGTGATGTGTGAGCCGTACCTCTGGCAAACAAGCACCTGAGAAAGGCAACGTGACTCCTAAAGATAGCAGTGCCAGCCCCGAGGAGTGCACACGGTATCTTGTACTGCACTGCGGGGATGTCAGAGCTCTTACACAGGCGCCCGGAGATAAGCGCTGACAGAGACCCCCTAGCCCTGCGGTTCCTCCCTGGCTGATGTTATGAGGCTGCAAATTCCATCGTGGCAGAATTTCAGTACTTCATTGCATGCTCACATCCCAGTGATCCTTAACAGTAGCATCGAACACAGGGAATAGGGAGCTCATTGTACAGGCTGGTAGTAGTCTGCCTGTCTTAATGAAGATGCAGGTAAATGGCAGAGGTACCAAAAGTAAATACTGGTATCGCTTCTTTTTAAGACTGCCTGTCACTTCCCTTAAAAATCACATTTTCCATGGTTTATAACGTTCCAAATTTTATTCGGACTAAATTTTTCCATGGTAGGTTTATTCAGGCTTAGTTTGGGGGAAAACTGCCATCAAAATAAGACAGCTCAAAACATTGAGCCATTTCCAAGAATGAGGGAGAAATGGTAGAAACATCATCTAACAACACAAAAAACTTCTAGTGCCTTTTTTGGGGAGGGGTTTAACAAGTACAGGAGCGCTGCATGATTTTGGACCGTGAAGGTTGCCATCACACCAGGTATTTGCCTTTTGATTTTTCTCTGAAAATCCACTCAAATTCAGCCAATTTCCAGGTCTATAAAAATGATAGTTTGAGCTGCTCACTAAGAAGACTTTGAAGAATTTACTTAGTAAATTCCTCGAATAATTAAATGTGCCTGGGGCTCATTTCATCCAGAACCGACCACGGCTCTCCTTGCAACCTAAGCTTTGTGTTGCCAGAGGCTGGGGTATGTCATGAAGTGAGTTATCCAAACTGAGGGGTGCTTGCTTTTCTTCTGCTCTCCTCCACTTTCTTTGCATAGCCCAAACGCCCGGGCTGCAGCAAGAGGAGGATGGCAGGAAGAGGAGGAGGAGGAAGGGAAGAAGTGGACAAGTGCTTTCGTGGCAGACCCACACTGGGAAGTGGGGTTGAGGCTGGGGTTTGTGGGTTATTGAAAACCAGGACTAGAAATGTTCAGGGGAGGCAGTGGGGAGGTTTAATTAGCCCAGTGGAAGACTAAGCCTGGAAAAGGAGATGAAGGGGAATTGGGACTGGGTGACAGGACCCCGACTGCAGTAACAGGGTCTGCAGCCTCTCGTTTCTCCATTCATCCGCTTACAAGAAAAAGATGTCTTTTCATACTTGGAGCAAGCAGCCATACACTGCTTGGGGACCATGGCAGACAGCAGTCCCCAACCAGTGCACCCGCAGCCAGGCATGGGGGCTGCTGGAGGACACACCACCTGATCACTTGGGCAGACGGGTGGCCCAGAGTATGGGCCGATGTAGTTGATTACATCCTGGCCTGCGAGACCTGTGCCCACACCAACAGCCTCTGTAAAGGCCCTGGGGCTCTCAGAGACCCTCTCCACACCTGCCCAGCTGTGGCAGCTCATGCCCATGGGTTTCACAGTAGACCTGCCCCCTCACAAGGAAATGCAGCCATTCTGGTAATGGTGGACCTGTTCACCAAGACAGCTCACTTTTTCACCTTCAGGGAGTTGCCGTGGCCCTGCTGACTGCCTGACTCTTCCTACCATGTTTTTCCATGCCGTGGCCTCCCACACTCTATCATTACCAAACAGGGGACCCCATTCACAGATTTTGGAAGGAGCTCCTGGGCCTTCTTTAAGGCCAACTCACCTCTCCCCCTCATGCCACCCACCACCCCCATGCATAGACAGACAGACAGACAGAGACAATCAAGTCCTGGAGCAAAACCTCCAGTGTCACAGCAACTTCCTCCATGCTGAGTGGGTCACCCTTCTCCCTCCGGCAAAGACTGCCCACAAAGATAATGCTTACATACCTGCATGGCAGAGCCTGTTGGTGCACCCAGAGCCCTGACACTGGAACCAGGCTGGGTGTGGAGAGAGGTAAAGAAAGCAAGAGATCCATGTGAGCTGAGTCCAGGGGACAACTGGGACCAGGGCTTGAGCTCATGAGGGACATTACAGCTGGCTGACCAAAGAGCTTAAGTCCTGTGGAGGCATCCTGGAGGAATCAGCTCCAGTAGATGTAGGGAAGGATAGCTTGAGGATGTGGGAAGAACAGGCCATGTTTGAGCAAAGAGACTGTGTCCAAGCCCAAATGGGCAGTGGAGATCAGGAGGAGGGAAGGGGCAGGACAGGTCAGAGGGGGAGTGAGGATATAGAAGCAAAGCGAGAATGACTGGAACAGGAGTTGGCAAAAGAAAGCATTGAGCATGGGAAGGACAATTTGGACTGGAAAAGGGTAACGTGGTGATGTCAGACAGGAATAGGTTCTGTTTGAAGGGTGAAAGATGGATGGGAGGAGAAACTGGGAGAGAGAAATAGCAGTAATGGGGTAAGAAGACTGAGGTGAAGGGCTGAGGACAGGAAGAGCTCCAAGTGCCTACAAATGGGGAAAAGACTGGGAAAACAGTGAAAAGGCATGAGGTAGTTTCTTCCTAGTGATGGACATTGGGCCTGGATGTCTTGGTCCCGGAGGTGGTCTGGAGAGTAGAATCTGAACAAGAAGTGAGATGAAGAGCCAAAATTGGGAAGAGCCATGACTAAAATACTATTACATGCAAGGGGAAGGGAGAGAGGAATCAAGTTTGGAAAAAAATAGGTGTAGGAGTTGTGGTCCCAGTGTACACCTTTCCAAAGCCTGGGATGAACCTCATGAGATCCTACCCCAGCAAAGCCTGAGAAACCTGCTGCCAAGGTCCCATCACCTTCTAGGGATGCTCCAAGTTGGTACCACTAACAGTTACTCTGTTAGCTCAAGTAACAAAAGCCTGCTTCATAGACCTGAAGTTTTCCTATCCAGGTGCTACTATTGCATTACCTGATGATTTTTTTTCCCCCTAGTTGTTCTGTTTGCATTTGTACAAACATAGGAATTCACCTCCAGACTGTGATGGGGAGCACTTTTAACACTGCAAAGTCAATCACTCAAAAATCCTGAAACTTCTGAAAAAAAAAAAATTCTGTGAGGTTCACATATGAGTTATATCTCATCTAAGTGTTTAATGGTTAGTCATCTAAGTCTAAGATGGTGAATTTAGGCTGCCGTTAGATAGGAACTTTCAGAAGACAACTGATTTCATCCTAAGATGAGATGTCTAGGATGTCTAAAATGTAGAGGACAGGCAAGGTGACAAGCTCTCTGGCACAGCCTATGTCTCTCTACTGACTCTAAAAGATTACTAGTTTAGCTTAGAAACATCTAGTTTAGCTTGAAAATAGCTTGAATGTTTCAAGCTAGGTAATGTGAATCCCAATGATATGTTTCTATGTTTGTGTGTCTCATGAGAATCTGCAGTATGATTTGTAGAATGTTTAAGTCCAGTCCTCCCAGGGTTTGTAAGTGCAAATTCCGTCTTGCATTTGTGTGTCCTAAATAGCTTGGACACTGGATCTGAGGCTCATGACTGCAGCTGAAATTAATGAGAATCACGCCTTCAATGCAGTACTATATAATTCAAGGCTATGGAAAAATTAGATCATCATTGTCTCTAACTGGCCAGCCAGGTTTAAAGAGCCTTTTTAACATTAGTGTGTGTCCTTAGTTACCTATGTATAAAATGGCAGCAGTAGTAAGGCACCCCCAGTCCCTAAAGGCTCTGTGAAGCCTGTTCATTAATTCCTGCAGCCACCACGGTTACTGGACTGCCGAAAACTCATCAGAGCAGCATTTTGAATCCTGTCGGTAAGTTTTTGCTATGCAAGAAAACCATCAGAGTGTGCAGGCTGTACAGAGAGCAAATGATATATTGAATAGCAATTCAATACATTGTCATCACCTATTCTGGGCACCGAGAGGGAAGGGACTTGTGAAAAACGGAAGATGGTGGTGCCGTTGACTGCCATAATGCGTATATGCACACGAACTGAATTTAAGTCGCGTAGACAACCATGATTCTGGCATTTTTCTAACTTTCTGGTTATCTTGCTATCACAGTCTTAATAATGTTGTTTTGACACACGATTGTCTGGGAGTGTGAGACAGATGTGTCTCTGGTTTATTCCATCTGGAGATTTTGCCTAAGATCCTCCCCATTTTAATTTCCCTCAAAAGCTTCTGTGCATGTCTTTATATGCCCCAACTTAATATGCAAGATATTCACTATAAAATACATCAAAATATTCAATATATTTTATATAGGGTGATAAACTGTGAGGTGCAATTTGGTTTTGATTTGAATATATGTACTTGGTTTGGTTTAGATATGAATATATATACTTAGATTACTACAGGGAAAGATTTCAAAGTAGATGATAGTAAATTTTCTCTGATAGGCATAAATTTGTCATTTTTAAAGAACTTGAAGATCACTATCACAATATTTTTAAATCTGCATCCTCAATATTTTTATCAGCTTCCTCTGCTCAACGTTATTGATTTCTTTCCTCTTTGACCTGCAGCCACAGTCTCATTATCACACATTGCATTCTGGTACATCCTAGCAGTCACAATATGAAATACAGAAGAGCAAATCAGTATGATATCACATTATTGTAAATTTTCTGGTCTCATCTTTTAAATTTTCTCCTGACAGATTTTTTTCATTAGTACGCTTTAAGAATTCCACAGATCCCACTTTCCAAGTTACTGATGTGGCTTTACTCTGTGGAACAGAAGTCCCTGAATAATTAGCATTTTGTTAGTCAGCCAAGTATCTTTCTGGCCTCCAGGCATTACTGCAGCATAAGTATAAAAAAAAAGTCCGAAATTTTTCCATTACATTTACCTCCTGTCTTCTTAAACTAGTTCTTTGTCCAAAATAACAATTCATATCATATCAATATTTTTGGTTATTGAAATACTTTAGGGCTATACTAGACATTGTAAATTCTTGCTGTTTGGTTTTTCTTACCTTCACAGAATATATATTTATGTTTATGTTTATGTTTATGCTGTGAAGATATATATAAAATATATATTATATAGAAGAATATATATTCTTACCATCCCAGAATATATATATTTTATATATAGATGCCATGAATATATATGGCATATTTTATATATATATATGTGAAATACATATTAAATTCACTTTTACCTGAATATGTATAACCTAGTTAGAAACTGACATGTAACAAATCTAAACCTTGTCAGATATCTCTTCCTAAGTACGTAAGTTTTGACAAATATATATTTTTAAAAATGGTGCTGCTATTAAGAAGAAATAATTTAAAATGCAAAGAATGTTCAGAGTGTCTTCCAGCTGAAATGCAGAGCTCATCATGGAAATGATTACCTTGGGTATTCATTATCTCAGCACTGCAAGAGATCACTCATATTGTCTGTGACATTGACATTCAGCAAATACTCCAAAATAAGATATTGTTTGACATGCGCACCGAGTAACTTTTTGTCTGAAATAAATATTTTAAATACATTTAAACATATATATTTAAAAGCAGTTTTATTTATTTACTGATTTACTTCGGATTCGGAGGACATGAATAGGGAGTGCTAGGCGTAATTTGTACAAATATTAAGTGAATGCTCTGTTAAAGCAACTTTTATACATATATGTTCTTAAGCACCTTGTTGAAACAAAGTCTTTTTCTTTGAATTTGGACCTATATTAGTAACAGATGAAAACCCAAGCTATGTAGTAATGACAGAATAGGTGGAGGCTTCATTTCCTGGTGCATTTTCTGCTTTTATCAGAAAAAAACCTTGTGTTGACTGGCATCAAGCTGGCAATCTATAAGGGATTCAATGGCCTCAAAAGGAAAGGCAGTTTTAAAGCCTGCCCTGGCTCCCTCTGACACCTGCAGCGACTTCACTTTGAACTGCAAGGGAGTCATGTTGGTTCTTAGCTGATGCCGCAGTGCCAATAAACACGTTCCCGTCGGTGGGAGGGAAAGAAAGCGTGTCTTGACACCGCAAGACCTGTGCCTGCTCAACCAGACAAAGAGAAAATACCAGCTTCTGAGGATCCATCCAATGGATGGAAAGAATTGATTCATTTCAATTCTTCAAAGAACTGTAGAGCTGAGATGCCCTTCGCAAGATCGCTTATATCCATGGGCAAGGAAACTGTGGAGGAGCCGTGCTTGTTTTTCCCCACATTGAGGCCAAGAAAAAAATTGTTTGAAGAAAAATTGATGGAGCTTTTCTGAAGAGGTTACTGTTTTTCTTCCCTTTCCTGCTGCAGTCTCTGTTCTCTCTCATTGCTCTCTTTCCATGGCAGGAGAGCAGGTGCACGGCAGACACTTTGGCAGATAAAGATGTTCTAGTACTATAATTATAATCAACATTTCTGTGTAAAATACCCAAGGGTTTCTGCATGCACAACACATATAGGAAGTTCCACACAGAGTTTTCAGTTCCTTGCTCTCAGTCATCATATCGTAAATACTAATAGCTTTAATCTTCTGGAGAATTTCAAACGTACTTTTGGGGGGAGGTAATATCCCTGGGAGTACTGGCTTGACCAGGCTTAATCCACCCTTGCATCCAAGATGCCCTTGGCGTAGTGGAATGGGGGAGGAAGCATCAGGAATATTCTGCAAAGGCTCGGATTTATGGACGGCCCCAGCCTCAGCCTCCCCAGCGCATCCTTTAGGTGCCTGTGGCAGCTTTGTATGTAAGGCTGATGGTGGAGAAAGAGCAGAGGCATGTGTGGCATGAGGCTTTTTTATTTTCACGGGCTTTGTACAGACATGGGATTTCCTGTCACAGGCCAAGTAGCAGGGCAAATCTGGATGGATCTCAAGGACAGACAGCAGTGGTGGCGTAAGCTTTCTGGGAACGCTTCCTGGAGGAGGAGGACACGGGTTTTGTGTCCTCCTCTCTGCTGCACGTGCAAACCATAGCGACAGTTGGGGTAATGGCTTTCTGATGCAGACACAATAAATTAGCTCAGCTTAATAGCACGCCTCAGTGAACATTGGAACTGAGGATAGAATTTTCAACAAATCATTTACCTCAAAAGGTTCATCTCTGTGTGTGTGAGTGTGCGTGTTCCTTTTTGTAATATAACTGTGAACAGGCTGAGAAATACTTGAATTTTGTTTGTTTATTTAAAAACACGCATCTCTATTTTTAATAAATTTTGCACGAACTGATTTTGCAGTTCCTCCTTACCAAACTGAGCTGTGTCAAGGAAGTCTGTCAGTGACACGGATAGACTCACCATGTCTCTCTGCTCTCTTGTTGAATTGGACTGCTGTGATTAAGGTTCCCATGAGGACATTACACATATTCATATTTATCAGTTAAGGTTTCTTTTCCCTGAACATCTCCAGTATTGTGTTTAAAAGTCTTTGTTTCTGTAAACCAGCATTCCAGTAAGCAGAATAAAGGCAAATGCAGAACCTGTGAAAACCCCAGCTTTCAATGTGGAGCAGAAGGAGTCTGCTAGCACTCAGGATTAAAAAAAGACCGTAGGAGCATTTTTAAATGGAGGATTGAGGACAAGATGACAGGTGCAGGAGAGCATGTGTCGTGGTTTAACCTCAGTTGGCAACTGAGCACCACACAGCCGCTCGCTCGCTCCCCCTCCCCCCCCCCCCCCCCCCGGTGGGATGGGGGAGAGAATTGGAAGAGCAGAAGTGAGAAAAACTCATGGGTTGAGATAAAAACAGTTTAATAATTGAAATAAAATAACAAGAACAACAACAACAATAATGTAATAATAATAATAATAATAATAATAATAATAATAATAATAATACACAAAGCAAGTGATGCACAGTGCAATTGCTCACCACCCGCCAACCAATGCCCAGCCAGTCCCCGAGCAGCGGCCCCCCCGGCCAGCTTTCCCCAGTTTATGTACTGAGCATGACGTCACATGGTATGGAATGTCCCTTTGGCCAGTTTGGGTCAGCTGTCCTGGCTGTGCCCCCTCCCAGCTTCTTGTGCACCTCCAGCCTTCTCAGTCGGTAGAGCATGGGAAGCTGAAAAGCCCTTGACTAGCGTAAGCACGACTTAACAACAACTAAAACATCGGTGTGTTATCAACATTGTTCTCACCCTAAATCCAAACCACAGCACTGTACCAGCTACTGGGAAGGAAATTAATTCTATCCCTGCTGAAACCAGGACAGCATGTCAGTCGGAGTGACTCATTATTGAAAGGGTAAAACCGAAAACACTCTGCGTGCCTGAGAGAATATGACAAAATCCAGATAGGAAACAACAAAGTGGTGCAAACAATCCAAAGAAAATGGGGCATACAAAAAGGGATTACATTAAGAATCCATATAAAAGTGCTCTGTGTGAGTGCTGGGAGCCTAAGGATGGAGATTAGTGAACTGGAACATTTAATTTTAAATGTTTGTAATAGTAGGCATCTGCTAGAAGATAATCATTGGGGCACTGTAATACAGTAGAGTACAAATATATCTGAATAACAGAGAAGATTATGCCATTAGAGGAGCAGTAGTCCTCGTTAAAAGAAAGCTAAGTTTCAAATTGGTAACAGAATGAAAATATGCCATAAAATCAATTTGGGTTGAAATTCCCTACTTGGGAAGGAATGATAGTCAAAACCTAGTTGTTCTGTACTCAGAGGTCAGACTGGCCTATCTAGACGGCCCACCCCATCCCAAGGCAGGGTGCCAAACAGGTGGAACCGGCCCCGCTCTGCAAGTGCCCGTCCCTCTCTGCTGACGACAAGCTCAGGACCTGCCTGGCAAGCTCTGACAAAATGCTTACCTGTTCAATGAGTAAAGTTAAGCGTGATAAATCCACCTGATGATCGAGGCTGTGCTGCTAGTGACTTGACCGGGTGGTGACAACAGCTGCAAAACACCCTCAGATTAAAGGCTGCAAGGGTCAGGTAGGTGCAATGGGAGACTTCAGCTGTCTGCAGGGGGATTAGGAAAAGTTCATATCGTGGTTTTATTGGGAGATGACAGTTTTAGACAGGTTTACTTCTTGACCCAACTAGTCAGATGATCCACAAGAGGAAAAGCCACTCTGGATTTAATCCTGAGCAGTCTGCAGGAGCTCTTTCTACATATGACTATGGAGGAATAACTCTGTAGCGGTGAGTCTGAGATATTCAAATCCAGCATCCCTGCAAAAATGGAGAAGGCACCGACATCCCAAGTGCAAGAAGGGAGCTGCTTACAGATGATGAGGCTAGTAAAAAGTAAATGACAGAGTCATAAAAGAATAAAGTAAAGGTAAATGTTTTATATGTAGGGAGTAAGCATGGCTTGTATAGGTGGAAGTCACACTTCACCAACGTACTTGACATTGTTTAAGGTATCAACAACTCATTAAATGCAGATATGAAAATGAAACAAAAAACATAATTATACCACCCTGTGAGCCATTGGTGAAACTGTGTCTTGAGAATTGCATGGACTTTTGCTCCACTGATACAGTATAACTAGAAGAGGTACAGAAAGGCAGCAATTAGGATCAGAGACTGGAAACAGCACCTAGGCAAGGGGAGGAAACATTACAGGACTCTTCAGCTTAGAAAAAAGGTGACTTAAAAAATTTTATTGGATATCAGTAAATCATTAATGATATAGAGATAGTAAACAACTATTTCTTATAACCTAAGATCTAAAAGCATCATATAAAATTGCCATGTAGCAGGCTTAAAATTAACAGAAGATGCTTTTTCATATAATGTGTAATTAAACTGAGAAACTCATTGCCACAGCGTGCCATAGAGAACAAAAGCATAGGGAAGTTTTAAAAAGTGTCAGACATAGATAAGGCAGATACACCTGAGCCTTCTCAGCATCCAGTGTTGGAGACCGAACTGTACAGGCGCCCTGCCTAGCTGGGGGTAGCTGTTCTTACATTCTCACGGAAGTCACTTAAAAGTTGGAGGGAAAAACAGGTTATTCTTTTCTCCACTTCTACCCATCAGATAATAACCTTTGATTATTGCGAACTGGGCTGGATTCCAAGTGATAATTTCAAGATGAACGGTTCCAGCTAAGTTATCATATCCCAGGGGCTCTCGTTTGTAAATGGAAAATAAACTTGAATACCAAGTCTTTCTTAACTGAATGAAGCACAGCAGCCTGCTGTCTGGTTATTTCAATGAAGATAAACATCTTTAACTCATATGAAATATATCCCTTTCAATGCGCAATTCAATTACTTCCACTTTCACATTCTTCTGTTATAGTGAGAATTTGGTAAGAAAAAATGTTAACAGTAATGGGTTTTTTTTCAGACCAATGCTTCCCCTTGTCGCAGTTGGTTACTCAGAAAACATGGAAAATGGTGTTGTGCTTATCGGCCTTTTTCTGGTGGCTCAGTGCATTTGGTGACTTGCCTTGAGACACCATAAGCCAGCAATGATAAATTTAATTAAGCTCCTTAAGCAACAGCGTTCTGACTCAGAAAATGTTAACACTTCCCCTTATGCCTGAGCAAACACAAAGATCTAGTCGCAGCTTGGGAATAGTTCGGAGTGCTAATACAAACAACACAACTTCAGCTATTTTTACAAATGGTCCTGAAAGGTTTTCTAGCAAGTGTTGATAACACTTCTCACTTAGAAAGGTAATTTTACTGTTATTCTGTATCTTATGAGTGGAATCTCTTGTGTGAATACATGAAATTATTTCTTTGGGATAAGGAGATGGGGATCTGTGCCGAGAAGCATCTAAATGGTCCTACCACAGCTGAAAAAAATCCCAACAAAACCCAACCCCCAACTAACTAGAACTTAAATCTGCAGACATTCCCCGGTGACATGGAGTAGGTCAGATTTTTTACAGCCCCCCTGCCACGGTCTGCAGGGGCTAGAGTTACTTTTGTCCAAGTTTGTATCTGGCCGATCTACATTTTACACAGATATGTAAAAGGCACACGTACACAGGCATGTGCATGGTTATACATGAGTTCACATATCGATCAATAAGGGCCAACGTTGGCACACCAGCATTCCCTAGAAATTTCAGGTGGCCATATCGGCACAGGGATTGCATCTCTGTACCAGACCAATCACTTGCTCACGCTGCCCCAGCAGGCCTTTCTCCCCATCCGAGGGGCTGTGTAACGCTCCACTCTTCAGGGTTCACTTTATTTGTGTTGTTTTTTTAACCGCTGACACGTGTTTGAGGTGGTCAGGTGGGGACGCAGAGGAACCGTACAGGAATTGTCCATCCTGATACCGTGGAAGTGCCGTATGATAGCACACGTTTGGAGCTCCTGGATCTCTTGGGGAAGGAGGGCTCTGCTCAGGGCGTACTCAGAGAGGATCAGCATTGCAGCCATTAACGCTTTAACTCATTCACAAGAAGAGGATTTGGGAGCAACGATGTGGTAGAGCAATGGCTTACCAGTGGCAGCATGGCTGAGGTCCTGTGGGCCTGCTTCCGGAGGGTCTGTGGTGCTTCCCTAGGGGTTTTGGGCAAGGCAGCTTTGGAGCACTGTGGGATGTGTGCATTGCACACTGGCCCAGTGATGCATCAGAAATGCCGTACTTTTAACTTAATGAGACTGAGCAATGAAGTTGGATCTTGTGTCACTTTTGAATTAAGCCATGTTTAAACTCAGCAGTGAAAATATGGTAAAATGGGATTTTTGCTGTTGTTGTTTCTTATGCCTTTGATTACAATGTAGAAAGAAAAGGCTGAAGGGGTTTCTAAATTGTCGGTATTTCTGTAAAAGGAAACCAAAGCACCTGCGTCCATTTGCACTGGAAGACACCAGGCCTTGGCCTGGTTACTTGCCTTGATATTCTTTATTATTTCTATTTAATCCAAACCGGATGCAAAAAAAAAGAGGTTCACTTGTTGAGTTTTTGTGCTTGTTGTTTTGTGTTCTACTGCTAAGTGGCAAATTTTGTCTTGCAAAATCTGAAAATAGGGAAATGCTTGCATCCAAGAATATTTTTTATTTGAAATACAGGATAGGAATATTATTTAAATAAGTCTTTGAAGTTTTATGGGCACTGAAGGCTCAATTGACCCAATTAACGTTCCATTCAGTCAACACATCATCTAGTCCTTACCCTTTTCCTGACTCCGAGCTACATCTTGTTTACAAATGCATACATGTGTAGCAATCAGCCTTTTTGGCCTATGTGAATTTTGTGTCTTGTAGGTTCTGCGGGAAAGCGCCGACTAGTTTAAAGGATCCCTATTATTTCACTATCTTTGTTTGCAACTGTGTTTTGCTTCCTCTTAGGAGTCCCACTCTCATTCATCATGTTTCTTTTGTTCCCTTTTATTATCAGGCCGTTGTCTCAGAGAACATGAGCTAAACACCAAATGCCCCTTTGTTAGTTAGTTGTCCTTATCGTTATCATCAGGATCAGTTCCCTTTACATTTTCACATCTGACCAGCCTTCCTGAAAGTCAAAATTATATTACAATTAGAAATGCTGTAGACGTAATGTGCACAGGAACTTCCTATCCACAGAGTTGTGTATCTTGAACTGAGCAGAAAAACAAATCACTGCGTTTGGAAGGCTAAATTCATGGATAAGGCAGGGTGGACCACGGACTGCTGTGGGATATGCCCATTTTATCTGCCTGATTTATCAGCTGAAGAGGGGTTGGTGATTCTTAGAAACAGCTGGGAGATCTCAGCTGAGTTCTGCCCCAGGATGTATCTATTTAACTGTTATCTCAGGCTGAAAGAACTGAAACTTAGGTCTTCAACTTCCCCAGAAAATGACCTAATCAGGAGACAACAGGCCATCCTGATGGGGGAGGGAGAAGGTTTCTAACTCTCCTGAGGACACTCCTTCTGTTGTCCAGAAAAGTATTTCAGGATTCACTGGCCATAAGATAGAGGGAAGCATCTCCTGAATCTGCAGAGGCGAACAGGTCACAAGAGCACAGTAGGAGCCCAAGCCCTCTTAGCACATCAACTACATCGGCCAGGAATGGGTGTAAGGAGGGGGATGCATGGAAAAACACCTGGGGGGGGAGGGCAGGCAGGGGGAAGAGCGGCCAGACAGGGAGCAGAGGTACTGGGCTGGCGGGAGGAGGACACAGCCATCGGGTGTCCAGCCTTATTACCGAAACCTCCCCCTGCAGTGCACGTGAGGAGGCTGCTGTCAGATGCGTAAACGTAATTTATATCTATTGGCATGATTATCCTGGGAGTAGGAAAGTCGCACTATTCTCAAGATCCTCATTCACAGGTTAGGTAGTTAAAATGTACTTTGTAGCTCAAATATATATGTCTATTTTTCCTTTGCTTTCAAGACTTCCTTGTGCAGAAGCATTTCTGATGTTGTCTTTTTTTCCTCCTTGAGAACCTCCCTTGCCAACCGTGTCACTGATACGGCAGCTGTCAGACTTGATTTTACCTTATTCTCCTGCTCACTCACCTTCCCTACATTCAGTGCAGTGTTTCTGAGCTCCAATTTTAACTCTGCCTGTCGGCATTTCTTCAATATGAGAATGACTTGCCTTTTCTCCAGAGATCAGCGGAGAAAAGAAGCTGAATGCATGCTGTCTGAATCTCTTCCCTCATTATCTCTGCTGTTAGTATGAAACCTTTCATTTTTTTCTTCCTAAACCTTCAGAGTGTATTTTGATAACCTCGGCAATTCTCTGAGCAGATCTGGCTGTACCTTCAATCAATACAATGCACAAAATGAAGCGAGGAAAGTATAGAGTTTGCAGGTGCGATTACATGTAAATATAGAGACTGCTTGTCTTTTTGTTGGGCAGCACCTATGGAGAGACTCAAGGTGAGCAGTCTTTTAGAGGATGATCTTTATGTTCTCTCCTAACCCATGGAGATTTTGTGTAACATTCTTCTTAGGCTGCGTATTTCCATAATGTAAAATAAAAATAGATTGAAAGTACATTCCTTGCTCCAGGTGCACAAAAAGCATAGTGGGAAATCTGCAGATCGCTATGTTGCACCCGATACCCTGTATATTGTTTCTCATATAACCTTTCCTTTCTGATAAAGATCCTCTGTGTCTATAAGAAAAATTCTGTACAGTTATTGATGTTGTGATTTATTTCTTTCCAATTTTTTAATAGTTCAAGATTAGATGCCAGCATTCATAAGCCAAATTTCACTGCCTGTGCTAATATTGATTTAACAAGAGGGCAGTGGAGGAAAACAGCAGTTGGGATTGAATAAGGTCAAGACTTCTTCATGATGAAATGATACGAAACTGGAGTCACACCCTGACAAGAAAGCAAATGACATAAGGCTTGTCCTGGGGATGCATTCAGTTCCCAAAGCATCCCTTTGCATTGCCATGAACGATGCCACGCTGAGCGGTGCTGGTGCCTCTCTGAGTGGGGGATCCTGCTCCACTGCAGATCACGTGCTTCTGCAGGACAGTTTGCACAACCTTATGCGGAAAGCATAGAGCCCAGGATGAAACTTTTGTTCATAATTTCCGATTTTGTGTGCCTCAAGCCTGAAGAGCCTTACATAAGATATTTGAACACCTTGAGCCTGGTGAATAAACTAGCTTTCAGTAAGTAAGGGATGCTGACACTTTTTAAAAATGCCTGACACAGAAACAGAGCGATTTGAGGTTATTCTTCTTATACCTAGAACGTTCTGCTTTCTAGTTCTTTTCCTTATTTGAGAACTGAATGTTTTACTCTTTATCCCATTTGATATCTTAGGGCTGACTCTATATCATATAAACTGAGGAAAGAGATTATACAATGTGGTTGCCTGTGTTCCTAAGTCAAAACGAGTTTTGCCGTCAGTGAGAACGGCATCATATCATAATTCCCACGACAGATTGTGATGACAAACAGGATTACAATCTGCGGCTTAGTGTAGGAAAGAAATAGTGGAAGGAAACAAAGTCTTAAGAAACAAAGTCTTAAGAAAGATCCTGTTTTCTTTCAGCTAGATTTAACAGCACAAAATAAAGCAATGTCCTGAGAATTTCAATTTGGGGGTCCCTGACAGGCATTTTATCCTGAAGTTTTTCATCATCTCACATTTGTCACAATTGCTAAAGCATCAAAGTTGGGGTTTGCTGGCTGTGCAAGTACAACTATATGCGTTACATTTCATGATACGAAGGAGGAGAAATAAGAAATCTGAAAAACGGAAACCTAATAACTGAATCTAAGGTAGAAGAAAAAAATGTAGGTCTTAGACCTGTGATTAAATCTCCCCTAGTTAACTTCAGTGGAGACCAGGACTCACAGGGGTATTGGAGCATTTAAGACAACAAAAGCTGAAGCTCTGTAATGTCACAAATCAGGAGCCTTCTTTTTAACTTCTCAGCCATGCAGAAAGCCTCAGAAATGCCCATTCAGCCTGTTCTAGTGCAGACTTATTTACACTGGACGCTTGATTGAAAAAGCTTTTTAATGATAATGTTTCATTTGAGCATGTTCTGTACTCTAATGCTTATTCTTTTTTCCTGCTCTACTAGCTTAGACATGTTAGAGATTACAAATCATTAGTTCAGAAGCAACTGCTAGTAAGGAGTAACTCCTGAGTTATGGTCTCACATCTTTTAAGTAAAGCACTGCCCTTTAAATAAACTGCACCACGTTATAGCTATAATTCCCATGTGGGTACCCCCTGGGGAAGCCTCATCAAAAAGATACTATTCTTCCCATGTTCAGATCAGCTCACTGAAAGCAACCACCTTTGATTTCAGACTTTGCTGACCCGTCACTCAAAGCATTCTTGGGGACCGCCGTCATTTCAGGCCGAGGTGTCGTGCAGACTGCAGAATTCCCATGCCCTGTTAAAGGGATCTGGGGACAAGTCCTCCCTATCACTTACCACCTTTCATGGCTCTCCTTGAGCACTGTAAGTTTTTGCATCCTCCATGCTACCCTCAGGAGGAAGTAAGTGACGGTTTGGAAAGCTAATCGCATTTCTAACAGGAAGCCAGGGAAATACACCTTCTCTTCTCAAACTCTGAGGTGTTTCATTTGACATTTTCATCATCCCTTCTGTGTCTCATGGAAAGAGGAGAGGAGGAGCTCCCACACAAAGCAAACGCATTTACAGGTTTGCTTTATAATAAAAGCAATGCTTTCCCAGATGTACACTAACAGTTTTATTGCACTATGAATGCATGTGTGACTTGTGTTAATGTATCTGTTGAAGCACTGCTTGTCTAGGGAACCTGTAATTGTCATGTATAAAAAGCAGAGTGATCTAAAAAGGCTCAGTTGTGATATTTAGTTGTTTTGATACTATGCATCTTTGGTACTTTAACAAAACCACAGCTCAGCTGAAAGAAGCACCAGGCATGGAGGACCAGTAACTGCTCTCAGCCTGTGCACGGATCCAATGTCGATGAGACTTCCCAGGTTTTGCAGTTCCTTGAAGGGATGGCTTGGTTCCTTTAGGATGAAGAATTCACCTTTAATTATGTGTTTATGATAATACTGCTCTTCAGCTGCTTTACATGCTTGCCCAGCATAGGCCAGCATTTAATCAACATATTTAATCAACAGCATTTCTCATCTGTACTGGGGACACAGCTATTCATTATAAAAAATAGCTTCATGTTTAATGTTTCCCCCTTCGTATTATACACTTCCTTGAGAATGTGTCTCACTTAACAGGAGTGAGAGATTATATATGAATGCTCTAACATAGTAAGAATGAGTTAAGGTCACACATGTATGCCTTCAAAGGTATGTTAATTTAGAAAGATGCTGTCAGGTAATTTAAGTCCAAAATAGTATAATGCAATATTTAAGTATATCTGAGCATATCCCTTTCTCTTAGCTGGACATGATTTTGTCTACTTGCTTAGCTCTTGTGGACAATTTGGTTAAAGCATCAGAAGTATTTTACAAAAACAACTGACAGCAGAAAGCCTTTAGGATTTATTTTGATATTTCAGTTAAAGCAGCTGGTGCTTAGGTTCACATCCATAGTACCTGAGAACCAAACCAATTCCCGGCATTTTCACATCATGCCATGGATTTTGTTCTTCAGGTTAAGCGAAGCTTTCTGAAGCTTCTGGCACAGGTTGCCCAGAGAGGTGGTGGATGCCCCATCCCCTGGAAACATTCAAGGTCAGGTTGGATGGGGCTCTGAGCAACCTGATCTAGTTGAAGATGTCCCTGCTTATTGCAGGGGGGTTGGACTAGATGACCTTTAGAGGTCCCTTCCAACTCAAACTGCTCTACGATTCTATGATTCTATGAAACAGTTAAGGTTTCTGTTGTGATTTTTCATTAGCAATGATAGTCCAGAGAAAAAAAACTACTGGCTGTCCTTGTGCAATGTGACAAGAAAGAAACAACTGAAGATGGTTGTAGCTCATGTGGAAACTGCTGGAGTGCACTGAGCGATCCCGAACCACCCCAGCAGTCACCTGCTCAGGGTTACTGTGGCCACACTGTGATGTCTCCCCAAAATCCGCTCCAGTGATGAATGTAAGCTAGCCCATGGGTGTCAGCCCATACGTGATGTCTGCCCAAAGTCCACTCCAGTGATGGATGTAAGTTAGCCGTAGGAAGCCTATTTCCACACTGAAGGCAAAGTGATTTAAATAATCTGCTCCCATTTATGTAATTTAAAATTCAACACACTAAAAATTATAATTAGCATTTGGTGCAATCCGAGAGCAAAATGCCCTATGGCAGCAGAGAGGCAGAGTTCCCAAACCACAGTCATCAATAACATCAGTATCAATTAGGGTCTCTAGGGGAAGGTCTGATAGAGGTATCATCAGTAGTAACTGTGGAGAGAAAACAGGACTGGTAATGCAATTACTGCCAAGATACACAGTAACTGCTTTGCAATCTGTTAAATTTTGTAGGGCTTAAATACACCCTGAAGATCAGAATTAAGTGTTGGGGAGAGAAAAGCTGTATAGCAGGAGGGGAGTAAAGGCACAGCGTATCATTAAACAGTGGTTCGAGTACTAAAACCAGAAATGCTGCTTTCTTTGCAGGTCTCCGAATGCTTATAAGAATCATCTGGTCAATCACATTGTATCTGATCAGGATGCAAATCCAAAAACTGCAAATCATGTAGCTGAAAGGGAGTTCGATTTGCGGCTGCTTCTCAAGAGGAAGCTGAAGATGAAATAGCCATGAGTGTGCTGTGGACATTGGTGAACGTGGCAGGCACCAAGGGATGTGCGGTCCAGTGGGCAGCCCCAAACACCCACTGCCACAGTGGCAGGGAGGGCTCCCTGAAGCTGCTGCCAAAAACTTTGGGTGAAGTTCTCACGAGGCTCAGATTTTCTCCGTAGACTTCAGGAGTATGAAAGAACCAGCTCTCTGCTCAGCCTATGTAGGGAAAAAGAAAAATACAAACCACAGCAACAATTTTTCAGCTGGCACGGAAGTTTTCTTTTTCATTTTTATAAAATTAACACAGGAGAATGCAAAGTGGTGCCTACTAAATTTAAACGTTCTCAATGTACAGGTCTAGAGATTTCACACCAAGGACTTTAAAGGAAATACATGAAGAGATCTTGTAACCACTAACACTAATATTTCAATGTACTGAAATATTTCCATGTATTCATTTGCAATATTAAAAAGAGGGGAAAATATGCAGAAGGTAACCTAATAGGCAAAACACTGGAATGGTTTCTATAAGACTGTAGCAGCAAAGAGGTAGAGGCTAAAAATACAAGTAATCTATGTCACGGTTTCATGGAAGGCAGAGCTTCTCAAATGAAATTTCACTGTCTTTGACTCAGCTACAGTTTGGGCAATAGCAACGGTGTGTCAACACCATCCACTTGGGTTTCTGCAGAGCATTTATATATATTTTCATATATATTTTTTAATACATTTATATTTATATATTTAGATCTAAAAGCTTTTATCTGGTGGAATTAAGAAGGCAAGTGGTAAATCCAGACATTCACAGACAGGTCTCAAGCTAGATGAGAACGGAGACCTCCGATGAACCAGGCTGGTTTTGCTGGGTGTCCCAGCATTCAGTGTCTAGTCCAAGGCTATTCAGCATTTATGTTGATGATTCACAGGGTGAGTCACAAAGTCATTGCTGACAAGATTTTGGATCTCAGTAGATTGCATCGGTTACACATACTAGGAATCGGCTACTTCGTGCTCTGGATCTGCTGTGTACATGGTCCCGATGCAGTAGGGTTTGTTCTAATGTCTACAAAAGAAAGATCCAGTTATTGGTGCGGAAAGCTTATTTTTACACATTTTCAGTGTGAGACAATATGCTGGAAATGAGCAACTCCAAGGAGAATGAAATGGGAAAGGGAAACATGGGGAAGAAGACAAATCGTGGTGCACCACTGCTTCTGCAGCCGTAAGGAAGGAGAGGTCACCTCGGGAGGGAGGTGGCCTGTGAGCGAGGAGGCAAACCTGCCCCCCCATGAAGCCCAGCTGGGAGAGCGCCCACACTGCACCGGCCTTGAGAAGAGACCCAGAAATAATTCAGAGATTAGGAAAAACCGTTCACAAAAGGAAGCTGGGAGGTGACTTGATAACCATGTCTCATATGGAGAAGCTGGAGTGGTTTCATTCTTGGAAATAGGAGCAAAATGTGGTCCAGGTATTATAAGCTGAGCTTAGATGAAATGAAGCTTCCTGTGAACAGAAAGAGGAGTGAATGACTGGACACTTTACCCAGGAAAGCAATAGATGCTGCTCACGTGCTTTCAGGTGAATTAGCTGTCTCCCTCCTGCCTGTGGGTGTGGTAGGGAAAGCCGTGTGTGTGTTTGCATGTGGGCGCATTTGAAATCTGGGGCTCACCCCATATACCCGCTGGTGGTCTTCTATAGAGAAAAGGAAACTCGCTGCTGTGCTCTTAATGCTCATAAATTTTGCAGCTCTGCAATGGGACAATGATTACAATCAAATCTCATGCTTCAAGGCTTCAGGGTCAGGAAAAATTAGCACCCTCCGTGCCACCACCAGTACCTGCTCCAAATCCTTCTGGGACCTGACAGGAGAGTCTTTTCATTTTCCACGAGCTCAGGCAACCTGGGGACCTTGGGTACTTTCTACCTGCCTATGCATGTGGAGATGGTTTTACTGCCTGAGATCATACAAACCCACCCTCAGTGCTGCTAGGTTTTGGAAAACAGGTAATGCTCAGCCTATCTAAAAAGCATCAGTTTGATATTAGGTGGCCTGGGATCTGCAGGAAGGCGGGTGAATTTATCTGGTAGTCTGCTTTGCACTTAATTTCTGTGAAGGAGATGTTAGAAAAATAAATTCCAAACTGAAGCTGAAAATATTCTTTTTTTTTATATGAATATTAATTCAGAGTGGGTCATTGGTAATACAGAAAAGCAAATCAGAAGGAAAAAAAAAGACTGAATGGCTAAAAGGAGTGGAAGAACAGATGAAATTCAGGGAAAGCTATAAAATAAAATTGCTATTACATTATTAAACAAACAGAAAGAAGGATAGAAAATGGTTGTTTAATTCCAGCAGGCTCAGATAAGGGTAGTGGCCAGTCTAGTTATCCCACCTCTCGTTTCTGTTTTCCTGTAGTGAGCTGACATTAATCAACATTTCATTCTGTTGGACAGTAATGGAGAAATGTACTTTAGAGAAGAAAATATACTAATACAAATTACAGAAAACTTGTGAACATGGAATACAGCTGTTATTTGGAAATATCTCAGTAATCATGTATGACCAGTAGCAAAAAAGTTAGAAGAGGGATGCTTACGATATTTTACTTTGTGCTAAGTTAGAGAAGAAGCTGTGATATCTGAGCTTCGATATCAGTTTATCTATTTTACATACAATTTATGCATCTGCTCAAATAAATGTTGGTGTTAGTCAGAAGCCTTGAGACTACATTAGCTTTGCCACCACCACATGGTCAAAAGGAAAGAAACAGATGTCAAGGACGTGAAATGCCTAAGCACCAAGAGCTATTAACCCTCACTTATTTAACAAGATGCAACTTCTCAAAGTGCATTTTACTACAACGCTGAGATGAGTTGAGCATAAGCAGAACATGAACCAGAACAAGAGCCAGACTCCTGAAAGCTGCAGATTGAAAGCAGTATCCCTTTATGTTCCCCCTGTCCTTTTGCCTTCTCCTAGGATGAAGACCCTATATGAATTTTTGGGCTGAGCCAATTGAGCCTTTTTAATATTCTAGTTCTGCACTTTGTGTTCAATATTTACTGAGGCAGAACTCCCACTAGAATTCTTACTGATTCCATAGCTAAAGTGTCTACGGAATACACAAGACAATCCTTGATTTCTGGAGCTTATAATCTATGTTTAATGAGAGACCTGCACTGAACAAAGTCTTAAAAATCTGAATTTGTGTTTGCAAAATAAATTTGCCCATCCTGTTTCCATATCCATGTAGTACTTTCCCCTTTTTAGTCCCAGAAGCAATCACTCAGTATCAGTCAATATTCATTGACTAAAATGAAATGGAAATGTAATGAAAGGAAAGGAGTCCTCTCAGACGTAATACTGCACATCTGAGTTGAGGATTATGAAAGCAGACATACAGACCCAGCAACAGGCAAACTTCCCAGCCCCTGTTCTTAACTGAGGATACACAAAACTTCAATGTGTGCATTTAAGTTTGCAAAAGAGTAGTAGAGCTGAACCAAAGTATAGTAGCTATGCTTGGGGACAAATTGCCCACCTGTGGGTAAGTACTGCAAATACACCTCCAGTGTTGTCAGTACACCAGGTTGTTGTTTAATCTTACTCAGTCTCAATTTCCTCTTTTTGAAATAAAAGACCTATTTCAGAGAGGGGAGAAGCCTGACTGGACCTCTGCAAAGTATTTAATAAGCCCTCCAAATGGAAAAAATATTAGCTCAACTTTACAAGGAAGGCATGGTGAGGGGAGTTTCAAGCTGAGGAGGAGGGAAGGAGAAGGAGGGATGGAGAATAACAGCACATTGTGCTTGAAGGCAAGCGAATGATTTGAAGGAGGGTACTCTGAGAAACGCTGGAGGATCACCACTGGGATCCAGTTTAATGGCCAAGTTTGGGGAATGGGTGTGCACCGAGGTGCACACAGTTGCGGGACACCAGCGGGTCAGGGGAGCATCCGGCTAGCAAGCTGGAGGAGGCTGATGACCCTAATGGCAAGACTCCAGGACAACAGGTAATAGTGTGAAGGGAATTGAGAGAGGTCTTGACCTCACAGTGGTCCACAATGCCTGTTTTCTAGCCTCCCTGGTATGCTCATAACAGGCAATGGCAGAAGCCTCCAAAGCTAGTCGAGAGACACAGTCTGCCCCAAGCCATCTGCACCACTGCTCAACCCCATCGCCCCTTCTCCAGAGATCCCATCCCTCATTTCTTTCCTTGCCTGTTTACTCCTCACTCATCTTTCCCCTAATCTCACCTGGCTCATGCCACAAATGAATCCAGACTGGAAATTAAAACCTTTCTAAGTTTCAGAGAGGCACAGGAGCAAAACACCATCCCAATAACTGTTGTGGGAATAAAAATCAGTAATTAGATTTTAAGATAGAGCTTCATCTGTTTATGAATAGGATTATTTTACCTAATTGCTTGCAAAAGCAAAAATTAGGCTTCATGACATACAGTCCTATGCATCAGCCTATTCAGACTGCTAGGTCTTCAGAGCAGCAATGGTCCCTTCCCGTGCTCTTTCAAAGTGCCAACATACTACATCCATGACGGTGGTAGGGCTTTTTTTGTGCTGCTGTTTTTTTTAAAAAAAAAAGATCGTGGAGGAATTAAACAGGAAAAAATAGTTGTTAAGCTCAGAAAGACTATTTGATTTTGGGGCGATATACAGAATCGTGTCTTGGAAGAAGACGTTTGAAATTTCTAGCATCTCATGGCAGGCAATCTGTTTGCTGGGGCTGCTCCGGGGTGCAGCCGCAAGCCGGCAGCCTCAGCCAGGCTGCTCCAGCAGCAGAAGGGATTGCTCCGCTCGTGGTTGTTTGGTGCCATCTGCAGCCGGATACTCGTTCACACATCCAAGGATCGTTTTAGGAAGGCAAGCATGCAGATGTGTTTTCATAACATCAGCAACTACACTGATATACAATGCATCTATAAATATGTCTATGGATATTAATGTATAACTTCTCTGCCAGCTGTTGGGCACTACCAGTGAGCTCATAAGGCTGCTAATAGCTTCTGGAGTTACTAAATACTTTTCAGATTGGACTTTGTAGCCAAAGCACAGTATATTAATTTGGGATATGGAGTTAGAAAACTTTACTGGAGAAAAGGAAACACAGTGCCAGAGAAGATACATCATCTGTTTTTCTACACAACTGATGTATTCATTACACACATCAGTTGCTGTGTCATCCCCTTCTTCCTCCCATGCATCCTCGAGGATGGGCAGCAGTCAGTGCCACGGCCAGAGGTCGTTGTGTTGTTTCGGGGGGATGCTCTCTGGCCATGCCCATGGCTTTGCAAAGACGCTCTCAGATATAAAAGCTAGTGAGTGGCTAAGCAGAGGCCTTGGCAGCATCGTTCATCCCCGGCCGTGCTGCAGCATGTCTGTGTGTCCACCTCTTGGCGAGCAATGTCAGCAGTGCTGCTTACCAGCTCCCTCCCCAGCAGCAGCTCCTCTGCAGGGGGCAGCCAGCAATGCCAGCCAGGGCATGTGCACAAACCCAGCACTGCCTGGAGAGCTTCTCTGTCCCGAGGCAGAGGTCTGTGTCTCCTCTCTCCTCCCTCTTGGTTCAGTCCCACTGTCTGACTCTGCATTTGTGGGCAGCTGTGAGGCCTCCCAAAGTATCTCTGGAGAAATTGAGGACACACCAAGGCTAGGACCAACCCTGGGTATGCCTAAACAGCCTCTTGAAATGAGTGTCTCTCCTAGATGACGTACAGGGAAGGATGCAAACACCTGCACGTAGATGTCCGCATATCTAGGTCTACATGTGGGCCAAGCATGCAAACTCCCGCCACCACTGAGAGAGGGCGAGTGGGATGCAGCACCCACGCACAGGCACCTTGTGCCATTTGAGATGCCCTTGTGTATCTCACTCACCCACACAGAGCTGCCACACGCGACAGCGGGACCTGTAGGACACCCGAACCCTTCTGCAGTAGGAGCTGGTGGCCCAGCAGGACACCCAAGGGATGTTCAAAAGGCTCTAGATGCCTGTGTGTGGGCAACAGTAGGCACTTACTTAAATTCAGGTGTGTTGACCTGGAGCTGAATCCTACTGACTGTATTGCTATCTTTTCAGAGCTACTGACAACATGCGACCAGCTGGTGCAGTCTCTATATAAAACAGACCTCAGAATTTCCTCCAATTACTCATAATATTGCACTAATAATTTCTACTGACATAATTAACGGCTGCAATGCCAGTTAGTCAGTTTAGGTTGTGGGAACTTCTACTGAATTTGAAAGAAGGAGGATATTTTAACTGATTATTTAAATAGCCAAATGACTCAAAAATTGTCTACTGACCCGTATCTATAGTCTCAGTCATCTGATGTTTACTCATGCAGCGCATCTCCCGAGAACATCAGTGAGGTTTCTGAGGTAATGCTCGAGTTAAGAAGGTATTGTGCATCCGCATGCTGTCTGTGTGAGCCAGAGAAAGGGGTGGGAGATGCATTCCCCTATTTTGACTACGATCAGCTGTTTCACATTGATAATAACACTGCTGTAGACTACACATAAGCGAGAATTTTACTAGTCAGGGGTTTGAAGGCTCAGAATTTGACAGCCCCTCACTATTTGTGACGTTTACTTCGCCAATAGGCCGTAAATTATTTTGTTGGATTTTAGAAAATGACAATACTTAGAAAGAGGTATTGCTTCCAAGTATTCCAGCATCTGTAGAAAGCAAATGTAATGAACCAATGCTAGTTATCTAAACTGTTTAAGAGATATATATAATAGAAAGCAATAAATGTAGCTGGGGAGTAGAGAAAAAAGAGAAAGCAAACAGATGTGTATCCCCAACATACAAAATATACAAGAATATTCAAGAAAAAAACCCTCCAACTGTGACTATACCAAAAGTGGGTGCAGGATCACTGAAAGAGAGAGTTTAATATAATGAAGCTGTCAAATGACAAAAACACTGTAGTACCGAGACCTTTTCTTCTCAAGGTGAGTAGGTTTAATATTACAGCAGCACTTATAAAGAATTTTGACGGCTTTTGTAATATCAAAAGTACAGGAAATAGGATTGGATATGGCACTGTGGAGAGTGTCTGCATTGGTTAGTGATAGTAACACTATTCCCTAAAAGTCTAATAATCATAGCAATTTCTTAAGGTGTCTTTTACTCAATTATCCTCATTTTCCAATTTAGGCTGGAGGCAGAAGTAAGGCTGGACCAGGCAGACCTCTCTGACATACTGTCATTCTCCTCACACCTGACGGAAAAGGCAAAAACAGAAGAGGGGAAAACAAGCTACAATGAACTTTAGAAATAGAGGTATTTTCACTGAAGTGATCGTGTTGGTATGGCGCAGCTGGCATTGTTTGTGGTTTGAGTATGGTGTACAGAAGCCTTGAAGAGGCGTCTGGCTTTGGAAAATCAAACCGATCAATACATAGTCAGAGAAATAACGTTTTAAGCTTTACAAGTGCAATTACTTTAAGGGTAGTAAACATTGTGGCCAGCCTCAGCAACATACACCTGAAATGATGGGCTTGGTCTTCTTCAGACGACAGGATTGTAATACTTGGCACTTACAAGTGCATTTATTTCAACAGGAAGGCAAACCTTTTCTGGTTTTGGATAAGGAGATGAAGAAGCACTGAGGCTAAGTGAATCCTTTAGATCATAGGTCATGTCAGAAAGAGCAATGCAGAATTCATACGTCCTGGGTCTAATTATCATGAAAAAACACAGCAATTTTATGCAAATCGAACATGTGAAAGTGAATGCAAGTATATGAATGCTGGGTTGTCTTCCTTCCTGTTTGCATGTCAGCATATTCGTACCATTTTTTTATTAGGCTGGTCACTATGGTATAAACAGGTCCTAAATCCTTGCAGTATATGTCCTAGAGTTTCTTTTCTGGATTTATGGCCTGACATTTACATTCCTGTGATTAGATGATGAACTTTTTAGCCTAGCCATTTATAAGGAGTTTATAATTTCTCTCTTTTGCATGAGGGTGTCCCAGTCTGGGATCTGTAGCCCCAGCAGAGACTCATAGTAGGTCATATGATAGTATAACATCCATCGGCTCTTTCACAATATTGCTTTTCATGCAACCTACCCTTCTTTTGACCTTTTTTAACACAACAGACCCATAAGAGGATGGAGGAGGGTTTTTTACATTGCCACAGTGCAGTGATTTAAGTTGGCTGTCTTGTCTTCCTAAGCTCTGTCTCTGCTCAGCTGCACCAGACAGGCCCCAGTGTTGGTCACCCCTGAGCAGAGTCCAAACTAAGACACTGTGGACCAGATCCTAAAGGCTTCTGCCTCCTGAGAAGGACCAAGCTCTGTATTTGGACGGCTAGGGCAGAGGGGTATTCACATAATCTTTGTTCCAGGATGAGGTTGTTACAAACTCAATTTGGAATTTAAGGGTTTTCTGAATGAGAAAGGCATATACCAGGGAGGGTTGAAAACCTGGAACCCACTCATTTATGCATTTTTTTCTCTCCACACTCACAGGACGAACTGGTATTTTCAAAGAGCTAAAGCATAAAACTAATCATTATTGTTTGACTATTCTGATGGCTTCACTGTACATATTCACTATCAAAAATATTTGAAATATTTGATGTTGAAATCCTTTTGGGGGATACTTCACGGACTTTCCAATTTTGTACATTTGTGGTTTTGCCTGTAGGTGTGCATTCATCTTGGATATATGTCCATATTTTACTGGATCACATCTGTACCTTAGACGGACCTCTTGCATTTCATGATCCGGTGCCTCAAAATGCAAATCTAAATGAAAACAGGAAAATTGAAAGTATGCTTTCAGCATCTGCAGTATTATCAGAGTATTTGCTCTACTTCACCTTTAAACTCAGAATATTTTTTATTATAGCAAATGTTCTAGCTCTTCTTAACATGGAAGGGATTAAATAACTGATCAGCCTTTTATGTGCAGGGTATTCTGCAGAGATAGAAAGGAAAAACATTTGCAGATTTGTAACATTTGAACATGTCTTTATTAAAAGAAACTAGTACATAGCCAGCAGAATCACTTCTGGCAAGGCATCTAAATGCAGCTATACAAATAAGCCAGTTTCTGAATTTGAAGCAATAGTCAACCCCGCTGAAGCAGAAGAATCTATCTTTTCTCTTGGCTCATTGACAGAGATGCAGTCATCTCCAAAGCCCAGAATTATCCACTGCTGTTAATCCTGCTTCCCTTCACTGAGAACACAGATGACCTTCAATTTGCCCCATCTTTGACAACTTTGCTCGCCTTCAATTACCAAATTTGCATCCATTCTTTCAGCGAAATATGTATCAGTATGACCTCCCCTCTCAACCTGCTGCTTTCCTGCAGCCCGTGATGCAGCCCTGGTTCCCACTGTACGCGGGGTTACGTCCCAGAAGTGTTCTATAATTAGAACTGGCCACACAGATGTGCTTCAAGAGACTATGCAGCTGAAACACAGAAAATACTCATTAAAAAAAAAAAAAAGAAGTTGGTTTCAACTTGCATCATTGCTGCTTTCTGTTGGCAGCTTTCCTCCACGGTATTGCACATCACTCTGCCTCCATTCGTTTGAGCAGAGGTAATTAATACCTTTTCCATTATTAAAGCCTTGGGAACAGAAGATGAAATCCTGTCTTCGTTAAAGTCAATGGCAGAACTCGCATGAACTTCAGTTCCTTGAGTATCAGGCCAAAAGGGTTCATTAGATCGTCCTGTATATCATTGATATTGATGTTGTGTTGGACTACTGCCTATCCTCCAGATGGCATCCAAGCTGTGAATCCGAAGGGACAGAAAAGTCACCGCCATACTTGGCAGTGACATGTTCCCATG
The DNA here is from genome assembly GCF_965638725.1 of Aptenodytes patagonicus. NCBI lineage: Eukaryota > Metazoa > Chordata > Aves > Sphenisciformes > Spheniscidae > Aptenodytes > Aptenodytes patagonicus. Next base: position 41,376,165 of record NC_134951.1, on the reverse strand, counting down.
ATTAGTTACCATGTCACTAAAAAAATCATATCTTTTATCCTATTAAGCTTGCCCAGTTTAAAATTCCAGGCACTGATTTTTTTAATAGCTTTCCTTCCCACATTGAAGAGACTTATCCTACTGTGCTGCTTTTGGCTGGGATAGAGTTAATTTTCTTCACAGTAGCTGGTATGGGGCTGTGTTTTGGATTTGTGCTGGAAACAGTGTTGGTAACACAGGGATGTTTTAGCTATTGCTGAGCAGTGCTTACACAGAGTCAAGGCCTTTTCTGCTTCTCACACCACCCCACCAGCGAGTAGGCTGGGGGTGCACAAGAAGTTGGGAGGGGACACGGCTGGGACAGCTGACCCCAACTGACCAAAGGGATACTCCATAACGTATGACATCATGCTCAGCATATAAAGCTGGGGGAAGAAGGAGGAAGGGGGGGACGTTCGGAGTGATGGCACTTGTCCTCCCAAGTAACGTTATGTGTGATGGAGCCCTGCTTTCCTGGAGATGGCTGAACACTTGCCTGCCGATGGGAAGCAGTGAATGAATTCCTTGTTTTGCTTTGCTTGCATGCGCGGCTTTTGCTTTACCTGTTAAACTGTCTTTATCTCAACCCACGAGTTTTCTCACTTTTACTCTTCTGATTCTCTTCCCCATCCCACCAGGGGGGAGCGAGCGAGTGGCTGGGTGGTGCTTAGTTGCTGGCTGGGGTTAAACCATGACACCTACCTATCATATTTTCTCCAGAAAGACACTGATTCACTGTAATGAAATCTCTTTTTAAAATTCTAAGATCTTTAACTACCTCAAGTAATGACTGCAATTTCTGGCACTTTGCCAGACATTATCGTGTTTCTGTGTCTTTTGCCTGCACTTTTCTTCATTCTCCCCTATCTTCTAAAAAATATGTACAAAGGACTCCGTGTGGTGTTTCAATATCCATCTCACCAGCTCCACCTACAGCATTATGTTCCCACACTTGTGGTCATTGCAACCCCATCCAAGCATACCATGTCTTCTCACGTTTAGTCGCTTGTCTGCTTGTCCTTACATCCTCTCCTGGACACATCTCCCTTGTATAGACACAGTTTGAGTACATTGTTCACAAATGTGTAAGACTGCTTTGGACTATATTAAAACATATTTCGGTATGGTGAATCAAATAGTTCAGATCAGTGTGTATGATAGCCCAGTCCTCATCATTATTTACCATATTGGCAGTCCTTGTCCTCTGCAGACCAGGAGTGTTATAGATCTGTTATAGAACATGGAGAGCGTTGCATATGCTGCAGCTATGCATCCCGTGTACAGACCCGTTAGAAATACTCACATTTGATAGTAATCCCCAAGGACAATTCAGAAATGCTCCATTTAGCTTGTTCTCAATCCTGTTTAAATATTATTTATTGGTATTCTGCGCTACTTAACCATACTCAGAAAGCCAGGTGAACGTCCTTACAAAAGTCCCTCAGGTGGCAATCACATTGCTACTTTTATCAACTAAAGTTAGAGTCTTACAGAAAAATATGGTGTATGTGGGGCCAGGCTCCTGTAGCCAAGACTCCTATGAAGCTGATGAAGCTAAGGCTATAGCAGTAAATGGAAAAGGTAAAGAACTTGCCAGAAGCAGGGGATTAAATACGTAAAACTACAGCGAAATGCTGTTTGGACTCCAAGTCATCCCAGTTAAAGGCAAGCTGTATGTATTTACTTGGTGTTCTGTATAAATACAGTTCTGAAGTCAGGCAGCGATGCCAGACGTTTTATACTAGCCATCAGAGCCTTGGTACCTAATCATCGTGGTCAGGTTAAAGAGAAATAATTATATTAATAAAGATATCTTGTACAGCAGGTAAACAATTTATAAAGGCTTATCTCCTAATACAATTATACCATAATTAGTATTTCATAACACCACTTTGTGTTTGACACTTCTATTGCAGCATGCCGTTGCATAACACTTCAGACTTTTATAGCACATTCCACCTGAGAATCTGACCCTCTACCAAGAATAATAAGTCGAGCTCCACAAAACTGCCCTGAGGCAGACCTTGTGCTAGTCCCAAACTCAAGATGATGAAAGGGAATGACAGCAAGGATAAAGAGTGCCCAAGGTCACTAAGAAAGTCTATGGCAGAACTGATTCTGGAACCAAATTTCCTATTTCCTTGCCTTAGGCTTTCACCACAAGACTGTTCCTCTCCAGAGCATAACACTGAAAAAACCCCAACCCCCCCGCCTTTTATTAAGAAATAATTTCAATATTTTGCATGGAGATGGCCCCAGGATGTTGGTGCATTAATGTGCTAAAGAAGGCTTAGGTAGCATGCAGTTTGCGAAGTCAGGCTCTCAATATTTGGGAAATGCTAGAATGAAGGTTTATGTGCAACCAAATTATGGTATTTTTCTGAAGATCATTCCTTCTGTGCACCGAGTAAGTGGAAATAACTGGAAAAAAAATCATATGCAATCATGTAATTAAAGAGTGTTTCAGGGTCAGGTAGCCGGTTTAGCTGTTGTTAGTGTGACTCCTGCTTCACTAGCTCCAGAAGTTATAAAACGTGTGGCAAATGAGGCAGGGGACTGCAGGCAGTTGGATGCTGCCCTGGAGAGACTGATGCTATCCCTGCCTCTGTCATTTTTCATTTTCTTGTGGCCCAGCAGGAGACATCTGGGTCTAAATTAGAAAAGGGCTGAACATTCACAGCTGCACTTAAAATTGCTAGCTGCGATTTGAACACATGGAAAAAATCAGTCTGTGAGCTTCGAAAATTGGGCACCCAAATTTAGACAATACTTGATAATTCTGGGTTTAACATCTGTTCTTCAGGTCTCTCTGTCTCAGGTCCGTGGGCATAAAATTGAGGGAAGAGTAACCTCAAAACAGAGCTGTAGGGATACATTAATTAATGTTGGTAAACAGTGATAATATTGCAAAGAGATCATCGTAGTAAATCTCATGAGGAGATTAATAATTCAATAGAGGATTGGAATAATTGTGTTAATAATGTGTAAGTAAGGCTTGAGCTTACTGAAAGTGGAATATTTGATTACCTTGCCCCTCAGTGACATCTGTCCATCCTCCAGACAAAATGAGGCAGGAGTGCTGTGGGAAAAAGATGTGACTGTGTCATTAGGTACGGTATTATTAACTGTACTCACAAGTGAGCTAAATTGGAGTTACTCTCCTAATTTTGGCACTCCCTAACTTTTAAGAGGCTGAATAGCTCTTTAAAAACATTAACATTCTTTTGTTACAAGCCTCTGCATACTAAATTCTATGTATACTAATTTTTTTTAGTATAATTAGGGTGTAATTGCCATACACCCAACAGCAAATAGCAGCTCCCATGAACCTGCAATTTATGTGACGAGTACAGTGAATTATGTATATAGAAGGTAAGCCAGACTGCTGTTGTGAGCAGACTGAAATATCACGTACAGATAATAATCAATAACACCCCTTTGTTTTAAATATGTACTTTTTGTGCTGCCTTCCTCTGCTCAGGCTTATTTACTATGAAAATCACATGTTTCTGCGGCTCCTGAGAAGCTGGTATACTTTCCATATGGAAAAATCTTTGGTCTCATGGTGGGAGCACGGGCTGTCACACGCAACATACAAACTGCTGCTTTCAATTGCACAAGCGCCGCCTTCGCAGCATTACAGAGCAACCTGCAGAAGGTCCTTGACATCCCGCTGGTGGGTTTTGGCAGACTGCACGCCAGGAGTGCCATCCCAGGCAAAACCAGAACACGCGGATTTTAAAGGGATTTTTGCTAACCGATGCATGGATCTTATACTTCAAAATACGCATAGCGGAGGGATGCTAACAACTGGTAACAACCGCCGTGCTGCCGTTCCTCCACCCCAGGAAAAGTCCTCGTAAGGCTTTGCCGCCACTAGCTTCATTTTGCCTCTCCCACGGGCCCTCCCCATCACCAGAGGGAGTTCCCTGGCAGTTTAGGGATGCAGAAGCCCCATGCCACTGTCAGAAAGCACTAATAAAATAAGGCTGGAATTTTTTTCACTGATAGTCATCAGCCCTTCAGCTTGCTGCTTGAAAACCAGGCTATGCAGACCTATGGCCATGACAGACTATGGGGTAATATTTTGAAGGGACGATGCAGCTCGATGAAACACCATGTTTCAGGTTTATCTTCTCTCTAGATGGTAAAATAATACAAGCTCCAGTCGATTCTTTCAACGCCACCAGCCGGCTCTCTTCAACTGCTTCCAGGTATCGGCAGCCCCCGTTTCAGTCTGGGGCCAGACCTTGCAGACTGACTTCCACATCACTAGGAAATTGTGCTGGTACTTTTACTAATTTACGTCTACCCAAATAAGAACAGGACTTTTTTGCTTTTAAAAATCAGGGTTTTGTCCATATGCAAAATTACACAGTGACAAAAACTAGAATCCTGTTATCTATTCCAACACCAAAACAGATACATAATATAGCTTCATTCTGATGCCAACTTGTAATGAAATAATCTGTTTTATATTATTTCTGGTCTAACTTCATACAACAGATTTTAATAATTTTTTTTTTTACAGTGTGTGTTTTAATTTGGAGAGGAAGGACTTTTTCTTCTAGCTTCAGAAAACTTTTAAGGCAGTCAGCCAATATAGAAGGTGTATTTGGAAACTTTCCCTTTGTTCAATTAAGATAGCTGGGAGCAATCCAGATTCAATGCAATGCTTTCTTTAACCAGCTCTCATCAAATTTATTATTCATTTTTTTAGCCTAGCTTTCAAGTAAAACTGATGAGGATATTAAACTATGAAAAAAACATTCAGATGAAGGGCTGACTTCATCTCTCAAAAAGCAAGAGAGCCAAGGTTAAAACTGTCACTACTAGGAGACCTCTATAATATTAAAGAGACACAATGAGAGCAAGCTAAAAATGGTATTTCAGGATTAACTCCATATTTTTGTGTGTGTTTGCAGATTTGTTACAGAACCAACTCCTACTTATGTTAGGTGACTAATCTCATTGCAATGTAATAACTTGCATAAGTAAGGCAAATAGGACTTAGCCTTCACTGACTGATTTAAATTATAGTTTATTTTAATAACTTAAATAAATATACCTTTAACAACTGCACTGATTTATATTTTTGATATTTGGCCCTACCAATGACAGAATTAGTTGGATTTTAGAGGAAAAAATCAGGAAGAATAACTATGTAAATCATCTTAAACAAGCATTGTTTGGCATGCTCTGAGCACTGCCATCACAAGTGAGCCAGAAAGCAAGCATATAAAATCAATGTCATATTTGACGCTGTTCCTTGGTCTTACAGATTTTTAATTTAAAAAAAAGGGGGAAAAAAAAAAGATTAGCATCTCCCACATGTGCACAGATTGGGCTGAATTCAAGGTTTAGAGTGGTGAATTGTTCCATGATTGTTTTTTGATAGTAGAATTAGTATTATGTCTAGCTGTGACTTCAAAACTTGTAACAATAATGCTGGCTAGCTGGTGATCAAATACAAGTTTGTTTTATTATAAAAACATGACATGGTAATCTGGAATGAAATATTTACCTTATTGGTCATCTGTTAGTATAAAAAAAAACACAGATTTGTCAGAAGGTAGAATAATATTTATTAAAGTTTACGTCTTGGCAGTGAAAGCATTGCTTTTTTAAACTAAAGAACTAAATACAAGAAATATGTGTCTATTTGTCAGCGATCAAAAGCATCTTGAAGTCACAGAAGGCACTGAATCATAGAAAGAAACATTAAATGAAATGAAGACTATTTTCAGTTCTGAAAAATTATGCATTAGCTGTTTGTTGCAAGAGTGTTGGAGCAGTGTGTGTTGTGATGGTCTATGTCTGCCACTTCTATGCAAGTTCAAAAATCGGGGAAGGGAAATCTAAACATATTCAGGATGCTCTCTTAGATTCAAATTCTAAAACTTTTATTCATGTAAAAGAATAACTTATTCCCTTTGTAGTCCCATAGTCAGCGCTCACCTTCCACAATGAGGGACTTTTCAGTAGATAGACACAGTGACCTGCGGCTTTCCTACCAGTTGCTTCCCTGCTGCTCACATATAAGCAAATTAAATTCTATTCTCCTTCGAGGAAAGACTTTTTTTCCAAGTTTATATGAGCTTAGAAAAAGCACCGAGGGCTACTGTGCGGGCACATCTTCATATACTTCCCATGTGTTGTGGTGCCTTCTTGTTTTGTGTGATTGTGATCTCTAAAATCTCCGTCGCGTTAAGTGTGCTTGTTTGCACACTCGTGCACAGGCACACACACACAGAGTCTCTCACTAAATTTTCTTCTGACACCCCCGCTAGCTAAAAGGCACTAGAGCTGCCACTGGGTCTAAGTGTCACCGAACTGGGTACAACAGTACAGAGCGTCTTTTCTAAATTTTGCAGACAGTTTCTTCTCCTAAGATAAATAACTCTGATTTACACTGGATGAAGATCTTAGTGTTGTATTTCTAGTAAAATCTGTCATATTGAAGTCGACTTGCTGAGGGAGTGGGATGGTAATATTAAGGTAAAACCCTTTTACCCATCCCACACAGCCACATGGACAGAGTGGGGATTAGCCTGTGGGGTGCCTGAGCAGTGCGAGAGGGGAGTCCCTGAAACAGCTATGTAGACAGCTGAATAAATCACAGTAACTTTCTCTGCTCTAGTATTACTGGGTCATGGAAGTACCAGGAGATAAAAGGACATGGCACAAATAGGTCAGAAACCCTCCTGACGGTCTCTTCCGGGGAAGCAGCCACTACTGCAGCCTGCTGGAGGAGCAGATGTCCTGTTCCTCCTCCATCTGCGTCTGTGAAACAGAGGGAATTTCCTTTCCCTTTTCTTTCCCTGCTTCTCCCACTCAGTTTCAAGGAAGAATATTAAAGACCATTTACTCCGGATTTGTGGAGAGCTCTAATTTCACCCCCTCTAAAATCTCGTCTCCTTTTAAGAGAGGACTGCAAAGAAGGACGATCTGAAGTATTTTCAGCAGCTCAGCAGGTCTCAGGTTTTGTGACCTTTGATACAGCCTGGAGCCTTTGTTATTGCTGAAGACCAGGTGTTCACCCTGCACTTCAGCAGCCTCTGAAATTGTCAGCTATAAGGAATTGGTGACGCTCTTGAAATCCCTGGCAGAAGCATATGAAGACATTGGAGAGATTCCAGTATGTTACATGCTTTCCAGAGCTAATACTTGTCAATCTCTGCTTCGCATCATTCATTCAGAGATAACAACAGCGTTAACAGGGAAGTATAAGCCACGGAGTTTAAATTACACTGATGAAGCTGAGACTAAGATTCATCTTAGGTCACTTGAGATGCCCACACCATGGATATCTGTGTGTGAGCTCATTACTTGGCTTTCCTTTATTGTCAAGGGAGAGAAATAAGCTGGATTCATCTGATTTTTATGAAGACATCTATTTTATGGTAAGATGGATTGCACCTCATAATTGCCACTTCTTGGCTAGAAAGCAGATAAATAGCTCAGATAGATGTCCACATTTCAACAAATGGATCACATTCCTAGAGCTAGATCTCCATCTCTTCAAACTTGTGGTATTGCCAGCACAATGTACTCTGTTGTAACGATGACAGGGGTGTAAATGAGAACTAAAACCACATTTAACTTTGAAGAAGGTTATAGAATATAGAAACAGCCAAAGAGAAGGACATCACCCTTCTGAGTGAGAACTGGAGAGCAATGTTTCTGCAATGATCTTGTGTTTCCCCAGTTGCAGGTATCTAGCTTCTTTTCATTTTTTACCCACTCCCCCCCCCCCCCCGTGATTACTCTTCTAAGAAAGTTTCACATTGTTTACCCTTTTCAAGACAATATTTACATGTTAGGTACTGTAAAAAGCAACATGAAAGTATTCCTTGTTTAGGTAACCTCCTCTCAAGAAACTATCCCCAAAGTATCCTCAACTGATTTCAAGCCGAGTATGACTCATCTTTTTTAGATCATTAAATGTTAAGTAGCTGGTTTTTACTTGTCCCTCGAGTGGGTGCTTGAAGCAGGTTCAACTACAGTTTTTATTATTGTTTGAAGAACACCCTATTTTATTTTCTTTGCTGTGAATTTTTGTAATTTAGTATTGTCCTTTTGGGAGAACAGAAATACAGTGACCCAAGCTGGAATATATCCAAAGCCACTCAGAAATATTATCTAATTCTTTATTTGCCATGTATGTTACATGGAGAAGAAAAGCTTAGTTATCCTTCCTTTAAAAAAACCCACAACCTGAAGATGCATATGCACTTGAACAGATACGTCAGCTATAAAATTTTCCCCTGAAATACCAAAAGACATTTCTTGTTGCTGTGGATTGAACATGAGCCAGAACCAAGTTTACGGACTCACAGTGCTTAGCAAACGTGAAGAATCCACCTCATCCAATTGTTCAAAATCAGCAAACTTCAGTGCAAAACTTAAAGATGGCTCAGAGAGTTTCAGAGAGAATTTTTATCTGTTTATAGCTTTGTGTGTCAGGGTTGACAGCAAAGGTTATAATTAAACCTGACTTCCAGACCCATGAATAGAGAAATTTCTGAAAGTTTTGATAAACCTCTACAGCAATGCGAACGACAAAACTGTAATAAAAACCCATCATTGTAGCCCGGTTCTTTGGATTCCTGCATTTGTGGGGGATTTTGCGTCATAAAGAGAACGTGCTTGATTTTCATGAAGACTTCTGTCTTCCTTAAGCCCACTCTTGTCTCAGAAGAATCACATCATTCTTACAGAGCCTTTGTGCAAGATCTTACACTTATTGTAATTCAGACCGATGATTGTGAATGAAGCCCATAAGAGCCAGGTTCATCTTTTACATCTGCATCAAACACATGCAGAAAATCTGCCAAATTTTAACATTTTCTATTCTGTGCTTTTATATATCCTCCTCTGATATTCCATGCTCTCGTGAAGTATCTCTATGAAAACTTTCTACAGGAATACTGGGCCAGAGCATGGCTGAATTGTAAAACAAGGCAATCAGACATTAACCCTTCAAGGTAACTAGCACAGAGAATTCTAAGTGTGCGAGGGATGCACGGGCAAGGCTGTCTGCATCTGATTTATTTGGGTAAAGAGGTGTTACCTCATGATCTTTTGCTGCTAGCGCACAAGAGAAAAGTAAGCTTGAAGAGTTCTGGTTCTGTTTATCCCAGTTTGTGAACCAGTGATACAGGAGCAAACTTCTTTTTCTTCCTTCAGAATTTTTTGAGGCAGTTCAGTCACATTTCAAGGATGTCTGAGTGCAGTGAAGAACCAACACACTGAAAATCAGAGCATGCAGGGGCATTCCTGCTTTGTCTCATATCATCCAAACAGTCTAAATGCTATGGTAAACTCTTAACAGTTTGAATTAACTCTACAAACTGCTCTGGCGTTTTAAATAAAGGCTTACCACATAATTTAGGCCTAGCTTCATCAATACGGCTGAGCTATGGTCTATTTGATGCGTTGCAGTGACCACTAAAATTCTCTTTGGTGCCTGATATAGGTTAGAAAAACTATGAGGAAGGGCTGCAGCGTCCCCATTACTGTCATTCATGGTTGAGATCAGCCATCTTTCCTACTCAAAGGCTTGAAAGAGACAGCGTGCCATCCATACATTGTTTTTATGCCAATAGAAATACTTGTGGGATGATCCTGGTAGGTTTCCAGATCCTTTATGGGGCAGGAGTGGCATGAAAGGGGCGGCAGCAGACTGGAAATCCAGCTCCCCTATTCCGCTCAGTTCTTTGTTTGCCAATATAGATCATCAACAGCTACTTTTAATCTTCAAAAATGGGTGTTTTAAATTAATAATGATGTTGACAAGATGCAGTCTAAATGAGTTATTCCACTTCATTACATCTATTCCAAAGTCATTATCGGAGATCAGAATGACTATCAAGCATTCTGGATATCAAACTTTCATAATGGATTCAGTGAACCCTCCAACCTCAGTCTTGAGAGAGAAAGAACAGTTCATCCCTATCGAAAAATTAACTTCTTTAACAATGATACTACTATTAATGTACATAGAATGCATACATTCCAGGTTTAAAGGAATGGTATGCACCTTCTGTCTTTTTCATGAGTAGTTATCAAATAGCTTTATAATTCCAGTGAAATTCAGTCTAAGTAAAAAGCAGTGTTTAATCCAGACACACAAAAAAGGCTGTTTATTCCCATGAATGCTTACTAAAGAGACATAAATGCATATCATTAATTTTTGAAAAGACATATAAATATGTTAGCATTATGCAGTGGGTTAGCCTCCCTCTACAATAGTCCCACTCAAACTCATCAAGATGAAACACCCACAAATACTGAGTGTTCTGCCCTGATCTGCCAAGTCTGACACTGTAAATGCAAAAAAGATGCAAAAGGATAAACTTCCATCTTCTCCACTGATAAGCACAGCCGTAAGACTCATTAACTGCCATTTACACAGCTGAAAGCCACATATATGCATCCATGTGCTTATTCATACTGTTTGTACACCAAAATATAAATGGAGTATAACATGGAATATGTATTTTCTATACGACATCCTTGCTGTGTCTTTTGAAATTATTTTTTTCACCGAGCTGCGTTTTCCTGCCCATTTTTAAACTTACTGCTTAGAGACTTACTAGCAGAATTGTTTAACATTGAACAAAGATAGCCCTTTATTGGTTTTGCTCCTTAGGTCTCTAGCGCTGCAAACAGCTTATTATAGAAGGTCTCTAGCAGTGCCAGCAATGTGGTAAGCACTTCCTCGACATAAAGAGAAGGCAGTCCCTGGGGGTAATTATACTTACCTTCCACACAGTGAAGTCGGGAGGTTAAATTAGCATTTGTGAAGCACTTGAAGTTCTTTGAATGGAGGACACCATAGAAATGAAGGCTAAAGCGAAGTACATTGTGAACCAAAAATGTCAACAATCAATGCTATTCCATAACAGCCATAATTTTTCTATTAGCAACACATGGAAATGCTAGATCAGGATCAGTTATTACTTTAGACTGAAGTCTTCCATATAGGCACTTAATTATATACCCAGGGCTAGGAATAAGTGGCCCAGTAAACATGGTCAGATAGGCAATCCCTGTCCACATCTCGGTCTCGATCCATGTCTGCTTCTAGAGGCCGTTCTTCTCTTTCAAGCTAAGAATTTGTAATCATCTTTAGCCTCCTGCTCTTGCAGGCTCTACTATGCTTTCTTTTTCTGGCCTCACTCTGGGAGAATCTGATTATCAAGCCACTTCCCTTATCACAGTTCCTCCTAGAGATCATTTTCGCCATTCTGCCCATCGGAAGCAGCATTTCTTGATGAAACCATGCATGCTATATATGTAAGCGTGCATGCTTAACAGCATCGCATTTTCTAGTTCTAGCCTTGAATTCCCTACTTCACCCCAAATTTAGCGCAATATTAGCTCCTGCATGTATCATTTCTAATCTGAGGCAGGGTCAATAACTTGCTCCTGTCAATCTTTGGATCTTAAAAAAACAATAACACTTTCCAGAGCTGCAAGATACTCATAGTATCACCACTTCCAAGGCGAGTGCTGGCACTCAGCACTTCTAGAAAACAGGCTGTCTCATCAGATAGCTAAACAAAGATTGAAAAATCTCAATAATGTTGGGCTCGTTCTTCTCATAGGCTGAACTGAGCATGGCATCACAAAATGTTTGGCTCTTTTTCTGAACACAAAGTAATTAACAGGTAGTTGTTTTCCTCTTAGAGTGAGTATTCTACAGCAGCAGGATAAACAGAGTTTGGCTTAGTTAAAGATGATGTTTAAACGCCTCTTTTCATATTTGGTATATTTTTGTCTCTTTTGAGCAGTCAACACTGTTCTTACCCAACTGGACAAAACTCAAGGAGAAATTAACTTTGATGCATATTCTTTAAGTAGTATTTTAGTTTACTAACTAAAGTCAGGTCCTGTACTTGCTGTGGAAATTATGCTTTCTTGTAATAGCCTACGAGGAAACGTTCCTACCATGGTCTTAAGAATAAAACGAACTCATCTGTCTACCCCGTGCCAAATCCATGACTCTCTTTTTTATAGTCCTGACTTTCAAAAAGTTGAGGCCTGCTTTTCTGGATTTCTATTCCAGTATAAGCAGCTTTGATGAAATGAGAAAATCATCCCACAAACAGAAGATACAACAAAAGAAATGGGGAATGCCCCATAGGCAAGCAAACATGGCCCCATTACGTGCACTGGATAGAACTGCTGAAGGAAGAGCAGCAGTGAGCATCAGGGTTGCACTGGGCAATGCCTATGCCAAATACTCACCTGCATGGTGTGTGTGCAAACATAGGAGTGGCCAATTTCCCTCCTGTGCTGGAATATGCATTTTTTCCAAATAAGTGGTCATTATCAGACTGCACAGTGAGCTAAGGAATGGGCAGGGGAACTTAAAATCATAGAATCATAGAATCATAGAATCATTGAGGTTGGAAAAGACCTCTAAGATCATCGAGTCCAACCGTCGACCCAACACCACCATGTCCACTAAACCATGTCCCTAAGTGCCTCATCTACTCGTCTTTTAAATACCTCCAGGGATGGGGACTCCACCACTTCCCTGGGCAGCCTCTTCCAATGTTTAACCACTCTTTCAGTAAAGAAATTTTTCCTCACATCCAATCTAAACCTCCCCTGGTGCAACTTGAGGCCATTTCCTCTCGTCCTATTGCTAGTTACTTGGGAGAAGAGACCGACACCCACCTCGCTACAACCTCCTTTCAGGGAGTTGCAGAGAGCAATGAGGTCTCCCCTCAGCCTCCTTTTCTCCAGGCTAAACAACCCCAGTTCCCTCAGCCGGTCCTCATCAGACTTGTTCTCCAGACCCCTCACCAGCCTCGTTGCCCTTCTCTGGACACGCTCCAGCACCTCAACGTCCTTCTTGTAGTGAGGGGCCCAAAACTGAACACAGTATTCGAGGTGCGGCCTCACCAGGGCCGAGTACAGGGGCACGATCACTTCCCTGCTCCTACTGGCCACACTATTTCTGATACAGGCCAGGATGCCATTGGCCTTCTTACATTTGTCACTGTTCATTACCGTTCTCTGTATCAGGACTGGAGATTCCAAACAGCCTGAGTACAGTCCTGCCCCTGTGAGAACCAGTGGAAAATCTCTCTTTTGGCTTGGAGGCAGCTTGAGCCAACCATCCTGTGCAAAAGGATGCGTCTCTCTCTACAGAAACAGTAGCAACATCTACAGCTGGGCAGAAAAAAATGCCAGAAATAAAATCCTACCTCTTACAGATGCTCTTGACAAAGAAAATTATTTGTCCTCTTCTGCTTCCTCTTTTATCAAATGATTTAGCTAATTTGGAGAAGTAGAAAAATTCTTTCCCTTTATGGAAAGCAGCCTACAGCCATAGTCCCTATATGTCTGTCATGAGGGGACACATGGACCTCTCTATCAAGAGGACAGAAAGACCCTCCTAACACTCTAGTCCATTTTCTCAAAATTCTTTAAAGAGGACATGAAAATCAGAATTTAAGCAGTCTTGTAGTGCCAGTGTCACCCATGCCATACACAGAAATGAAAATCACCCCCCCGTCCTGTTGGCGGTGTCTGATTATAAAGTCATAAGTCTGACCAGGTCTTTCCACACAGCATCACACTGGAAGTTCAAGTATGTTGTTTGCCTGCTATAACCCCTAGTCCTTTTTCAGAGTAAAAGCTTTCCAGCAAGTAATCTTATAGGATTTGCTTCTAGTTATATGCACTTGACTGTATTAAAGTGTTGGTAATGATCCCAGTTTACCAAGCAATCCAAAATCAGAAGGGCTTAGTCCTTTATAAGGTTGTGACACAGTCAACATTGTGCAAGACCAATTAAATGTATAATGCATGAAGTCAAGAAGAAGGAGTTGACTGAGTACATCCCACCAGTGAAACGGCCCTTAGGTTGCCACTGGAGGCCAGTACAATCAAAAATGTCCTCCTGTGGGTGGACAGATTCGGTTAAAGAGCAACTTCAAGCTTGGAAGAGTAGGAAGTGAGAACATACCGAGCCATAGCGGTCATGCTACCACTTCAAAAGCATAGCTGATGAATTTGGTCTTACATTAGTAGACTGAGCTTTATGCTCAGAGGCCTTAGCAAAATTATAAAGTGTACTGAAAATACCAGAACTATTAAAAGATTAGGGATCAAGTATTGCTAAAAACATAGGAAAAAATCACTGTTTTATATCTGCATATATAAGTTTTAGCATACATTCATGTAGCTAATTGCCTAATCCAGCTTCTTTTCAAGTGAACAGAGGTCGTATTTGGTCATAAGGTATTACAAATCATAATCTCCTTCCCCTACTAAATACGTGCTTATCTTTTTATGCTTAAAACGTATTCTACCCTCTGGGTTGAAAATTTTACTTTTATTTGACATGTATCTGACATCTATTGAACCTCTGCTGAACAAATCTGTCACTGAAATTATAACTTCAGAAATTTCTTAGTAGACTTTGACAATACTTTGCTGTCACTTTACAGCTGTGTATTTCTGAGCCTAGAGCAGCAGTAGATGGGGCACGCGGTATGTGGTCGAAAGCTCAGTCCTGAAGTTTGGATGGTACCACACTTCCACTGACCGTGAGGAAAATGCATTATGCTGAACCCCAGCAACCTCTTCCTTGTAGTTCAACTTCTTTCTACAATACACCAAGTTCTTATTTGGTTAAAACCTGCTTCGAGGATGCCGAAAAGCTCAAATAAACAGTTCACGTCACCTGGCAGAGCTCTTCAACAGGAGGTGGGTCATCCTTCCTGGCCTTGACTGAAGGCCCACTGTCTTAATAGCTTTCACCTAACACTCTCTGTCCATCAGCTCCTGCAGCTACTGGAAAACATGTAAAATAAAAGCATGCTGTAAATGCACATAATTTACCGAAAAGTATTCAGCACGTTAAAGTTACTGTTTAACAGCAGCCCCCCTTTTGCAGAAATGGACAATTTGCCACCTAGATTTGCTGCCAAGAGCCAGACAAGTAGGCGAGAGACAAGGCTTAGGCTTCAGGGTGGCAGCTATGCTTTACTGATTTAGCACAGCAAAGAAACAAAATTGTCTTCTCTTGACAGCCTTTTCTTTTTGGAAGAATATAGAGAAGCTTTCTCCTTTGCAAATCATTGCTAACTGCTTCTCAGCCACAGTTTGCGCCACTTGTGCTGCTTCCCCTCAGTGTAAGCCTGCACTGGCAGAGCAGACAGAAGCCAGACAAGTGACAGTTAATGAAGCATCCCTGATTCTGTACACGATGGCCATAGTCAGGATACAACCACTACTATATTGAAATACAATTATTACAATTGTACAATTATTGCAATTATTAATACAACAGCAATTCACCACTGACAGCAAAACGCGGGCACTTTGTTAGTATGAATAACAAAATAATGCACGTTTAGCAAAAAAAGTTGATTTTGCTTGAACAGAAAAATTTAATGACCACAAAGCCAAGGTAGGTTAAAAGTCTGTTGTCTGTTCCATGGATCACAATTTTTATGGCACATGGAGAAATTAAATTTGGCCTTTATTTCAGGCAGCATCCTTCCCTCTTTGAAGAAATGATGCAGCTGTGATCAATGCCTTCAGAGTTACTTTGTGTTCAAAGACAGGACTGTCAATTAGTCAATGAGTAATAAATTTTAAAAGTCAGTTAGTAGTAAACTATCTGTTTCTGTATACTCCTGCAAATCTGTTTCATGCTAATGTATGTGAAGCCTAGCATGACTTCACCTAAATTGTTTGACAGATGTTTCCCTTCCCGCTACCAGCAGCTTCAATGGAATATTAAATATTTGTATTTAAGCTGACCTGCGGACTTTCTTAAATTAATTCTCACATCTGCCTAAT